>NC_040903.2:143498345-143818147 GCF_004126475.2 Phyllostomus discolor | reverse complement strand
TTGAACAAAAGGAACAGAGGCAGCAGCTCCCCTGGCACTCAAACGTGTACTGCAGTTACCTGAGCACCAGGGGCCAGGCCTCCACCTCACCCTACTCGGGTTCCCAGAACTTGATGGAAAGAGGGATGAGATGTCCTCTGCGTCCTTATAGCTGAGGAAGAGCCAAGTGAGACCAGCCCAGCATGAGATAATATGACAGTGACACTATCCTTAGTACTTTATTCAGTTTATCTGTTAATTCTTTAATGACTATGTAGGGTGTCACTGCCTTTTTTTACTGTGGAAGAAAGAGAGTAAATAACTCATCTGAGAGGTCCATAAGCAAACAGAGCTGGGATTCCACTCATGTCTGCTTGATACTTAATGGTGATTTTATTCACCTTTTCATCTGAGGTTCCCCTTCCAGTAAGAACAGGGGGGTTGGGGAGAGGAAGAGGGCCAGTAGAAAAAATACAGGTGACACAGTGAGCAGGGCCATGGGCAGTGGCCATGGTGAAGGGCCAGAGAAATATATAGCTGTAGTAGGGTAAACCAGCTCTAATCTCTGGGGACCTTGAACAGAGACGGTTCACATTTTCAAAAACAGGAGAACACACGGCCCATTAAAAGACCAGATGGTTCTGCAGTTAAGTTGAAACCTTGGGGACATGAAGAGGAGGGTAATGGAAAAGGTTTGATGTGAAGCCCTACTTCAAGGGAGGTAGGGCCCAATTCTGTAAGCAGTGAGAGTCACTGAAGGTCTTTCCATGTGAAAATGACATGATCGTGATGATTCTTTGGGAGGAGGAGGCTGGGAGACCTGTGCATGGATTGGAGCAACAGAAGCAAGGGTAGGGCCAATCATAGTATTACATACGAAGAGCAATGAAGGACCAGCCTGAGAGAGATGGTGGTGGGAAAGTAGAGGCAGCATGGATTTGAGAGTCAGAGTAGATTAAGTGGGTAGGTATAAAGAGGGAGGAGTCACAATTTGCAAGAGGATGCAGAGAAATTAGAGTTAGGGGGCAGAGAGTAGATGGTATAAATGGCTCCATTTTGGAGACTGAGTATGAAATATTAGAACATACATAAGGAGAGTTTGAGCAGTTCCCTAGATGACTGGATCTGAAGTTCAGAACAAGTTGGGGCAAGAGTCACAGATACAAGAATAATCACTATAAAGATAGAAGTAGAAGAGCCAGACAGAAGGAGGAGATGCAAGACTGGCTTTGTGAATGTTTGACCTATACAGTCACACCGGGCCTTATGCTTACTTTAACACTCTGCCGTTGCTGTTCTGAAACTCTTTAAACAAGGAGCTCTGTGGCCTTTATTTTGTACAGGGACCCACAAATTATACCAAGGGAAAGGGTACAATACAGGCTGGGATTCCTAGCCTCAAACCACAGATGGGCTTCAGGGGTCTGTGATTCTTGTGAAAGGGCAGTCTGATATGTTTGTGCATTCATGCATTTGCCTGAGAAAAGGTTCATGAATCTCATCAGATTTCCAGAGGGGCCTGTAACCAAACAAATTACACCCTAGGCTGGGGCTGATGGCTGCTGGGAAGGGGAGCTGAGTGAAGGTGAGTGAAGCACCCTGGGTGGGTGAAGGACAGGTGTGAGAGATTTAGTTCTCCTTGTACAACCCTCTCCTACCTTTTTAACTATAGCGTATCTTACCTGCTCCAATACTAAATAAAATAATTAAAAATAGCCGTGGCTGATGTGGCTCGGTGGGTTGAGCGCCAGCCTGCAAACCAAAGTCACCAGTTCAACTCCCAGTCAGGGCACATGCCTGGGTTGTGGGCCAGTTCAGGTCCCTGGTGGGGGGCACACAAGAGGCAACCACACGTTGATGTTTCTTTCCCTCTCTGTAAGAAAAATAAAAAAATAAAAATAAAGCAAAACCTTGGTGTTTCAAAGAAGAGGGACTAAGGAAAGTCACGGGCAGGGAGAGGCAGGTGGAGAAGGGGGAAATGAAGCCTCCACAGAGGCAGTGGCAGACCTAGGAGTGAGCATGTAGAGGCTGCTGCCAAGGGAGGAGGGCTCTTCCAGAGGAAGAGTACCGCCAACGGTTGAAGGTGGCAAGAGGGGAGAATGAGAACAAGAAGGCCTAGTGCCCTTGACGTGGTGGAAGTCTCCATGATTATGATTATGGCAGGACCTCCCCATGAGGGGAGCCACGCACGCACACCACAGGCCTCCCTCCCCCCAAGCCAGCCAGACCTATCAGCCGACCCATCTGTGTGTTCCTTCCAGACGCCTACAGGGAAGAGCTCAGAACAGAAGGAAGCTGAAGTCACGCTCATGCCAGACTTGGGAGAGGTGGGGTCCTCTCTGAGAGCCGGGCCATTTTTCTCCCTCCCTCTGATCAAGGCAAAGACAGCCTGGCTGTTGGTCTAGACTGGTGTGAGAGATAGCTAAGGGCCTGGGAACCTGACCTGCCCGTGCCAGGCAAGGTCTCCTCTGCCCTGGCGCTCTTCTTAACCACTGCGATTTTGTCTTGGGGTCTGTGGTCTTACCAGCCCAACCCCTGCCCACCCTGCTACCCCCATTCCCCTGGCTCATAAGGCCTTCTGACTGGCTGAGAACATAGACTGTGCCCTCCCCTGAGGGCTCAGAGGTGAGGCCAGTCTTGGGTCTTGGAAAGGATTCCTTGACTCTGAGCCGCTGCTTGCAGTTGTGTCAGGAGGCCCTGCTGCACGTCACAGTCTCTGTGGAGCCTGGGGCAGGGGCTGTCGTCCTCTGAAAGGTGGCCGTGGTCATGCAAGGAAACTCCACAGGTCTTCTGGGTTAACGTCTCTCTTCCAGAAGGTCCACTCATAGGTACATCTTTTGTTAATTCAACATAGTTCATATACACATCCGTTTGAAAGAATTTCTCCTGGAGATTGTCATCTTTCATCTACAAACACCTATTGTTGACTCAAGTATTGCAGTACGGTCACCACAGCACTGAGCCCTGTGAGGGAAACAAACACAGGTAAGACTCCATCCCTGCCCTCAAGTACCTTCAGATTGCCCTGGAAGAGACGGAACGAGGTGGTGACGGCCCTACTGTGGCCAAGACAGCAGCAAACAACACAACACCTTATTCCAGATAAGTGGGGGTAACATTATGCGCTTTAAAATTTTTCTAAGAATGGAAGAAACAAAATTCACAACATAGATTTTAGGAAATGGGGCTTGAAGAATGTATGTGTGCTGTAGATAGGCAGGTGGGAGAAGGAAAACAACTCCCTAGGGCGAAACTACACTGGCAAACACACAGGAGGAGTGGTGGGCAGCCTGCCCCACAGCACAGGAAGCAGCAACATTTGGGTGGGTGGTGTGGCCAAGTTGTCAAGCACCCCAAAACCAGACAGGAGCATCCTGCTTCTTAGTCCTTTATCATCTTGGTGGCTCTCTGATGCATACATGCTTAAGATCCCACCTCATCTATTTGAATCTTGATGCCATGCCCCCAGAGCTTGGTGGCCCTGTAAACTCAAGATGTGAAGACAAATTCAATGGGGCCTTGCAGGCCTTTGAGGGGCACTCAGCCCATTACTTCCTGGATGGAGGTCTAGGGAGAAAAGTCACTCTGAACCTCCGCCTTTCTGAACTTCAGCTCGCCCAGCTATGCAATGCAGATGGCACCTACCCTGTAGGATAGTTATAAGGACTGAATAAAAATGCCAATGTCTAAGTGACTTGTCAAGCATTGTACAAATGAGCAGTGGAAGTAATGTTTATTGCCACCTGTGTCCTGGTCCTTTATTCAGGCACTCAGGACGCTTGTTAACCTCTCAAAGCACAGCAGCACTCTGGAAATACAAATTTAAGTTGCTGTCTGCAAGGTCCAACATACCTCCCACAGGACTCACAGGTGACCATTAGGCAGAGAATCTGTGATGATTTAAAATACTCTCAAAGATCCCTGGCTGGTGTGGCTCAGTGGACTGAGTATGGGAACTTCAAACCAAAGGCTTGCTGATACGATTCCCGGTCAGGGCACATGCCTGGGTTGTGGGCCAGGTCTCCAGTTGGGGGCATGTGAGGGGCAACCACACATTGAGGATTCTCTCCCTCTATTTCTCCCTCCCTCCCCCTCTCTCTAAAAATAAATAAAATCTTTAATAAAAAAAAAAAAAGAATGCTGGGGGAGGTTAGGAGGGACACTAAGCAAAGGAGTCTAACAGTGAATGCCAGAAAAAAAGTGAAAGGCACTAGGTACCCTGAAGGTACCTGGGGGGCTCACCCTGATTTTTCAAAGACATCTGGCTATAATCTGATTATATAGAGTTTTAGGCATAAAACAAGATTGGACAATGGGGTTTGTTTTCCTGGAAGCTAGGCTGGCTATATGTGACCCAGGACTTTGTGAGCCTGGGACTTTTAGCACAGGAACAATTAAGGGTTTTTTCATCATAGTCCCACCCTTACTTCTCCCCCTATAAATCTTGAGCATTCTCTGAGGCTGGGGAGGAAAATGAGGCCAGGGAGGAAGTCCAGTGTGTAGGCATCCAGACGAATGGGGACAGTGATGGCAGTCATAATGAAAGCTAACAAGCCATCTACAGGGATCGTTTCATTTAATCCTCACATCCCTGAGACAGGTGCTATTATTACTTTTTTTTTTTTTGCCAATGAGGAGTCTGAGTTAGAAAATTGGAGTAATACCCAAGCTCACTCAGCAGGTTTGAAACAAAAGACAGATCTGAACCATGCAGTGTAGCTCTACAGTGTGACCAATCTGCTAGGGGATGGTGGTCCCTTGGCTTGGTTGGGCCCAGGACATGGGAGAAGGAGGCTAATTCTCAGCATCACTCATTTCAACAAATGGGCATCATGATGCTTGAAAGCTGATGGGTGCTCCTATCCTTTCTGGAACACTGGCAAGTGTTTGACAAGTCTATGACTTCCAAGGTCATTTTCCCCCCTCTGCAACCCAGTACTGACTGGCTCCTTTCCAGTCTCCAGGCACCTCGTTCATATCTGTCCATTGCCCTCAAAAATAACTGCTAATGGCTCTCCAGTAACTCCAGCCAACTCCTTAAGGGCTCTTGAGAGCAGATCATCTGGGACAGCTAACAGAACTCAGCCAACTTTTTAAAGGTGATCTTTGATCGTATTTCTTTGGACATCAATGTTTCTCTCCCCTTTTTTCCTTCCCATCCCCTCTCTCTAAAAATAAATAAATAAAATCTTTAAAAAAATAAGCGATCTTTGATGGGCTCTTTTTTTGTCTCCACCTTCCCACATAATCTAAGTTGGCTGGTCTGCTTCACCTCACACATTGCTTTCTAAACCAAGAGCAGAGCAAATCAGTTCTGAATACAGAGTATAAAAGTTGGGAGAGAGGAGGAGGATATCTGAAAGCCAGAAGATTCAGACGCTCAGCTTCTCAGACCAGAATTCCTTTCCCAAATCCAGCTCATGACTATTGATTTCACCTGGTTGCCATGGAAGCATCAGTCTCTGGTGATGGCAGCAATATTTCAGACAGACAGCATCACAGGCTACCATGGAAACACTAAAGAGAGTAAAGCTGCCTCTTCTCTTGAGGAGTGAGGAAGGAAGAGATAAAGGTGCCAGGGAAGGCAGGCTAGAAGGGACAGCCTTTGGAAAGCCTGGCTCCAACTTGAACAGAGAGGGAATTAATTCCACAGACATGTAATATGTGCAAAGCAGAGCAATAATGAAAAGGACACATCTATCCCTGGCCTCATTCAGCCATAACCATCAATTAATAGAGTTCACAAAGAACTGTAAATAAAGGCATAAGAAGACCTATAATAGGACAAAGAATACCAAAAAGGGAATTCAGCTCCAACTGGGCAAGTTTCAGAGTCTTAAAGGGCTAGATTTCGATCACCAGAAGAGGGGCAGGAAGAGAGCGAAATGAGCAGACGTAGTCGTGGAAATTTCAGGATTTACTGAGAAGTATGGGCATAGAGACAGAAAGAGCAGCACTTCGCCATGACTTCAAGGCCTAGGTTTCCACAGTGGTGCTGAGAGGCAGGTTAAGATTAGGATCAAGGCATCTGAAGCTATACTGCCTGGATTGGAAAGCTAAATTTGCTAACTTTGTAATTGTAGGGCCAGTTAGTTAACCTCTTTGGGTATCACTGTCATTTACAGAGTAAAGATAATAAAAGAATCTACCTCAGAGGATCACTGGCGGATGAAATGATTCAATATGTGTAAAGTGATTAGAACAGTGCCTAACCTCAAACAATCCTACATAAATGTTAACAGTTACCATTGTGCCACCTCACTTTTTGGAGCCAGGATAGAATCTTCTAACTATCCAAGTATTACTTCCTGAATCCCAGTGTCAAGAACACAGCAGTTTAAAGAAAAGGAAGAAGCCCTGGCCGGGTAGCTGAGTTGGTTAAAACATTGTCCCCAATCAGCCAAGGTTGTGACATCCCCAGTCAGGGCACATACAAGAAGCAACCAAAGAATGCATAGATAAGTAGAACAACAAATCAGTGTTTCTCTCCTCTTTCTTTCTCCCTTCTCTCTCTCTAGAATCAATACATAAAATAAAATAAAATAAAATAAAATAAAATAAAATAGTAAAAACAACTTAAAGAAAAGGGAGGGAATGTCACTGCCTTCGAGAAGACAGAAGCATAGGCTATAAGCCCAAAGTCAGGTGAAAATCTTGTTATGAATTGAGAACTAGTGAGAAAATTCCAACCACTCTGGGAAAGGACGTGGGTCACAGCCTCACCTCTGCTGGGACCCTGGCCACTCCAGTCAGGCAGGAGAGGTTGAGGGAGATTTCTTTTACTGTAGGCTGGGCCCAGAGGCTGTTTCTTGCCCCCTTCTCTCCACTCCAACCACCCCCAATAGAGGGCTGACTAAGCACTGAGTCATACACAGTGACACTGGCTGTCACCCACTAGACACAATCACCTTACATAGGTTAAGATTAGAGAAGCTGTCTTTCTTCACTTTCACCATTGTCTCTGCCCCAGCAAGAGGATGCATGAGGCAAGACCAAATGAGGCAAGGAAGAACTGAGGTAAAAGGAACCAAAGTGCAGGAAGCCCAAAGTAGTTAGGAGTGGGAACATAAAGAAACCAAGCAGAGTTGGGGGCCCATCTGAGGAGGGAAGGGAGGCAAGGCCTGTGGCTATTTATAGTATGGAGGAGTTCAAGAACGCCATGAGGAGGCCTAGTCCATAGCTTCAGGATGACTAACAAAAATGGTCTACGCTGTGCTTCTCAGGATGCATTAGCAGTCAGATCAATACATACAGGGAGACTGGACCATAGCCAGCTGCTTCCACCTAAAAATAATGCATCCTCCTTCCCTTCCCCAAGGTCCAGAGAACAAACTAGGATAGGGAAAGGGTGGTAGTAGCAGCAAAAGAAGCAGCAGCAGCAAGATTGCAGCAGCCTTGAAGAATCAAGAGTTAGTCCTGGGTCCCAGTGGTTTTTTAAGCCACAAACAGGCTTTGTGTACTTAATACTTCAGTGTTAAAAGCAACCCAGAAGTTAACATCACCCAAAGCCATCACTCTGCTTCAGAAGTCTGAGAGCTGACAAATTAAAACCTTACGGCAATTATCCATATTTTTAGCAAGACAATAAAGGCTTAACATTCTGTTGCCATAGAGACCAGTAAAGAATGAAGGAGCCCCACAGAGCCCTGCCCCTGACCTCCTCCTCTTGGCTGGTTCTTAGCTGGTGAGCCAGGCTCTGAGAAGGTCACCTGTTACAAGCCTTACAAAGCAGGCAGGGAGGAAGGTGTGCCTCTCCTTTGGTAGGGCCATTCCTGGAGTACTCAGCTCACTGGAAGTCACTGGTCCCAGGCAGAGCTATAGAAAGCAAGAGTTGAGATGACTAGGAGAAGACTTTAAGGCCAGAAGAGTCCTGATGTATGATGCCCAAATCCATTTGGATATTGGACTGTGATTTCTGCTATAAACAGGGCCATGTATGGAGGCCAGTGGTAAGAATGGTGAACTTGGGAGGCTTCTCTGGTATCTAAGCTCCTCAAGATCATAAAACCCCCCTAAAGGAAGGTGCAGAATGTGCCATTGTCACACTGCCACCTGGTGGAAAGACAAGATCTGTCCTTAGGCACAGAGACAAAGCTTGGAAGTCTGTCTGGTGGGCAGGTAGGTTTGGAGATAGTTAAGATGACAGATGGAAGAGACCTGGGGCAGAGTGTAATGCACATATAGATGGTGTATCTGTGTACAGGTGTATGCATGCCTCTTGTTCTCCTTCCTACAGAAGGTTACAGGCTGACGGCTCCTCCTGTTTGACAAGACAGCCACAATCCTGAGATACGGAGATGGTGAAGGGCAGAATGAAGGGATTTGGCCAGTACTGGGCACCTGGTTACCAGAGCTGCTTTTTAACTCTGGCAAAGTGGGTACTGTCGCCATCAGCAACCCCTTCATTGACCTCAACTACATGGTCTACATGTTCAGTATGAATGTACTCATGACAAGTTCAAAGGCACAGTCAAGGCTGAGAATGGGAGACTTATCATCAGTGGATGGAAAGTCTATCTCCATCTTCCAGGAGCGAGATCCCACCAACATCAGATGGCGTGATGCCACTGCTGAATATGTTGTGGAGTCCCCTGGCGTCTTCACTACCTTGGAGAAAGCTGCAGCCAAGAGGGTCACCATCTCTGCCCCTTCAGCAGGTGCCCTCATGTTTGTGATGGGTGTGAACCGTGACAAGTATGAAAAGACTGTCATCGATTCTCCCTGCCAACTGCTTGACCCCCCTGGCCAACGTCATCCATGACAACTTTGGCATCATACAGAACTCATAACCACAGTCCATGCCATCACTGTCACCCAGATTATGGATGGCCCCTCTGGGAAGCTGTGGTGTGATGACCGAGGGGCAGCCTAGAACATCATTCTTGCTTCACCCTGGTGCTGTCAAGGCTGTGGGCAAGGTCACCCCAAGCTGAATGGGAAGCTCTTTGGCATAGCTGTGTCCCCACCCTCCATGTTTGTTCTAGATTTGACTTGCCCCCTGGAGGAAGCTGCCAAGTATAATGACATCAAGAAGGTAGTGAAGCAGTCATCAAAGGGCCCCCTCAAAGGCATTCTGAGCTATACTGAAGACCAGGTTGTCTCCTGTGACTTTAACAGTGACACCCACTCCTCCACCTTCGATGCTGGGGCTGGCATTGCCCTCAGTGAACAGCGTCAAGTTCATCTCCTGATGTGACAATAAATTTGGTTATCTCCAAAGAGTAAGAGCCCCCTGGACCACCAGTCCCAGCACGAGGAAGAGATGCTCTCAGCTGCTGGGGAGTCCTTGCCCCAAATCCACCTCCCAACACACTAAGAATCTCCTGACCTCCAGGTTCTAGCCCAGACCTGCTGAAAGGTAGGGGCTTAAAGAGCCCTACCTTGTCATGCATCAAGATTAAAGTTCACTGAACCCAGCACCCCCCAAAAGGTTGTATAACATTAAAATAAAAGAAAACACGAAGCCATCACAAATATTTTATATCCCTAGAACATTCATGGTTTTGGCTCATTAGAAATTAACATCAGACATACTGATAGACCACACACATAGCCGCCACAACAGTGAAGCTTGCCTTTTGTACAAAGTTTATATATATATATATTTATGTACACACACACACAAGGATATAAAATTCAGTAAGAAGGGCTCACATGTGCCCAAGTAGGGGACAGAAGCAGCTTTAACAGCTGGGTGGAGCCCACAGTAGAGGCACACGGGAAGTGGCGGAGAATAGCAGCCTCCCCACCATCCTCCCACCCTGGACCAAAGGAAGTACCTGGGAGGAAGGACAACTAACTATACAAAGGAAGATGGAAGATACTTAAAAAGTACTCCATCTTTCCCTAAACTCCAGAATGCCCCTAAGACATCCAAAATGCCTGGCAGAATGGATCATTTCTACAGCTCCCAGCAAGATGCTGGGCCCATGGTAATTCTGGTCCCAAGCTGAGGTCTAAGGCAGGCTTCACAATGCACATACATGTCCCAGCTCTCTTCCATGGACCTTGCAGCGGCAAGCCAGCACCTTCAAGTTTCACCCCCTTGCCCCCAAACTCCAAAGTCCTCTTGGAGCAGAGGGCTTAAGGATTTTCCCTTAACAAAATTGTAGGGTAAAGGTACGGGGGAAGAAAAAAGAAGTCAGTTCCTTCTGTTAATGCCCATGGCCTTCCCAACATAGGAATGGAGGAATCACTAAGAGAGGGTTGGAAAGGGCAATGAAGATCATCTCAGGAGACGATGCACATGGAGAAACAGTGTTCATAATTGTTCTCTTGGACTAGTGGTTGCTTAGCAGAGTCCATTCCCACTGGGGCCACAGGCAGGAGCGCTTCTTGGTGTCTAAGGGTGGCCCCAATTCCTGCAGAGTAAATGTCCATGGCCTCAGGATGGCTTGGTCCACAAAACAGAGAGAAGGGGCCGTAGAAGGGCAGTTGTGAGGAAGGTAGTGGCAGGACCTCCGGCACAGGGAGGCAATGTACTGTGCCACTGATTTACCTGGGGCAAGGAGAAGAAGTGAATGGAAGCCAAAGGAAGAAAATACCCAGTGACTAAAACTAGCAAGGTCCTGTGACTTACAGGGTTTGGGGGGTAAAAAGGCTGGAAAGCTGGAAGCACTGGGAGGCGATTGCTTGAGAGGTGAGGTTCAGGGCTGGACTCAGAGCTGGAACACAGAGAGGCAAAGTGAGTTAGCACAGGGCATTCCTTCTTGCCAGGCCCCAACACTTCTCTCCCTTCCCCAAGTCCAAGTCTACCAGTCAGAGCTGCTGGGTTTAAGGCCCCCAAGGGAACTGCTCCATTCAGCTGCAAGGCAGCGGCCTGGGCAGCGGCAGCTGTGGCAGCAGCAGCTGTGGCTGGCAGCTGGATTCCAGAGCCTGAAAGGGAAAGAAAAGGTGCACAAAAGTCCCAACCCTTGGTCTACAATTCAACCCCATGCTGTTCACTCTGCGGAGAAACTCTACCTTCTGCCAATTTGGCCATGAGCTGTAAATGTCCACTTGCTGATCCCAGATCCAGCTCCTGGTCTCCATCAGGAAAAGTGATGTCTGTGCTACCATCTAGTCGCTCAGTCACATGGCCAACCCTCATAGGTCGACCAGCAAGCTCAAAGCCATTCAACTGCTCCAGGGCCCGCCGGGCACACTCAGAGTCAGAGAACTGAAAGAAACCAAGACCAGATCAGTCACCTCTTGGTCACAAACTTGCCCTCAAAGCCCCACTAGCACTCCTTAGTCCTCCTATCCCAGGAAGCTGCATGCTTACTGCAGTACTAGTTTCTCAGGGAATGTAACATCAGATCCTCCTAAAATTGTTCTCTCAAAGAGTCCTTTTCTAACTGACTCAATGACAAATACTTTTCAATATTCCAGCTCCACTAAAAACCTAACAATGTAAAAAGTCTATTATCTGTAGGGAGCCTAGCCTGACAGGCTGTTTCACAAATGGACATATAAAACACAAGACAGACTGAGAGCTAAGTCTCCTGGGCTTCAGCCCTTAGCCCTAGGAAGTTTCCATTCTCAGGAACACAGAATCTGGCCCTCCAGAGTCCAGCCTTAAGAGGGACACATTCTGGTGCTGAAAGGAAGACTGCACACCCTACCCCCCTCACTGCAGGGCTGCCAACTAAGTGACCTGCTGGGCCTCTACTCTCTTGTCCCTTTCATCAGCAACATCAGCAGCAGACTGGCATAAAGAGGATCCCAGTCTGCTGTTTAAGTGTCAACAGTGTTGACATAGAGGCAAAAGGGCTCCATAGAAGCCTTTCTGAATCTGAGTCACACAGGGAGCCAGAAAAGGTACTCGCCACCAGGAACACCACAGCTGGCTTTGTTTACTCTGGTATCACCTGCCCTAGGGCCTGGCACGTGGTACTGACAGTTCAGAGGCAGGCGGTGTAGGTGGCCTGCCTTTACTGGATACTTTTGAGGTGAGCAATTGTCATGATAGAACACAACCTACCTCCCCTCTGCCCTGCAGGTAACTGTGGGGCTGTATGCTGCCTGGATTGAGCCCAGAAAATATCAGCTTCTATCAGACTTTGTGGCTGGCAGCCAGTCCTCAGCCTGGAGTCACATGGGGCTAGAAGAACCAGTTATGGGAACTGGAAACAATTTTGTTGGAGTGTCAGGAAAAGATGAGACTTGTTCACTATTACGTGGCCTCACTATTCTCCCTACAGTGGGATTTAAATATAAAGATACTTCTCCAGGAAAACCTGCTTCAAACAGGGTAACACCAGAGGAAAGTATGTAACTTCTTATTCCCACCCCATCATGATAATATACCAATTCTATAAAGCATGTCTATAAAGGCCCATACCTAACCTCCCTCATACCTCCAACCTTTTAGTTGCAGTCTGGAATCATTACTATTACCCAAAGAGCAAGGAGCAGCACCAGGGAAGGTGGTTGAACTCCTGGACACCCCCATACCAGGGCCACTGACAGAGTGTAGGAACAAAGCCAAGATCTCAAGCAATGCACTCATCTCAAGGGGCAGAAGGCTAGTCCAAGCTCCAGGCACCAGGGTTTATGGGTCATTAGGACAGTTCCTAAAGGAGGAGGATGAAGCTAAGCTGCAAAATCAGGCAAGTGCACAAACTCAAATTAAAACAAACAAGTTAAACACTAGAGACTTACTGTAATGAAACCATAACCTTTAGAGCGGCCTGTATCTGAGTCCTTCATCAGGACAATATTATCAATCTGTAGAAGAGGGAGAAATTATTAATAATCTTTTGGGTAACCCACGCTTTTGACCTTTCCTATCCAGACTTCTAAATACCTCCAACTTTCAAGCCACCAATTACATGTCTCCAAGTCTTTTTAAAAGGAGACAAAGGACATTTTCCCCCAAAACACCTTTTCTGACTAATCTTACTTAATGTGGGCCCCTTTACTTGACTTCACGGTGCTAACTCATCTGCCTACTGGACAGTCTGAACAGAGAGATGGAGCCTAACTTTCCCAGCACGGATCTATATGCAATGGGTTAATCATGGTCATACAGAATGAAGAGGAAAACTCACCCTCCCCACTTTCCCAATTCCATTCAGAGGCTTCCCTCATTTTCTACTCACTTTGCCAAAGGGCTCAAAGATGCCCCGCAGCATGTCTTCAGTGATGTTGAAGTGCAGGGAGCCCACAAAGAGGCGCATTGGTCCACCACTGCCCTTCTGCAAGTTATTGGCCATGGCTGCCAGTCGGTTTTTCTCGGCCTGAGGAAGGAGGAAATGATGGCTCAGGTTCCAATCTCCTACTTTCAACCTGTCTTCTCCTGTCAGTTTCTCAGCCTACTCACCTGTGAGGCCTGTACAATGATAGGCACACCCAGCAGCCGCTGCCCAGTCAACCCGATGGCCAGTGGCACAGACTGGATTTCACAGAATTCCACATAGGCAATGCCCTTAGAACGACGTGAGTTCCGATCTGAGATGATACGTACGTCACGAACCTATCCAGGGGAAAAAGAAAATCCTAAATTGGGCATAAAGGGGGATGGACAGAAGATAAGACTACTCAGAAGAAAATTAAAGAGGGAAAGGTTACTTTGCCAACAGCAGAGAAAAGTCTTCCAGGTCTCGAGGCCGAATGCGGGCAGCTAACTGCATACAGAAAACTGTTCGAGCATCACGCTCCTCGGGACTCAGGTTATCAACTGGTTCCCTAAAGAATGAATAAAATTTTCTGAGACTTCACCCCACCCCAATACTTGGTCATTGTTCTCCAGATACCCTCAAGTACTATACATTCCTCAAGTTTTACTCAAAGAGCTTTTTATTCATACTGCACAATCCCTAAAAATGTGCTCCTTATCAACTCACCTGACTGGGCTCTTCTCTCTGAAATGAGGACTCTTACTCTGTCCATACCTATGCCTAAGGAACAGAGAACAACAAAAGCGAAAATTGTGTCACCCAGCTTTATTCACACTGGTCCAATGCTGGGTCTCCCATCATGAGAAAACCAGATCCCGCCACCTCACCTCACATGTGAATTCTTAATAGCACCCCTGCAGTAACTGGATCTCCTTACTATCACAGTGGGCAGAGGCATCCCAGCATGCGTTTTACCCACATTACCATACAAAGGTAAGCTTATAGCAAAACGTAATACCCAGTGGCAAGTGGTGGGCTCCTGTAACGCACACGACCTTCACGGTGCCAGTCCCGACTTCGAGACTCACTACTATGACGACGGTCCCGGCTATGGCTGCGGTGATGACGCTGCCGATCTCGACTTCGGCTCTGACTATTTCTCCGTTTATATCGATCCCGGTCTCGACTACGACTAGAGATGGAAAGAACTATTTACTTTGGTAAAGAACCAACCAATCTCTTCTGGCCTTCAATGTATCGCTTTCCCTGGTATCTTTCCATTTACAGTAATTCTCAAAACCCAACAGTCTCCAAAATGACTGACCTGCGCTTCCTATCCCTGCTTTTACTATGGCTCCGACTCCTCTTCTTCCTGTGAGAAATATTGTAAATTCTTATTATCGTGAAGGTTTCATTATCTGTCCCAAGTAAAAAGAATGGCAGTATGGCCAGGGTGAAACACAAAGCAGTAAAAGGGCCAAAGCCCAGGTGATCTGGCAGTACTTCACAGCAACGGCAAAAAGTCAGCACACACACAGCCCTGGATGTTGTCAGGGATCATAAGGAGCTAAAACTGATGTTTCCAAAGTAGGGGTCTTCTTGCTATCTTACTCAAAGAAACTATCAATGCTAGGACTGATGCTTATAACTACGCCGAAAAGCTTAAACTATATCATTAAACCAAGTCACCATTATTCCTAAGACCAGTGAAGGCATTATTAAAAGTCAGCAGTCTTAGAAGCAACTACCTCCCTGTTCTGGCCATTTTCTAGGGGACACAATTGTTTTCCTTCCTAAGTTGCCAACCCATTTCCTCACGCCACACTTACCTGCTTGTCTCCCCAGTGGTGCTGCTCCCACTGCCACTGTTGCTGATGCTGGTGTTGCTAGGATCATCCTTTTTAACCTCCTTCCTTTGCTGCTCATCCTGAGAGATGCGCCAGGAAAATGTCCCAAAGTTTAAAGTGGTAGACACACAGATTCCATTGGGCACAGAAAGAACAAAAGTGGACACGGAAAAAAGCATATGAAGTTAAAGCTCTCAATTACCTAGCCAACTTTTAAGCACCTGGATCTCCTAATAAAAGGAGTAAGGGAGGGAGGCAGAAAACTACCTACAAGGAAGAGATCAGAGTGACAAATGTTGACATCAAAACTTTAGCTATTCAACATCTATTTCTCAGGAGAGTGAGAAATCAGTTATGTCTGAGGTGCACTGAGTTTCTATTGTATCATTGAAATCTATGAGCAAAGCACTCATTCCCACCACATTATGTGCCCCCTCCTACTTTGGGGGGCCCACTCTGAAAGCATGGCTCTTGGGTATGGGTCTCCTGCACAGCTTACTAAAAGACTATGCCTTTTATGAATAGCCGCTGGACACAACAAACAAGTGGGGAGAGGAAATTCACAAAATGTTGAAACTAATGATCCACAACTGCTTTTTCTTATTAACCCAATTCCAGGAGTGAAGTGGGAATATTACCTCCTCTTTTTTATAGGGAGCTTCCAGCATGGCCTCAATCACTATATCAAAGTCATCAGATGCCATCGTAGCAGATCTGAGGAGAGGATTTCAATACATAAGAACCTCATTCATATTTTTCTCCCCTTCCAGCACACTACATTCTTCCCTCCCTCCAAGAAACAGACTTTATAGTTCTGCTTCATAAATTCCAAAGGAGTCTTACCATCTGTTGCTTAACCTAGTTTTGCACCTTACAGACCAGAACTATTTTTGCTTGGTGGCTTAGAACACGTCAAGGGTCTAGAAGGAAACTAGATAGACACAAAATTTAATACAGACCCTGTCCTATCATGTGAAGAGAAAATGTTGGTACTCAAAATTACCATTCACTTTACAATGAACATTAGACCACCATTCTATTGTTCAAAATTCTGAATAACTGGTTTAAACTTAAATCACAAAGTACACATTTCCAATAAAAAAGTAAAAATACAATGCTAAAAATAAGAATCAAGACAAAGCAACACCAGAATAATGCAGATCTGCCCTAAGCTTTCCCACCATATCCCTCCCAACATCAATAATTAAGGGATTCATCATTAAGCATTTTCCATACAATACCAACTAGAGTTTAGATAACTCAGAAAGATTAAGACAGGCTTAACCAATCCCACTTTGAAGCCTTTCTGTCTAGACAGGCAGGGTGAGACTTCTTGCCTCCCCCAAGCTTTCGCATCTAGCAATCATCTTTCCCAAGTCTGTACACCACAGCCCTGTTAAATAAGAAAAACAGAAGATATCAAACAAAATCAATAGGAAAAATTACTCAAAAGTTACTAGTTTGAAATTATCAATATAGACAACATGGGTCTCAAAATAATTATGCTGAAAGAAATGAGACAAAAAAGAAAAGTATGTGTTGTATTACATTTTTAAGATTGTTTTTATTTATCTTTAGAGAAACAGGAAGGGAGGAAGAAATAGAGAGAGAAACATCAATGTGAGAAACATCGATGGCTGCCTCTTGCACATGCCCAGACCAGGGAATGGGCAGCAAACTAGGCATGTGACCTGACCAGGAATCAAGCCAGCAATCTTTCCCTTTGTGAGATGATGTCCAACCAACTGAACACCACCAGCCAGGGCTGCATGATTACATTTATAAAAAATTCTAGAAAATGCAAATTAACCCATAGTAACAGAAAGTAGATCAGTGATTGCCCAGGGATAAGAGCAGGTAAGGAAGGACTAAGAAGAAATAAGTACAAAAGTGCATAGGAAACTTTGGAGGTGATGTTTCGTGGGTGAAACATCAAAACCCATCAAACTGTATACTTTAAATGTGTACAATTCTATATCAATTATGATTCAATAAAGCCAAATCCCCCCACACACCTAATGTTAAGATTTTTAAAAAGATTTTATTTATTTATTGTCAGAGAAAAGGAGAGGGAGGGAGAAAAGGAGGGAGAGAAACATCAATGTGCGGTTGCCTCTCACATGGCCCCCATCCCAGGCATGTGCCCTGACTGGGAATCGAACCAGTGACCCTTTGGTTTGTACCCCACACTCAGTCCACTGAGCTACACCAGCCAGGGCAAATCTTAAAAATTTCTATGCTAAGAGGTTAACCATAATCACACTTTCCATATCCACAAGAGCTCTGTCTTCTTTAAAGCAGCTAATACATCCTCCAGTGATGCCGTCCGTGTTGCCCTCAGAACCCATGGACTACCTGATGATTTAATAAAGTAATGAGTAATACAAAAGTTATTAAAAAGTAACATGAAAATAAGTAACATAAAAAATATAAAAATAACAGTAATCATTACACTTATCATTTATAGTAACTAATATTGCTTTATGCATGTTACAAAGATAAAATTCTTGGAAAGAGCAAAACAATAAAAATGACTTGGAAACAAGCCCCTGGCTGGCGTAGCTCAGTGGATTGAGCATGGGCTGCTAACCAAAGCATCGCAGGTTCGATTCCCAGCCAGGGCACATGCCTGGGTTGCAGGCCACCGCCCCCAACAACCGCACATTGATATTTATTTCTCTTCCCCCCCCCCCCCACCTTCCCTCTCTAAAAATAAATAAATAAATCTTTTAAAAAATTACTTGGAAACAATGGAAATCAAACCAAAATAAAGTAGGTGTTTCTAAAACCCAGTCAACTCAATCTCTCATAACACCTAACATTTATTTAGCAATCAAAGGTACTATATGCTACAGCCAGATATCAGATCCAATCCACAAATGAAAAACTGAAGTTTTGTTAACTGTCCAAAGTCACAAAATCCAAATGAGGAGCTGGCTCATGAGTAGTCTTCTGACCCTACTCTAATGTTCTATCCACTATATTGGTTAGCTCTCTCATAGTTTATAGCTTAACTTTAAATAAAACTAAAAAAAAAAAGTACACAGTATATGAAGATGTCTATTTTAAAATATACTGTTCTGGAGAATTAATGTTCTGATAGGTGTATCAAAAGAATCAGTCCCATCAGCCACACCTTATTGTGTGTTTCAAAATACTAAGAACCAGGCTAACTGTAATATATACTATTTGGCCTATTGTGGAAAAAGTTTTAAAAAGAAAAGTTTTTGATCCTCAAACTGTTCCTTTCTGTCATTTTGGCTGCCAAGTCTATACAAATTTTCTAAGTGTCATAAAATTTCTATCTTTTACAATCTGCTTTTTCCTCCCTATATGAAACCCTTCTGATTTCAAGAACTGCTGAGTGTTAGCACAGAGTTAGGGTAAACACACACACACACACACACACACACACACCCCTTTCACTTAAATTGACACATGAACCCTCCCAATCATGGAGTAAAGTTTTCACTGAGACTCAGAAATAAATGAATGAACTGATTTAGGCATCGACATATACAACATGAGCACATTGTAACTGGCAATCTCACTGGGTTTAGTATAGCTTTCTGATGTCCTAAAAGCATTCAAGTCCCAAACACTATGCATTTTTAGGTTAGTTTTTAAACTCTGTCCCTCTCTTAATTTATGGGGCAAAAGCCATTCAGTCCCATCCATTAAATCGCTATAGAGCTTTCTTCCATCCCTGTTCCAAAACTACATTAGGGGCCCACAATCATGGCAATGCCTGGAACCTATCATAACAGTACAGTCAAGACCCAAGCCAGCGCTGAGACCCCAGTGCTGCGGGGGCAAAAGAGAGTGAAGAACCACTGTCAGTTCAGTTCAGGCAGAATTCACCAAATGCTGGTGATGGTAGCGCCATCTCCTGGGTCCAATCACTGAGCTGGCACAAACATCTTCAAACTGAAGGCATCTTAATTAAGAACAGGAACAATGAGAAAAATAAAAACATACCCCATGATATGTAACAAGCCAAGACTACGCTTTAAAAAATGGACCTATAAGCATAATCTCTGTGAGGGCCAGGGTCCCAGTGCTAAAAACCTCACATGTGGCCTCAATATACTCTTTCTCCATGAAAAGGGTGGTCACCAAGGAAAGGGGAAAGCCCACGGAGGCCAATATACTGAAATGAGTCTTCTAGAAATTTTAGAGTGAGGAAAAAAACCTCAACTCCCTCATCTCTCTGAGTGGTGACACTAGAGGCTGAAAACCGATCCTATGTGTTCTCTCCGCCGGGAGTCGATGCTCCCTCCCCAGAAAGGGTGACCCTAAACGTCGGGGCTGCAGGGATCTGGAAAGAGATCTGTAAGTCACTGGGATCCTTGGATACAGCATCTTCATCGGTAAAGGATGTAGCCACGAGGGTGCCGAGCCTTAAAATCCTGACAGTGGACTACATTTAAATAGCAAACACTTCCAAATCCAAGAAAACATTTTTTTATTTAATTTTAAAAGTTTGCCTGATTCTGCTCTTGATGCCATTTTCTGTCTGTGACGTCAGGGGCAGGCGCCGTGCGGCAACGTCACGCATAGGTGACGTCGTGGGGGAATCGAGTTTCAAGGTTTCTCACCGGTTCCGGGTCCCCGCAGGGGGGATCCCGGTTTTCTCCGTTCCTTTGGGTTTGTTGGGCAGCGCAAAGCACGGCTGTCTTCCAGGGTGTCAGTAGTAAAAGCAGCACTGCAACCTGACTGCTCCTCTTCCCACAAAATGGCGGTAGCTCCGCCGTCTTCCAGAATTTTCCCCAATGTGCGCAGGCGCTGAAACATTGAAGCGGTGGACCCAACCTCCCTGGTTTCGCGGCAGCAGTCCAAAATGCAGACTTTTATTGGCTTAAATCCTAACCACAGGTGGAGCCAAACTCAAACATTTCTTAGCAACCACCAAGTTCCCATTGATTGGCTAAACTCGCCTAGACTTCCGGAAAGTGGAAGTGGTCTTAAGCAGCCGCCCATCGCACTCATTGGTTGTGACTTGAAGGCAGGGAACGCAGGGAAGCTGGGCGGGAAAACAAGAGATGAGGATACTCCTACCTAGCTCTCTGCGCTCGCTAATTCACTTACGTGGCCAGAGCCCACGAGGAGGTATAGTAGACGTTCTTCGCTGCCCCCGTAGATTTGCCAAGGGGGTCATGCTGCTCTTGGATAGGTTTGTGGAACGCAACTGCGTTGGCTTCACACAGGGAACGGGGCTAGACTCTACGTCCCCATTCTGAGCAGTCTGTCGACACTACCCTCCCAAAATGCTTTCTTCTGCCCTCAGTGCTTGGGACCTGGGAAACATAAGTTTTGTCAAGGATTTGCCTTGTCTTACAGCTCGCATACTTCGGGTTCAAATCAGTACCCCACACCCCTCATCCTGCAAGAATAAACTTGAGACACTTCTCAGGTGACCCCTTCCAAGCAGCTGTACTCAACCTTCTAACCAGAAAGGGATAGAATTTATATTCACCTTCTAATCCCAAGACTTCCAAAACATTAGCTGGTTCTAACGAAGAAAGAGCCCGAGTCAGAGGGCCTGTTCTAGTCTGGATTTGAATACTTTGTATAACACTATGATTTTATTCAAAAGAAATAGGTGGCTTCTGGGTGGAGATACCTGGATGGCTCTGTTTCTCTCACTAGAGGTAACAAAGGTGCTGACAGTTTGGCAACTCTGGAACATGGAAGGAAAGTTGGCTTTATCTACCCCATCTTTTTCCATGGTGGTCAATTATGCCTCCTCCCCAGACGAAAGCCTAATCACAGGTCTTAATGGACAAAACCTGTCTGTAGCTAGTCAGCAAGGCCTATACACAGGAGTCCAAGAATCATCACTAAGCTCCCCAAAGTACCTTTGGGTCTTGGATAAGGGCACAGATCTGAACATGCCTAGGTTTAAAAAAGGTGTGGGAAAGCACAGGCGGAGGGAGGAGGAAAGGCCATAACTTCACTTTATTTTTATTTCTTCCCACACAAATCCATCAAAACAGGAAGAGATGGGCAGAGAAAGGGCTGAAAATGTGTTCAATCTGCATGTCCTCAGGGCTATTCCAAGGGAGCACTTGAGGCTGAATGCCTGTTGGAGTAGCTTCACAGCTAGCACTAATTCCTCATGCCTTGGCCTGAAGTCTTCACAGACTGGTGGCTTGAGTCTGTAATTAATTCTCCTTTGCCCACTTTGATGTAAGGCAGGAAGGCAGACTGAAATGGTCCTCTCTGATGGGCAGGGGGAATCACAGACCACAGCTGTACTGCACCTTCTGTGCTACAGGAACAGAGCCTGAAGCTGCTGCTGGATATTTGCAGGCAGAGCTAGAGGCCAATGGTGTATGAGCGGCCCGTGGGATTGTGAATAGCAGAACAGACTGGTGCTGTCACAGCCCACTCATACCACACCTTCTTAGAATTGCTGCATCGCCAGAAACGCACACAGATGGTCTGGCCTTCACGCACTGTAATGGGCTGCTGTAAGAAAAAAGACAGAGTTTTAGGGTGGAGCTAATAAATTATATGTTGCAATGTGCTAAGTTAAGTGTGGAGATAAAATGATAAAACATGATACCTCAACCCTCATGAAGTTTATTTGAAGTCTATCAGAACAAATAATCAGAACTTAAAAGTCAGGCATTAAACAAATAATCTAAAATGTGATCAGTGCTGTGACATGCACAGGGTGCTATGAAAGCACCCATGAAAGGGAATGCTAACTTAGTCTAGGAGGTCAGAGAGTTCTCTGACAATAAGCATGTTTTTAAGGAGACCTGCAAGATAAACTGGCTGGGTGAAGAGGTACCCAAAGCAGTTTACAGGCAAAGGAGAAAGGTATGGAAGCCTGAGGCCAGAAAGATGAGTATTAGAGGAACCAAGCGCCAGTCTGCTGGACTGCAGCAATGTAATCAAGGAGACACTAGCTGAAAAGGCAGGCTAAAACCAAATCACACCAAGTCTTATAAACAATGCTCAAGATTTTGACTGCTATCCAAAAGACAGTGGAAAGGGCTTTTAAACAGGAGAAAGACAGGATAAGATTTGAGTTTTTAAAGATTTTATTTATTTGTTTATTTATTTTGAGAGAGAAAAAGGGAAACATCCATGTGCAAGAGAAACATCAATCAGTTGCCTCTCGCATGCCCTGAACTGGGAATCAAACTGGCAACCTTTTGGTTCGCAGGCCACTGCTCAATCCACTGAGCCATACCAGCCAGGGCAGATATGAGTTTTTACAAGATGACTTTTACTCAGGGTAGAAAACAGACAGAAGAGCAGCTAGAGGAGATGTGGGGAAGCCAGGCAGAAGGCCACTGCAGATATGCCAGTATCTACAACTGGGAACCAAGCATGTGAGAGCAGCAGGACATGGGTCATAAACAAGCATCATCCATAACCCAACAGCTGAAGTTAGTACTTAACCCATGGAGTTTTAAAGGCAATTCCTACCTTTATGGGGAAGAAGATGGGAAACCATGAGAACATCCCAGGGGAGTGAGTCTCTGGACGGATACCTATGTGGACAAGATAATAAAAAAATTGAGGTCTCCACATCTGTGCTTTTTAACTAGGTTGAGGAATCTTTTGGATTACTTTAAAACAAGTAATCAAAGATCCCCATTCACTGACCCCTGGGCTCCCCGTGACTCTAAGTGAAACATTTACATACGCTGCCCAGGTAGTACATGCTCATACCCCACCATCCACTGCCCCAGGCACTCACTCAGAGTGATGTCTTGATAAAGCACAGTCTCAAAGTAGCCTGCAAAGCCATGCAGCACTGTGTTCACTTCCACGGGAAATTCCAAGGTACAGTAGCGGTTGTTGTCAATCATAGGATCTGTCATGGAAAAGTTGTATAGGTGACAAAGGGCCAGAAGTCCTAGACAACTTGGTAAAGCATGAGCAAGAACAAAGGAAGCCTAGACAGGGCAGACCCAGGAGAACAAGGGAACAATCAGAAGGGCAAGCTCCTACCCAACCAGTCAGAGGACAGATATGCAGGAACCCACCTCTGTTGGGATGGCTGAAGGTAAAACAGGGCTGAGGTGCAGACAGCTGGTGGAAGTTGTGTAGCCGTACCACATAAGGCATCTCAAACTGGGCCTAACCCAAGAGACAAGAGAGCAAGAGAGCTAGAGAAGATAGGCAAGAGATACCTACTGCTTTAAGGAAAGAAGCTCAAGCCTCAGGGGCACAGAAAAGAATGAAAACAAACTTTCACTTCAGCCACTTTCCCATATTCCCAACTCCTCCTCCACCTTTCCATCTTCTGCAATGGAATAAAATAATTGGTGCTAATATGGAAAAATAAACGACTAAAGAGAGAAGTCCTCCAGAAGAAGGGGGCTCTTTACCTCAGGGTCACGGTCCTTTTCCCGACAGGCTCGGACCTCATTGTACAGCTTGGAGGAAGAGATAGGAGCCAGAAAGGAGGTATACTCCCCAGGGATGCTCACACCACCATCTGAGTGGAAGAGGGCACCATTAATTCCCAAGGCTTGGAAATGTTTTATCTGTACTGAGTGTTCAAACCTCACACATCCGAAGAGACCCAGTCAGCTCTTTGTCGCATTCCCAGGCCAGCCTACTCCCACTCCTGTCATGGGAGACTCCACTTCCAGGTTACTTTATAGTTATAGGATTAAAACTAGAAGGAATCTAAGACATTCTAACTTGTGTTAGTGCTTAACTTGTATGAGCTCACAAAGCTCTTTGAGATCTAAATGAAAGATAAGCACAAAGTACATATCACAGCAGCAGCTCAGGGACTCCACAGACCTCAGATTGAGAGTCTCCGCTTACTTTATAGATGTGAACACAGAGGTTCAGAGAGATTATTTCATTTCCTCAGAGCCATGACCCGAGTCCAACCCTCCTCCCCCTAAAGCTTCCTAGACTACTGTCTACCCAATCCCTCAACCCCACCACTCCTACCACCTCCCCAACTGTTAATCCAATCCCCTTACTCAGCACACCCCAGCCTGGAGGCACCTTTTAGGAAGTGCTGGGCTCCATCCAGGCACTCAGGTGACAGTTCATTATCAGCAAAGGAGCCCAGAAGCTCACTGACAATGATATCTGCTTTCTCTGGAGCCACCCATTCCCGCATGTCTGATGAGACTACTGTCACCTGGCTTCCCCATTCTTCAAACTGCCAGTTCTCCAGCCTAAAACGGAGATGATACAAGTGAGGACATTAATAAGAAAAACTGACACTGGGGACAAACCTCCCAGCAAGAGGACTGCTACTCACGTCACCACAGCATTAGGGTTCTTCTCCACAGCATACAGCTTTATCCGCCGGTCAGCCTGCTTGGCTGCCCGCAGGGAAGCATTTACCAGGGGACCTCGGCCTGCTCCCAGCACCATCAGCACCCTAAGGAAGAAAGGGGTAGAGCTAAGCTGACTCAGAATACAGAGTAATAGGCACATAAATCTCTGGGATTGTGGGAAGGGTACTCACTGAACATTGGTATCCTTCTCTTCATCTGGCACTCGGTCTAACAGACATTTATAGATGGCCTGGGAGGAAGGAGAGAAAACCTCATGGCTACAATCCTATCCTCACCTAGGTCATTTCAGCTGTGTTGCCTGACCCAATCTAGGACTCACACTGTACCTGCTGATATTGAGAGTATTTGATGGGGTCCTTTTCAAACACTTCATATGTCTGAGATTCCAGATTGTCCATCAGTGGCTGATGAATGATAATAAACAGGCAAAGTAAGTTACCCAGTTCCTGGCAAGGACAATGCACCAGAATATCAAAACCTTCCCACCACTGCCTCCTGAGATTTGGCAGGATTTTAGAACACTTCTTCTTAAGACATATTACCCACCACACTACCAACCTCCCTCCTCTCAGTGCACTCCAGACCTACCTGGAGTGGAGACTGCAGATAGTCTTCATAGCCTTTGGCAAAGAGTTCATAGGCATTGGGTGGAGGGCGGTTCTGGCTCAAGTATTCCAAGTACTGGAGGTAGGAGCAGAACTCCTTCTCTGAGTGGTGGTTGGTGCCTGTGATGATGAACTGCACCTCCAACTGTGAGAGCAGTCAAACCATCAGACACAGTCCTTATGCCAAGACTCTGGGATATCACTATGGCTTATGGCCAAAGAGTTCTAGCATACAACCAGGCCCAAAACAGCAGTTCTCCAAATACCAACAAAAGCAGTATAACACTTCAACGATCTGAACTTACAAAACCCTCCTATGCCATACAAACATCAGCTTGGCTCAAAGGGCCTCATGGATTCTCACTGTAACTTCTTAACTGAAATCATCTGCAAAGTTCTCATGAAATTTGATAACTTAAAAATATATTTTTTAGGAGCCATGGCTGGTGTAGCTCAGTGGATTGAGCGCGGGCTGGGAACCAAAGTGTCACAGGTTCGATTCCCAGTCAGGGTACACGCCTGGGTTGCAAGCCGTGACCCCCAGCAACCACACATTGGTGTTTCTGTCTATCTCCCTCCCTTCTCTCTCTAAAAAAAAAAATAAGTAAAATCTTTAAAAAAAAGGAAAAAAAATATTTTTAATGTGTTGATTTTAAAGACTTTATTTATTTTTAGAAAGGGGAAGGGACGGAGCAAGAGAAGGAGAGAAACATCAATGTGTAGGTGCCTCTCATGTGCCCCTTACTGGGAACCTGGCCCACAACCCAAGCATGTGCCCTACGTAGACTGGGAATCGAACCAGTGACCCTTTGGTTTGCAGGATGGTATTCAATCCACTGAGCTATACCAGCCAGGCCTAATATATTGACTTTAGATAGAGAAAGAAGGGAAGAGAGAGGGGGAGAGATGGAAAGAGGGGGACAGAGGTGGGGATGGGGGGAGAGGAAGAGGAGGGAGAAAGAGATAGAGAAAGAGTGAGAGAATAAGGGAGAGAGAGAAACCCTGATTTATTGTTTCACCTATTCATGCATTCATTGGTTGATTCTCTTATGTGCCCTGATCAGGAATCAAACCCATAACTTTGGATTATCAGAATGACACTCTAACCAACTGAGCTACCCAGCCAGGGCAGCCTGGTAACTTTTTTAATGTTTCTGGGGCTCCTACCGCCATCTGCCGTTTTCTTCTTAAGTCCCCCCAACTTTGTCATTAATAGTTCTTCAGAAACCAGAGAGGAAAGGAGTCGGCCCCATAGGAAAAGGAATATCACACATATGGAAAAAAGGTAAAAGGAATAGATGGAGTACCTTTAGAACCCTTCCACCACCCACCTTAAGCAGTCGGAAGATCAGCCTCTGGTGCATCTTAGAAAGAACAGGAAATCCCTTCTTATTGGTCAGGAAAATGCTGGTGGGGAGAATGGCTGCTTTGATGGGCTCTCCTAGCCAACGATCAATGACATGATTAGATGGGAGGTCGGCCCCAATTTCAAGAGCTACACAAGGGAAAACAAAGACCTGTCAACTATTGTTAGGCAAGAAGGCTTTTCTTGCTGTTTTGTGCAAGATTTGTTTATTCCTTGAAAGCAAGGCAGACTGAAGCACAGGAAAATAGCAAAACTGCCCAGCAACCAAGTCTACATGAAATTCATGATTTTTGGTCATATACAGGTAGTCAGAGAAGGAATACCTATCCTAAGGCCCTCAGGGACTTACCCACTGCTATTCTCTTGCTATAATCACACAAGGTCCGGAAATTGTGCCACCTGTCCAGAGTCAAACACAGAAAAATACAGTCAAATACATATGGCCCACCAATCACCATATCTCAAGGAAAAGGTCCTATAGGTTCCACCCAGTACTTCCCTTCACCCTACCCTCTGCCCTGGTACAGCAGCAAAAGGAAACATACCACATCCATGTTTTCTCCTCTCCACTGCACTCCTCTGTGTGTGCATGTGGTGCATTCTCAATTATATCATCTCTCAGGTCCTCCGGTGCCACCAAGGGTACTCGCATCCAGAACTGTACATGAACAAGTACCCTATTTAGAACTCATTGGGTCCAGAAAGCTTCCTTCAATTAAAAGACTGTGCTACAGATCTCAAGTTAATCCCTTTACATGTTTTTTCCAAATTTGTGATTATATGTGCATGTACACGTATCTTGTGTATATCCTTATATAAATATTGGTCTTGTCTAATTTCAACTCTAAGTTTCTGGGAATAATTGTATAATCTTTTATAAATCTCTGCTCACCACTTGTATACATTTCAGTTCTGCCAAAAGCACCCTTTATTGAATGGCTAGGAACAAGAAGGTACATAGCACACCTGCACTGCTATAATATACAGCAGGAAAAGAAGCCCAGAGCCATACCATGGAGGAGTGGTGGCCAGTGTGGATGTGGTTGGTCAACACTCTGGCCAGGTTTGTGTTATCTTCCTGATTTAGGGGCAACAAGAAAGCTGGAAGACCCAAATATGCTCCAAAATTCAGCTCCTGTAACATGGCCTAGAATGGAGATCAAAAGGAAAAGATTAAGAGCTAGCAACCCAAAGAGCTTTAATTGCATACCAGAGTTACTGAGTTACAGGGGGAAAACTGCTCTCCTCCCCAGCTTGCTTACAGACATAATCTTTAGCAAGATCCAGTGGAAAAGTCAAATAGCCTTACCGCCTCGGAGTTCCTGCGGATCTTCTCCACTTTTGAGTCTGGACGAATCCATGGAGAAAGCTTTCCCACAATTAGCGTATTCCAGTCTGCACTCCCCCACCCAAGATAGACAAAGACTGAATGAGGTTAGGCAATTTACTCATTCAATTTCTAGTTCTTAATAGGGAATAAGAGAGTAGAGATGAGAGACAAAGACTTTTTCTATCACAGATACAGGATAGCCTAATGCAGATTAGGAAACTAAGGCTTTTAGCAGGTAAGCAAGGGGAAAAGAGTTATCTATATCCCAGGGACTAATCAATATATCTAAGCCAGGAAAGAATGAGGGCAGTGACAAAGCAGAAGTTGTTACTGCCTCCAATAATTAAGGAGTATATGGGATGGTCCCTACCCCTTCCTGACAGCAGTAGGTCTGATCGTGTCTGGGGGCCCGGTCGATTCTTAGCAGGTTCCTGAGTGAATTCCCTCTTGAAACGCGGGTGGAAGACAGGCATGCAGAGGAAATCAAACCTACAACCGCGACAGACCCAGAGTCGTCATGTAAAGAGCAGCAGTCAGTGCCCAGAGATCCAAGCAACTGGATTAGGCTATCTGGATTCTGCACAACCCTTTCAGCTGCCACCATCAGTCAACGGACTGGACTGCTGAGTTCAGCCCACCTTAAGACATATCACTTCCGCTGCACTGTGCCTCAATTTCTCCACAAGACACATCCATGGAAAAGATGAGTAAGGAGAAAAGATGAAAATCCACACCCAGTGGATTTTCTACTCTGCTGTCATTGGTTTTCCAGGACTGTCACCTCCAGACCTGCCCATGCCTCCCCCTTAAAGGTTATCTCCTCTCTCCCTGGCTCCCTAACACTTCCTCCCACTTTCCAGACAATAATTTAGCTCTCCAGGGCCCTGGAGGTCTGTACGCCCGTTTTTTTTAGTTTATCTGACAACTCCCCTTATTTTTGAGCTCCGTGACCACACGCCCCGCCCCAATAAGTTTTTTCCTAGCATTCCAGGGCCCGGGGCTCCTCCCCCCACTAACCATCTTATTTACTCTGACCCCCTCACCCCAGCCTTTCGGTGGTGACTAGTCTGCCCCCTCCGTCCTCGAGTTCGGACCCCGCATTCCGTCCGCGGAGGTCCGGACCCTCACCCCTGCTTGGCCACAGCCCCCAGAGTGTCAGCTATTTCGGGGACGCAATTCAGGTCCCTGCCGCTGGACACGCGGCTCCCACCAGCAGCACCAACCGCCATCGCCGCCATCTTTTCCTTCGCTCTCTCTACACCGGGATTCCTTAATACTAGCAGCCAATCACAAAGCCGGAGGGAAAAAAGCCCCCGGAAGGCGGACGAGTCGTCTTAACAACCAGAGCGTCTTCTGCAGCTCCCCCCGTCCTTCCCGCCAATCCGTGGGCTGTACAGTGACGTGCGGTGTGGTTCCAGAAGATCGACCAATCTTGGGGTCTGGTTCTTGGAACGCTTCAATCTCCCAGAATGCCTCCTGAATTCACAGAATTTCATTAGAAACTACAAGTCCCATGAAACCCTGCTGTAAAAGCTTGAAGTACTATTACTGAAACACCTCTGGTCGTCTCAGGGCCAGTGGCGCAATGGATAACGCGTCTGACTACGGATCAGAAGATTCCAGGTTCGACTCCTGGCTGGCTCGGTGGGACGGCAAGTTTCTTGTTGTTAGTTAAGTAAAATAATAAATTGACCGTAATCACTCTTACCTCTATTTTTCTCTTTTCTTACACTATTGAAACTTTCCTGTCTTCTCACACCCATGTTTTCAGGTCTTAATTTGATTGAATTCAGCAGCCATCTTATATCAGCTTTTTCCATTACCTAATTCAGAGGTGATTCTTGTGATACTAGTACTTAGGTCCATCTGAATCCTGAGAAAACTAGGTTAATGACTGGTGCTTTTAAAACAGGATTTATATGTAAGGTATATTATGTTTGTGAATAGTGGCAATTCAGCCACTAGTTCCTCGTGATTTTGTGTCTCAAACACAAAATGTAAATAAACACCTAAACACACACACCCACACACAAACACACGCAGATAGAAACAAAAATTCATGGTGAACAATTACAGTAGAGAGGAGTCATTAATTGCCTGATGGAGGCCTGAGAGAACCTCTACATTTTCCTTTGTCAATACCTGATAGAAGGATGGAAAAGAATGAAAGGAATGAAGAAAGGACATGTTACCAGACAGGCACCGGCCGGGAGTAGGTCTGCCTCAGGCATGCCTGTAGTGTGTGGGTTCTTGATTTCCTGTAGGAAATATTTCACAATTTGAGTCCAGGTGATTTTGAGAATTCGTTTATTAAGGTGGGCAACAGTAAAATAAAAGGAAGACTTAGGGTGTAAGAAGTAACAGGAGAGAGAGCGAGCCTAGGCGGTATTCTGCTTTGGCTCCCTAGAAATGTTATAGGAAAGGAGTGAGCAAAGGCAGTGTTCTGCTGTTAGTTCACCTGGAAAGTCAGTGAAAAAGGGAGCTCTGGAGACAGGATCAGGGGGTAAGCCTGGTGGAGCTGCCACTGCCCACTGCTCCCCTGGCTGCAAGTCTCCCTGGGACCCTTAGAACTTAGGAGGAACTAAAAGTTCATGCCCAGGAAGGAGCACAGGCATGAGAGCGAGCCTGCGCTGCATCTTGCTCTTTATCTTTTTTCTCCCTGTGGGTGAGAATCTTAATGGGAGGGTTTTAGCAGAATACTCACTGGTTTTCCAGTTGCATTTTTAAAATATGCTCATGCGTCAGAATGAGCACATAGGGGTTTGGGGAATATTTTTTGGTCCGTTATACTGTTTTACTTTTATCTTGGGTCTGGCTTTTAATTGTTTGGGTTTTTTGTTTGTTTGTTTGTTTTTTATTATTTGTTCCCCTGACTTCATTTGTCCTTGGGTTTAGTTGGCACAAATGACATTAATCGGGTCTTTGTTCTTTATTTTCCAGGCCAGGGAGATTTAAGCTATGTATTCTTTGGTTAGGGAGGAGAGGTACAAGCCATTCACTCTCAAGTGTCCTTGCTTAGGGAAGATAAGTTCTTGCGATTCACCAGCTGCCTGTAAATTGCTCAGAATGTTTAGCTTGTTTAATTTTCTGGTCTCAGTTTCTCCGTTCCACTTGCCCAGAAATTTCCCTAGCTTCTCACTAACCTGCTCAGAGAGTCATAAGGAGGAAAAAGAGAATTCCTGCAGGCAGGGAGCCCAGAGGTGCTGAGGGCTTGGTAGCGGGGATTGTAAGGAGAACACAGTACAAAGGTCTTAAGCAGGAGGCATTGGCAGAACTTAGGGACTGTCTGGCAGAGAGACAGGAGAAAGAGAATTCTGGGGGCGATGCTTCAGGTTGTTGGCCTCTCTGTGAGACAGAAATGAGAGAAACCGGTTCCAGGAGAAGCAGGGTTTGGGGTTGGAAGTGCTGTACTGGACGCCTAGGGGGCGCTGTGTATTACAGAGTTGAAAGAACAGTGACTTGAACCGGAGGAGATTTGGAAATCGCCAGAGATAGTGACTGAAGCCACGAGATTGAATGAAACCTCTGGGGGGACAAAGATTTCATCACTCTTGGGGGACAAAGTCCTGGGATACACAGGAAGGCTGTGTGTAGGATAAACAGTAAGGACCCCTCCCCCCGCAACGTAAGTGTCCCAAAAAGATGAAATTGCAAAAGCCAAAGAAGAAAATGCCTATGAAGCCAAAAGGCTTTGGAGGTGCTTTTGCCCCATCTTAGTCTTCATTTGACTTTTGCAGGTATTATTATTGTTAGACTTTATTCCTTAGAATAGTTTTAGATTTACAGAAAAGTTGAGAAGAAAGTACGAGTTCCCATATGCCTCCTCACAGCTTTCTTTATCATCATCAGTTATAGTACATTTATTACAACTCATGAACCAATATTGAAAACATTTTAACTAAGTACATGTTTTATTCAAGTTTCCTTAGTTTTTATCTAATGTCCTCTTTCTGTTCCAAGATCCCATCCAGGATACCATATTACCTATAGTTGTTGTGGGCTCCTCTGGGTTGTGACAGTTTCTCGGATTTTCTTGTTTTTTGAAGACTTTGAGGAGTACTGGCCAGAAATACTGTAGGATGCTCCTCTATTGGAATTGGTCTGATGGTTTTCTCATGATTAGACTGTGACCATGGGTTTGAGGGAGGAAGAACACAGAGATAAAGTGCATTTTTATCACCTCATATACCGAAAGTAGATACTATCAACCTAATTTATGACTGTTGATACTGACCTTTGCCACTTGGCACAGTAGTAGAATTACTCTCCCCTCTCCCTTCTTCCATCTTATACTCATTGAAAGAAAGTCACTCTGTGCATCCCACACTTAAGGAGTGGAGACTTATGTTCCCCCTCCTTTAGGGTGGAGTGTCTACAATATTTACTTGAATTCTTCCCTGCAGATCTTATGAGTAGGTGGTTGTCCATCGGAAGTGGGTGAGTGCTCTGCTGACATTTTCAGAGATAAAAAAGAGTTGTTGAGGGTGCTTGCTTGTTCTCTGCCCCAGTTGTGACCAACCAAACTGCATTCACAGAAGACTTAGTAGATGTTATTTCTTCTTCGGAAGCTAATTATCTGGGTTGTGGACCATCTGTGCTCCTGGCATCCTCCTCCTCATGTCAAGCTGGCTGCTCTGCTGGTTGTTAACTAACCCATCCACGGGTGAGAGGGAGAGAGGAAAGGAAAATCTGTAAGACAGTAATGTCAGCTTTGCCATCAGTTAAAATAATTTGCAAAAGGACTGGTGTGAAAAGAGTCTAGAATTTATGACTGTTCTTAAAGTAAGATTAGGTGGGCTGAATTTCACTTGTCTGTTATGTCTTCATTTTTTGTTTTTTGTTTGTTTCCATTCAGAGTGGCCTCAGCTATATAGCACACAGTTTCTAGTACTTCCATACCACAATGCTCCCTGTCTTTCCTACAGCAGTTTCCCATATCATTTAAAAACAACAACAACAACAACAACAAAACAACCAGCATGCACTGTGGGTCTGCTTCTATGAGCTGTAGAGAAGCATAAGGAAAGGACTGAGAAATAGAGAATCTTGTAAAGGGCTCTTCCTTGGCACAAAGTCAAAGTTGGTGAAATCTATCTACACTTTGCTTCATCTGCTCTGCCCCCCATACTGAGCTCTTATGGCCAGGAGCATGTGAATCACTGTTGTACACCTCCACTGGACGTAGGTCTTGGCTGGGATGAAGATAGAGAGATGGTAGAACAAAAGGGCAAATATCCTGGGTGAGAAATAATCTTACTTTTTCCAACAAGAGCCAGTGACCAACAGGACAAAGCATTGGAAACTATTCTGTAAGGGAAGGAGAACCCACTCCCAGATCATCCTCCAATGGGACTCCAGCATTCCTCACCTTCAGTCCCAGTTCTTCTACCTGACCTTTTTTTTTATGTCCTTGTGCAAACACCTCCAGCCCATCACTGCAAACCCTCCTTTCATCTTCTCTTGTGCTCCCCTCTTCCCTCAGCACTTACTTTCCTCCCCAGGACCACCTTCACTCACCTCTACGTGCCCAGCCAAGCCGAAGTCTTCAATGCCAAAATAATGGCCTGTTTGACCTTCCTGCTGCTCCAAATTGCTGCTTCACAATCAAAGCTGTCCTTTAGCCACAAAAGTGGCCGAGTTACTGAGGCAAAATAATCTGTGCGGATTTGCATTCTCTTCCTTGTCATCTTCTGTTACACAGTATTTATCTGTCAAATAGAAAATAGAAACTGTTCTGGAACATAGAAAAGGATGGAAAACTATCCAATTTGTTTTTGAAGCCAGAATATACCTAATATCAAAACCTGTCAAAAACAGCACTCACACACACAAAACAATCTCACTTATGAATACACATGCAAAATCCTAAAGTAAGATTAACACATAAAATTCAACATTATATTAACATTATAATTATATACCACAACCAGTTGGGGTTTATCCCAGGAATTAACACAAGTTTAGGTATTAGCAAATTTATTTATGTAATAGGTCAAAAATAAACCGAATGAGAAAAACATTTCATTTTTTTATTTTTTATTTTTAAGTGTATTTTATTGATTATACTATTACAGTTGTCCCATTCTTTTTTCTCTCCTTTATCCCCCTCTGCCCAGTACCCTCATTCTGTCCAGCATTCCCCCCACTTAGTTCATGTTCATGGGTTGTACATATAAGTTCTTTGGCTTCTCCATTTCCTGTACTTTTCTTAACCTCACCCTGTCTATTTTGTACCTACCAATTATGCTTATTCTCTGTACCTTTTCCCCTATTCTCCCCCTCCCCCTCCTCCTCCCCACTGATAACCCTCCATGTGTTCTCCATTTCTGTTCATCTGTTCCTGTTCTACTTTGCTTAGTTTGTTTTTGTTTTTGTATTTTTAGGTTCAGATGTTGATAATTGTGAGTTTGTTGTTATTTTACTGTTCATAGTTTTGATCTTCTTTTTCTTAGTTAAATCCCTTTGACATTTCATATAAAGGAGTTTGGTGATGACAAACTCCTTTAGCTTTACCTTATCCAGGATGCACTTTATCTGCCCTTCCATCTAAATGATAGCTTTGCTGGATAGAGTAATTTTGGACTTAGATCCATGAGTATTTTTTCTAGCCCCTTCTTGTCTGCAAGTTTTCTTTTGAGAAATCAGCTAATAGTCTTTGGGAACTCCTTTGTAGGTAACTGTCTCCTTTCTCTTGCTGCTTTTAAGAGTTTCTCCTTATCTTTAATTGTGGGTAATTTAATTATGGTGTTTCTTGGTGTGTTCCTTTTTGGGTCCAATTTGTTTGGGACTCTCTGAGCTTCCTGGATTTTTATGTCCATTTCCTTTGCCAGATTGCAGAAGTTCTCCTTCATTATTCTTTCTAATAAGTTTTCCATTTCTTACTCTTCTTCTTATGGCACTTCTATGATTCGGATGTTGGAATGTTTAAAGTTGTCCCAGAGGTTCCTAAACCTCTCCTCAATTTTTTGAATTCTTGTTTCTTCATTCTGTTCTGGTTGGATGTTTATTTTTTTCTTTTGTTGCAAATCATTGATTTGAGTCCCAGTTTCCTTCTCTTCCCTGTTGGTTCCCTGTATATTTTTCTTTATTTCACCTTGTATGGCCTTCTCTTCTTCCTTTATTTTGTGACTGTACTCAATCATTTCCGTGAGCACCCTGATTACCAGTGTTTTGAACCCTGCATTGCTTAGTTCTTTTTCTGGAGTCTTGATCTTTTCTTTCATTTGGGCCATATTTCTTTGTCTCAGAACACCAGCCTAGATGAATGTTTCTTCTTTAATTCTTTGGTTGTCAGACTTCCATGCAGTTTGATTTTCTGGCAGTTCTGATTATTTTTGTTTTTAAATTGTTTTTTTTTTTTCCTTCTCTTGGTTGTACAAAGAGGCAAAGCTTCTCTCCCTATGCCTACATCTTGGCTGGAACTCCTCAGACAGAAGAACATTTGATCATTTTTAATAGCCACCAAAGAGAACATGGTAAGTTATTTACACTTTCTATAAGCATTCTTTTAAAAATTGTTTTAATGTATTGATTTTTAGAGAAAGAGAGAGGAAGAGAGGGAGAGAGAGAGAAATATTGATTTGTTTTTCCACTTATTTATGCATTCATTGGTTGATTCTTGCAGGTTCCCCAACCAGAGATTGACCCCACAGCCTTGGTGCATAGGGATGACACTCTAACCAACTGAGCTATCTGGCCAGGGCTCTGTAAATATTCTTAATAGTATTAACGTTCTTTACATATAAATACACATATGTATATGTATGAATCAACAATTTATGTAAAGATAAAATAAAATAAGACTCTGTAGTCTCATTACTGTATTTAATATTATTCTGAAAAAGCCAATATAATAAGACTGGAAATTGAAAAAGAGGGTGTTATAACTTTTGGAAAGAGAGAGAGGCAAATTCATCATCATTTGCAGATGATTTGTTGTATACATAGAAAATTCGCTCTGGCTGGTGTAGCTCAGCGTAGGTAAGTGGACTGAGCACAGGCTGTGAACCAAAGCATTGCAGGTTCGATTTCCAGTCAGGGCACATGCCTGGGTTGCAGGCCACGGCCCCCAGCAACCTCACATTGATGTTTCTCTCTCTCTCTCTCTCTCTTTTTCCCCCTCCCTTCCCTCTCTAAAAATAAAATAAAATAAAATCTTTAAAAAAAAGAAAGAAAGAAAGAAAGAAAGAAAATTCATCCCTGGCTGGCGTAGCTCAGTGGATTGAGCGCAGGCTGCAAACCAAAGTGTCGCAGGTTTGATTCCCAGTCAGGCCACATACCTGGGTTGCAGGCCACAGCCCCCAGAAACCATTGATGTTTCTCTCTCTCTCTCTCTCTCTCTTTCTCCCTCCCTTCCCTCTCTAAAAATAAATAAATAAAATCTTTAAAAAGAAAAAAAAGAAAGCAGCATTCTTATCAATTTCAAAACATTACTATAAAAAAGAAAATTCATGAAAATCAATTCTAAAATAATGAGAATTAATAATAGAATTTGGAGATGTCACTTGATACAAGACAAAAATTGGGTTGGCTGAAAAGTTGTTTGTTTTTTTTCCATAAGATGGTTCTAGTAGCACTTAGTTGTCTTTAACTTCATTTGAAACAATTTTGTTAGGTTGTATTATGACAGCTGTCATATCAGCATACATTAAAAAAAACTTATCAAAATTGGTGAATTTTCATGTAGCCATTTTAATATTGAAGATGGAAGAAAATAAGCAACATTTTTGGAAGATTATGCTTTATTATTTCAAGAAAGGTAAAAACACAACTTAAACACACAAAAAAAGATTTGTATAGTGTGTGCAGAAGTGTATGTAACTGATTGAATGTGTTCAAAGTGGTTTGTGAAATTTCATGCTGGAGATTTCTCACTGAGTGTTGCTCCACAGTCGGGTAGACTGAAGAGCAATCAAATTGAGACATTAATTGAAAACAATCCCCATTATACGACACGGGAAACAGCTGACATACTCAAAATATCCAAATCAATAAATTTATTGGTGAAAATAAAAAATGTGTCTTTTATGGAAAAAAACCATATGGACTTTTTGGCCAACCCAATATAAAACATATGTAGCCTCGTTATATACTAAGAATAACCAATTAGAAAACAAAATCAGTTTAAAAAAATATCCCAGTAACATGATAGTTAAGATCATGACTTGTGGAGCCAGATGCCCTGCTCATTCATGTACTAACCATGTGATACTAACCATATGACCCTAATCCTTCTGGCTTGTTTTCTCATCCACAAAATGGTAATGTAAATCTCATAGAGCTGTTTCAGGATTAAATTAGTTAATACAGTAAAGCATTTAGAACCCACTCTGCTCATAGGAAGCCTTCAATATGCCTTAGTTATTGTATTAGTATTTTCCCAATTCATAATGGTTATAATAACATCACCATAAAAAGCTTAGCTGTAACCTTACTGAAAAATGTAAGAAACCTGTGTAAAGACAATTACAAAATTTTGCTGAGATATATAATGAAAGGCTGAAAAAAATGGAGAGAGCAAGCCATGTTCTTAGAAAAAATGAATCTTATAAAGATATTGATTCTTACCCATCAATTTCTCATTTTTAGAACATCCAATCACAGCTCTAATGGAATCCTCTGTTATTTGATAAAATGATTCTACCATTCATCTGTAATAAAAAACAGACAAGAGAAACAAAGAGAAGTTTTAAAAATAGGAGAAAGAAGAAGAAATTTGCTCTTTACCTCAAGCCTTTTATGAAACATAAGCAATATGTAAAGCATTACAGTGTACAAGAATAGACCAAATAAAAGAGCTAAACCAACAGTCCAGAACAACACCTTTGTATGTGCATGGGTATGTGATTAAGCATACAAATTTAATTTGTGATAACAATAACAGTTAACATTTATTTTGCCCTCATTTTGTGTCAGTTTCTACAAAAAGCACTTTACGTTTTCACAAGAACCCCATGAGGCAGGAAGTGTTACTCACCTATGGGTGAAGGAACTAAGTCTCAGAGACGTTAAATGACTTGCCGCCCTACGTGGGGATTTAGATGGGTTCAACACACCCAAATGAAGTGACTCTAGAGTCTGTGATCTTAGCTTTAAGACTTATTTATAATTTCCCTTCTAGAAAATTATCCTAGACAATCTTTACAAACTAGGACAAAGATTAAGAAAAAAACCTAGTGTTTTTTTGTAACATTTTTTATGACTACAAAGAAGTATAAAACAACAACTTGGATATTCTACAAGGATATGATTAAACATACCGTCTCTGCAATGAAATCTTAAGCAACCAGTAGAATCAATGTTGTCAGGGAAAAAATTTAATAATGGGGAGAAATGCCCATGATATGCCATTAAGTGATGCAGATTACAAATTATACAAACAGAATGACTGCAGCATATAGAAAAAATTGTATTTTCCAAGTTATTTATAATTATGTTTATATTATATGGAAAAAAATTTTAATGTGTATAAAATCTGCGATCTCGGCCTGGTCCTTCTGCTTGTTTACATCCTTTTCTTTTGAAGGCCTCGCCAAGGCTCCTCTGCTCTGTAGGCTCCTGTAACTGTCCAATCTTCAGCAGTCACTCTGGCCTATAGCAATATCATAATAGTCCTCCTAGGTGGACTAATATTTATGAAGCTTTACCACATGCCAGGCACTTTAAATGTATTATCTCACTTATCTTCAGGACATAATCTTATGGGGTAGAAATTTTTAATATACCCACCTTGTAGATGAGAAAACTGAGGGTCTTGAACAAAGTTATGCTTCAATTAAATTAAACAGCCAAACCCCTGACTGGTGTGGCTCAGTGGGTTGGGTGTTGTCCCACACACCAACAGGTCCCTGGTTTGATTCCTGGTCAGGGCACACATCTGGGTTGTGGCTGGGTACTGATGGATGTTTCTCTCCCTGTCTTTCTCCCTCTCTTCCCCTCTCTAAAAAGAAATTAAGTAAAATCTTTTCTAAAAGTCTGAGGAGCCAAAGTAAGAATCTAGTTCTTCTAATTCCCAATTCATTGCTTTTTCTTTTACAATGTTTCCCAAAATGTGGTCCAAGGACCTTGGTGGCTCCCTAAGACCCTTTTAGGAGGTGCAAGAGGATCTTCTACCTGTCTGTATGAGGATAGCCTTTCTTTTCTTTTTAATATTTTATTGATTATGCTATTACAGCTGTCTCATTACCCCCCTTCATTCCCCTCCACCCTGCACACCCTCTCCCACCCACATTCCCACCCTTTAGTTCATGTCCATGTCCAAGCTAAGTTCTTTAGCTTCTACATTTCTCATACTATTCTTGACCTCCCCCTGTCTATTTTCTACCTACCATCTATGCTACTTATTCTGCATACCTTTCCCCCCTCTCTCCTCCTCCCACCCCCGTGCTGCTAACCCTCCATGTGCCCTCCATTTCTGTGGTTCTGTTCCTATTCTAGTTGTTTACTTAGTTTGTTTTTGTTTTAGGTGTGGTTGTTAATAATTGTGAGTTTGCTGTCAGTTTACATGTTTTTTATCTTCTTTTTCTTAGATAAGTCCCTTTAACATTTCACATAACAAGGGCTTGGTGATGATGAACTCCTTTAACTTGACCTTATCTGAGAAGCACTTTATCTGCCCTTCCATTCTAAATGAAAGCTTTGCTGGATAGAGTAATCTTGGATGTAGGTCCTTGCCTTTCATGACCTGGAGTACTTCCTTCCAGCCCCTTCTTGCCTGCAAGGTCTCTTTTGAGAAATCAGCTGACAGTCTGATGGGAACTCCTTTGTAGGTTACTGTCCCCTTATTTCTTGCTGCTTCTAGGATTCTCTCCTTCATTTTTATCTTGGCTAATGTAATTGTGATGTGCCTTGGTGTGTTCCTCCCTGGGTCCAACTTCTTTGGGACTCTCTGAGCTTCCTGGACTTCCTGGAAGTCTATTTCCTTGGCCAGACTGGGGAAGTTCTCCTTTATTATTTGTTCAAATAACTTTTCCACTTGTTGCTCTTTCTCTTCTCCTTCTGGTACCCCTATAATTTAGATGTGGGGATGTTTAAAGATGTCCCGGAGGTTCCTAAGCCTCTCCTCATTTTTTTGAATTCTTATTTCTTCATTCTTTTCTGTGTGGTTGTTTCTTTCTTCCTTCTGGTCCACTCCATTGATGTGAGACCCAGCTTTCTTTCCATCACTGTTGGTTCCCTGTGTATTTTTCTTCATTTCACTTATTGTAGCCTCCATTTTTTCATCTAATTTGTGACCAAAATCAACCAATTCTGTGAGCTTCCTGATCACCAGTGTTTTGAACTGTGCATCTGATAGGTTGGCTATCTCTCAGTCACTGAAAAGGATGGGTTCTGGGACTTTCATTTGTTCTTCTGTTTGAGCCATCTCTCTCTCTCTCTCTCTCTCTCTCTCTCTCTCTCTCTCTCTCTCTCTCTCTCTCTCTTTTGGTCTGGTTGAGCCTGTTACATATGTGGGGCGGAGCCTTAAGTGTTCACAAGGGCGGGTCAACCCAGTCACTGGGTTTTGATGCTGTATGTGGGGACGGGGTCTGAAAAGGAACAATAGCGCTTGCTCTGCTCTCTGCCAATTGCAGTCCCTTCTGCCGCTTCCCCCAAGCAAACTGAGCCTTTCTGGTGCTGATTCCCACGCGGGTGGGCTTGTGCACCCTGTGGGTCTTTCCAACGACCTCTCCTGTGAGGCTGGGAGTCTCCCTGCTTCTCAACCCCCACAGGTGTTTTCAATCAGTGCCCTGAGGCTCTATTTCCCACCGCTGGGATCCTGGGTTGCTCGCAGTGCCATGCTTCACCATTGCCACCTCGCTGGGTCTGCTGGTTGCCACCCCTCTGCCAGGGTTTGCCAGCTGCCACTTGCACGCCCAGAGTCTGCCTGTTGCAGTCTTATGTGCCTGGTCCCAACACTCTTTGTGCCGCATTACCCTTCTCCGCCCGGCTTCCTGACTCCGTCCCTCCTACTGGTTCGGATGAACGTGTCTATTTTAACTTCTTGGTTGTCTGACTTCCATACAGTTCAATTTTCTGTCAGTTCTGGTTGTTATTCTGTTTCTAAATTGTTGTTGTCCTTATCTTGGTTGTGCGAGGAGGCACAGTGTGTCTACCTATGCCTCCATCTTGGCAGGAAGTCTCAGGATAGACTTTTTTTTATCAACCAAAGTCACATGTCATCACAGAAAACACATGAGAATTCAACTGTCTTCTATTAAGCCAGGTATAAAGGAGATTTCAAAAATATAAATGATGTCACTTTTCTCATTACATTTTTTTGTTTTGGAAAATAATTTTCATTAAAATTTCTTATTTATATTAGCATGCAGTGGGTTCATGTTCTTAAAAGAATCAAACAAATATTTTAAGATTTTCTTAATTTTATTTTTTTAAAAGATTTTTAAAATTTATTTTCAGAGAGAGGGGAAGGGAAGGAGAAAGAGAGGGAGAGAAACATCAATCGGGTTGCCTCTTGCACACCCTCAACTGGGGGCCTGGCCTGCAACCCAGGCATGTGCCCTGACCAGAGATTGAACCAGCAACCTTTCAGTTCATAGACCAGTGCTCAGTCCACTGAGCCACACCAGCTAGGGCTTAATTTTAATGTTTTTGATTGGGAAAATATTCAGTTTATTAAATATTGTGAATGTTTAGAGTATCAGATATACCATTTCAATATGTAAATATCAAATCACATTTCAAAGTCAAATTTTGATTACCTGGATTTCTTCTTTGCTTTTCTGTAACAATTATAACTAAGACTTTTCTGTATTTTACTAGTTTCTTCAGTCTTTAAAATACAGTTTGTTTGTTTTTAGTGACCTAAAAGAACATGAATTTATTATTTTACAGTTCTGGAAGCCAGATATCTGATACAGACCTCACTAGGCTGAAACCAAGGTGTCAGCATAGCTGCATTTCTTTATGGAGGCTAGTTCTGGAGTCCAGAAGTTCAGATCAAGGTGTGGGCAGGATGAGTTCCTTCTGAGGCCCTTGATGGAAGTATCTGTACCAGGACCCTCCTTGGCTTGTAGATGATCATCTTTTCCAGTGTCTTTATATCATCTTCCCTTTGTTCATCTAAAATACACTTTTTTAAAAAATATTTTCTTTTCTTTCTTTATTTTTTAGAGAGAGGGGGAGGGAGAAAGAGAGGGAGAGAAACATCAGTCCGTGGTTGCCTCTCCAGTGGCCCACATTGGGGACATGGCCTTCAACCCAGGCATGTGCCCTGACTGGGAATTGAACCAGTGACCCTTTGGTTCGCAGTCCACACTCAGTCCACTGAGCTACACCAGCCAGGGCTAAAATACACTTTTTTTTTTTTAATATTTTGATGAGTTCTTTTTTTATTTTTATTTATTTTTAGAGAGGGAAGGGAGAGAGATAGAGAGAGAGAGAAACATCAATGTGCGGTTGCTAGGGGTTATGGCCTGCAACCTAGGCATGTACCCTGCCTGGGAATCGAACCTGGGACACTTTGGTTCCCAGCCCGCGCTCCATCCACTGAGCTACGCCAGCCAGGGCTTAAAATACACTTTTTAAAATGATGTTGAAATAAACTTCATGTAGTTAGCTTAAACTTTTTCTGAATAAAAAGTTTCCATTCTTAATACATAGGCTTATAGTTCATATACTTGACATTACTCAATGGCATTTTACCTGTAATAGGAAAAGGGAAATCAAGTTTCACTGAATATTAGACAACTTCTACAATCATTTGACTTTGAGTACCCTTGGTAATCTAGGTGGGTTTCAACCAATCAGTGGAAGGCATTAGAGCAAAACCTGAGGTTTTCTGGAGAAGAAATTCTGACTGAAGACTGCAGCACCACTTCTGAGTGTCCATCCTGCAGCCTGCCCTACAAACTTTTGACTTGCCAGCTACACAATCACATGGGCCAATTCCTTAAAATAAGCTCATTATATATCTATAGTGGATTGTTGGGAACCACCCTGCCTGGTTTCAGAAGCTGTAACTCCAAGCAAGGCTAAGGCTAAGTAAGCGACCTTGGACCATAAGCCACCAAGGAGACAAAAGCTTATCTCCCTGGCAGGAGCGCCACTTCTGCTCCTTTACTTCACCCTGCCTGGCCCCCAATGCTTGGTCAGTTAGCCAATGACGGGTAAGATTCCCCAAGGGGGGAACAATCTAAGGCAGGCACAATCATGTGGGAGGTCCCTGAGGAAGGACTTCGGGGGCTACAGCAAAAGGGGGTGATGGACCCTCACCCCTCGGCTTTGACAAAGCCTGAGTCTTCATTCTGTCTCCGAGAAATCTCCTAATCTCCTGGCTGCCTTACTTCCCTTGCTCCACCTAAGCCTGAAACAATGACAGAGGGTGGTGCAGCCCTGTGCTGGAAAGGGCGGGTTCCCCTGGTGATCAGGCCTAAGAAAGAATATGTAAAATCCTGTGAAACCTGCTTTGTTTAGAATGCTCTCAATTAAATGATAAGGGTCCAAGCAAGAAGTAAGTTTGTTCCTTAAAGTTTTACAGCTCTTTAGCTATCTGACCCTAACTCAAAATAGGCCCTCAGAGTTCTTTGTTATCTATTGTTCGATCTTTACTGTCTGGCAATGATTAATGAGCTTTACCTGAATTCTTGTGTAAACTAACCCAATAAAAGGCCATTGAAGAAAAGGCTCTTGGCCCTTCTCCTTTGAGAGATCGGCCACCTTTCCTCCCCAAGCAGATCATGTCTTGGTAGACTTATTCTCATCCATGGAGGCCAGGGGGGCTCTGTGGGCAGAGCCCCCCCACAGTGGAACCTCGGTTCTCAAATTTAATTCATTCTGGAAAACTGCTCTGGAAGTGATTTGTTTGAAAACCAAATCTCCTTTTTTGTTGCCTGAGAGACATGTGACTGATCATTCAGGTATTAGCCCAAAAGGGTTGGTAGACAAATGGGACATTTTTTCCATGAACAACTCAGTAGAGAACCGAATTGTTTGAGAACAAAGACATTTAAGAACTGAGATTTGGCTGCACATATTCTAAATATATAGATATATAATAGATTCTGTTTCTTTGGAGAAACTTGATCTTGCTCTTCAGGTAACTCATTCTGAACTCTGGGCTAATCATTTACTTAAAAAAATATTTTTGTTTATTTTAGAGAGAGGGAAAGGGAGGGAGAAAGAGGGAGAGAAACCTTGATGTGCAAGAGATATATCCACCTGTTGCTTCTTCCACTCCCTCAAGTGGGGATCTGGCCTACAACCCAGGCATATGCCCTGACTGGGAATCAAACAGGGGACCTTTCAGTTTTGCAGGCTAGCACCCAACCCACTGAGCCACACCAGCCAGGGCTTGATCATTTACTTTTGATTACTTGCCCTTTTTTCAGCCAGGCTTGGTTCATGTAGGTCTCTCTAAATTCCAGCTGCATTTTTCTGAAACGAGACCTTACTTAGTCACTTTGGCTGGACCTCGGCCACTCAAATGTAAAACATCTTCTAGGGTAAATTATTTCTACAGATTGTTATCTCATCCATGATGAATTGATTCCTATATTTTCACTGTCTCAAGGTAGGGGTCCTGCTAGTTCCTCTAGCAAAATAGCTCAGGTCTCTCAAAATGGGAAGTGAAGAGACTTCATGGGGTGAGGGGCCCCACAGGGAGACTGGACCTCAGAGATTGCCCTGTCCTTTGGCATCAGACTGGTCTCTGGGGGAGGAGGTGGGTTTCCTGTTTGGGGTGGCTGAGGAAGAACGTAGGGTCACTCCTCAGGAGACCACTGACATTCACCCTTCATTGAGCACCTTGAGGGGACAGATTTTGTTTGTCTGAGAGCCCCAGTTTCCTTATGGAGTTATTCTACTCCAAGTTCTGGAAGTGATTTGCTTTGCCTTCTGTTATGGAGGTAGAATCAACCAGACTTGATTCCTGATTAGATGTGGTAAAAGACTGAATGTGGTAAATTAAGAGAGCTATGACTGAAAGAGTAAAGGAAAGAATAAAGGAATAAATCTTTTCTGGAAAGTGTGATGGGGAAAGAGGGCAGCTGAGGTCCAAGATGCTGACCCTCAGGAATCATTGCCACGCAGCTTGCCCTCCAAGTCCTCCCTTCCATGTACTCTACAACAGACAACAGCATATGCAAAGGGCACCTCCTGCAAGCTCCGGTCTGTGTGTAGAATGAAAGGACCCAGATTAGTGCTCCCTTCAGATGATACTGAACACAGCTTGTATGTCTTTCCCCTCACATGGAACTGTTGGAAAGATTTTCCTTCTACCAAACTACTTTCATAAGCTCAGTAATTAACTAATTTTTTTCACAAAATTAACTAAACATACTGATCCTTAGTATTTGAAATACCAAAACCTAGTGTGGTTCAAGATGAGCCCCTAATTAAATGAGGAAATGATGAATGCCATAATAAATATCAGAAGAACTATTTTAAGATCTTTGATGTTCATTTCCAGATGCTACTAACTACAAAGAGAAAATGTACTTTCGTTTATTAGGGAGATCTGGCAGTTACCACCTTAACGGAGTCATCAAATTCAACATAATTAATAGTGAGACATTCTGACCTGATCTAGCTCCAGAGTGATGTAATGTGAGGTACATAATGTCATCTACTAAGTATTTTTTGCAAAAAAATGTTTACCCTGGCCAGGTGACTCAGTTGATTGGAGCATCATCCCATATGCCAAAAGGTTGTGGGTTCAATCCCATCATGGCACATACTTAGGTTGCAGAGGTAGTGGGGCAAATATGGGAGGCAACTGACCAGTGTTTCTTGCTCTCCCTTCCCCTATTCTTGGGTGAGGATTAAAAAAAGAAAGAAATTAAAGAAACCTAACATCCAAATGTAATACATGAACTTTTATTGGACTCTAGACCATATTAGAGTCCAAAGAATTAGGGAAATTTGAATATGACTGCAATAATAGATATAAAATTGTTGGGTTTTAGGTATAATAATTTTATTAGTTATTCAGAAGAGAGCCTTTATTTTTAGGCGTTGCCTGCTTAAATATCTAAGGGATGAAATGTTATAACTAAGCATAAAATGGTTGTGAGGAGAATGTTTGTATAACTATATTTGTAACTCCCTATCTAGAGAGAGGGAGAGGAGGGAGAAGAGAGGGGGAAAAAAAGAGCATATTGGTGCTTATAGTATTATTCTTTCAACTTTCTGTGGGTTTGAAAGCTTTCCCCAAAGAAGCTGGGGAGAAAAAACTATAGAACTAAGCAATACTGACTGTGTATGAGTTTTTTCATTAATCTATTTGCTATTTGTTCATTTTGTGTGGGCCAACTTTTGCTTATAGGTAAGTGGTGGTAAGCACCAGTTAAAAATATTTAAAGTTGAGTCAAAAACCTTTATTTTTCCTATAAATCAATCCAAGAAGACTATCATTATTTGATCTAAGCAGAAGAGTGCCTCACAACAGTCTCCCTGAAAAGTGCTTTGAGAAGCTGTGTGGCCTCTTCTAAATAAAGATGGTCTTTTGCTTCTGCTCAGCCAACTCTGACACTAGCCAGGGCTCTCCCTTGTTCTAAGTAGACCATGGAACTTGGTTTCTCAAAGTGATCTCCTCCCACCCCCTGCTTCTGGAAAAAGAAGTAACCCTCCAACCACACCAGAGGGAACCAGGGTCACAGTGGTCTGTGTCCTTTCCTGTAACAAGAACTGGATGCCTAGCTGCTTTATCATAACACCCCTACTGACAACCACAGTGACAGAACAGTTCCCACCTGCCTTAACATCTAACACTCCTCTGCAGATTATAGTTCTTCAAGAGCAAGCCCCTTTTTAATCCACTCTTGCTCTTTAAGAATGAAGTCCGACTCCACATGGACAGGCTGGCACTTCCGCCCTTTGTGTAAGCACTGTAGATCTGTCTGTGTTTGTTTCCACTCAGTTCCCCGTCCTTGCCCTCACAGCCTTTGATACTCTTTTTCCATCTTTGCCCAAAGGAAAAATGACTAAAACCTAAATAGAATCACTTTATTCAGAAGATAATCAAATACAATAAAGGGTTGACAATGAAAAAATAGCTGCGCATAAAATTATATAAATCAGCCCTGGCTGGCGTAGCTCAGTGGATTGAGCGTGGGTTGAGAACCAAAGTGTCGCAGATTCGATTCCCAGTCAGGGCATATGCCTGGGTTGCAGGCCATGATCCCCAGCAACCGCACATTGATGTTTCTCTCTCTCTCTCTCTCTCTCTCTCTCTCTCTCTCTCTCTCCCTTCCCTCTCTAAAAATAAATAAATAAAATCTTTTTTAAAAAATTATATAAATCAGCTACATTTTGCAGAAGAGATTCAGTCATTGTAAACAGGAAGAGGAACCAGAAAGGTGTCCAAATGACTGCATTGTTTCCAGCAAGTGACTCGCATGCCCTAGAGTGAAGATGGCCCCAGACGGAGGTGCTCCTTTTAGCAGGAAGAGGAGGAGGCAGCACCAGTGCACAAGCCATGCCTCCTGGACAGCCACGTTCAGCAGTAGGCCTTGCTGAACTCCTGGAGTGCCCAGCGCTTGTTCTCAGTTGCCTGCTTGAGTTGGGTGTACTCTTTCACCAGCCTGTCAAACTCTTCCCCAAGGACTTCATAGGTGTTTAGGACCTGTCGGGACTTCTCCATGTCCTGTTCTTGTAGATGAATGGCTGCCTCCAAACGGTCCCTAAGAGCCCAGACACAGAAGACACAGGATATAAGGATCTGGCTCCTCAGAAAGTAGACAAAAATGGGAACATGTTAAAATGCATGCATCTTGAGAGTGTGGGAACCATCTCTAAATAGCTGTACCAAGCTTTCAGGAGCTCTCACCTAATGAGACGATGAACTTCCACTTTCTCAGCAGTGTAAGTGTCAGACAGAATCTTTAGCTCCTCCATCCTGACAGAGGAAAGAGAAATGTGAAGCTGAGGATCCCTGATAGAGACAGGGTTAGGAATGGGACACAGTATGTGCCCATGGTCAAAGGTGTGGGCTAAGCAGTGACAATTTAAACAAGAGCACTCTGAATTCCTGAGCAGTTTACTTCATAGTCAAATACCTATTTCAGAAAGCTTTAAAATGAAAGAATCAAGAATGTTGAAAGCTTTGGGGTAACCTGAAGGCTAATACTGCTGTGTTACATTTACTGGATCCCCACAAGGAAAACGAGACGAGGGCAAGGGTTGCAGGGGGTGGTTTGTCCCTTAGATCCATAGGGGTCATAACTCACCTCAGCTTAAGGATCATAGCACCGCACTTAATCTCCAAGTACTGGGCATTGATGCGGTCTAGCTCAGACTGAGTCCTCAGCCGGTGTTCTTGAAGAAGTCTCTGAAGTAAGGCGAGGCAGCGGAGGAGCACCTGAGCCCCCAGGAGGCAAGAGGAAGAGGGTGTAAAGAAGAGAATGCAAATCAGAAGTCCCTGTCTTCCCTAAAAGTGTCCCGGGGTCAGGGTGAAAGAGAAGAGGCTATCCCACTGCTCAGACAAACCTGGGAGTAGGTGGCACTCTTCTTCTCTAGCAGCACCATCTGCTCCTTGTGCTGACTCTTGGCATCCTGGCACTGCTGCTTCTCACTCACCAGGACCTCTGCCAGTTTCCATACCTTTGCTGCCTTCAGGGTTTCACTGTCTGAATCTGGGCGAAGAGACAGAGCACTGATTAGACAGGAAAACCCTAACTGCCATGGCCCTTTGCAGGCCATTTTTCAGTGCCCCTATCGTACTTTTAGTCCTAGAAATTCTGTCTTCTTCCAGGTTTTCTTCTAATGTCCTGTTAAAAAGGCCCAGTATTTCATAATTATGTTCTCTTCACTCTTACCTTTAATTCCACATTTGGCCCTTAATCCTTAAATTATAGAAATAAAAACGAGGGGAATACCTATTAGCATGAACTTCCCTCCATATTCCATTCTGATTCTCCTGTAAACAAACTCATCCTTCCCTGCAGCAAGAGGACACTCCAGCTTGTCACCTTACTGAATAAAAGGAGTTCGCACAAAATTCCTTACTTTTGTTCTACCAGTAAGGGAACAAACATCTCCAGTGTCTCCTGTGCTTCCCAAATTCTGTTCCACATCTAAAATTCAAATATATTGTTCTCATAAGAGCCAACCAGGAGTTCTGAGGGCCAGCTGTGAACAGAACACGGAAAGTCAGCACTCACCTGAATTGGGATCGTGGTAGCAAAGCAGAGTGAAACATTTCTTCTTGAGCTGCTCTTCCACTTCAAGTAGGAGCCGGGCTCTCATCCACACAAAATCCTGCAGCCACAGAAACAAAAAGAGATACAAATAGGCCATCAGAACTGGGAAGACCAGCCAATGCATACACGAGGACAACAATCTCAATGATAACCAAAGGAAATGCATTAAGAGACATCAGGGAGATTCATTTTTTAAAAAATTTAATGCTTTTAGTAAGGATATGCACAAAAATAAAATTATCAGGGTAAATCACCAGAGCACTATTTATAATGGCAAATGCCAGGAAGATGAATTTTTAGCCTGTCAAATTAGCAAAGAATAATATGACTGTCAAAATCCCATACTGATGAAAATGTGGGGAACCAAGGGCACTGAAAACACCTTTCAGGAAAACAGCTTGGCAATATACACCAATACGTTCTTATGTGTGGTATCCTCTGACCCAGTGATGCCACTTTGACCACTAATACTGGGGAAATAATCATACAAGGGCAAAGACACATATATTCATATCAGTGTGGTCTCTTACAGCAAAAATGTAAAAACATCTTTAATATCCATCAATAAGGCTAAACAAGTTATGTTATATTCATACAATGGAATCCTGTCTGTTATTTAAACCCATGATAATAATAAGAATACTGAGCACTATGTGCTTGGACACCATGCTGAGTGCGTTAGGGGTTATCATCTTCTTTACATTTATTGATTGACTTGAAAAGAAGTCCAAAAAAATATATTAAGTGAAAACAGATTATGTTCTCTATATAAGCATGGAGGGTATAACACTATTTTTGCAAGCTGCATTTCTTTCTTTTTTTATTTAATTAATTTTTTAAAAGATTTTATTTATTATTTTTTTTAAGAGTGAGGAAGGGAAGAAGAAAGAGAGGGAGGGAAACCTTGATTGGTTGCCTCTTGCATGCCTCCAACCAGAAACAGGGCAAGCAACCCAGGCATGCGCCCTGACCGGGAATCGAACTGGTGACCCTTTGGTTCACAGGCTGGTGCTCAATCCACCAAGCTGCACCAGCCAGGGCAACATGTACATTTTTATAAAAAAACAATACAATTTAACAAAAAAGTGTTCAAATATATAGGATAAATTAAGCCAATATTTGTTCATCCCCAACCTCTGAGGGTGGCATGAGCTCCAGGAGGTCTGCTTTCTCCAGTCCCAGCAGTGGATGAGTCTCCCTCTCCTGGCTAGGACCTAAGAGCTGTGCTAGTTCAGTCACCAGTAGCCGCTGTTCAAGGGTCTCATGAAACTGAGAAAGAGAACAAAAACAAAAAGAGGTTACTTTAAAATTTCTTTCACTCCACCTCTTGCATCCTCACGAACCTGTTCTTCACACAGTTTTCAAGTCCTCAAATATGTCATCCCCTTCAGATAACTTCTCAGCTGGCAGTGCCTTCTCCCGTTAATCTTTCTTTTCAAAATGGACTGTAGTTATGTGTCACCCACCTCTTCCCCCATAACTGAAGTCCATTCCTTTTTGATAAGCCATCATGTGAAGCTTCTTCTTCCCCCAGGTTATACAATCACAGGAAGCCATAGTTGGCCCGCTTATTCCTGTGGTAACCAACCCATGCTTTAGCTCTCCTGCCTCACCTTTTTGTCCTCAGAAGTTAAATTTGCATCTTGTATCTTCACGTAGTAGTCCACAAGCAGCTCTTGAATTACTCTATGTAAAATCTCAGATCTCAGCCATGTTGTCTTATGCAGTCGAACTTCCTTCCATGCCTAGAAAATCAAAAAAAATCTCAAGAAGGAACTTTTCTCTCAGAAGATTTTTCCTTCCTCCTACCATCTCTTCAACCAGGGCCCTTACCTGAGCCTGCTCCTTTGCCAGGGAGAGACTTAAACCACTCTCGTCCACATGTTGTGAGAGACTCAACAGCAGTTTGCTGAAGTGTGGGTTCTGTAACAAGTCCTCTTCACTCAGGTTACAAGGAGGAAGCTGTTTGCTGCATACTTAATGGGATGTCCCCCATTGGGACAAAAAGCAAAGAAGATATAGACTCTTAATTTATATAAATGATCATAACTCTTAGCTTAATAGTCACTTCCAAAAAACCCTAGGCTTTTGGTAGGGAAGTTTTCTAATTCTAATGAAATTAAAAAATAGAGACCTGGCTGATGTGGCTCAAGGGATTGAGTGCTGGCCTGCAAACCAAAGGGTCGCCGGTTCGATTTCCTGCCTAGGGCACATGCCTGGGTTGTAGGCCAGGTCCCCAGTAGGCGGTGCATGAGAGGGAACCACATATTGATGTTTCTCTCCCTCCTTCTCTCCCTCCCTTCTCCTCTCTAAAAATAAATAAATAAAACATTTAAAAAAATTTCAGCCCTGGCTGGCATGGCTCAGTGGATTGAGTGATGGACTACGAACCAGAGGATCACAGGTTCGGTTCCTGGTCAGGGCATGTGCCTGAGTTTCGGGCCAGGTCTCCAGTAGGGGGCACCCATGTGTCAACCACACATTGATATTTCTCTCCCTCTCTTTAAAAACAAACAAACAAAAAATTTCAAAACCAAAAAAATTTAAAAATATATATCCACAAATAAATAGAGGCAATGCTCAAAATAACAAGCATTATATTATATACAGGGGCATTAATCAAGAATTAGGAAATGAGTCTTTTTTTTTTTTAAGATTTTATTTATTTATTTTTACAGAGGGGAGGGAGGGAGATAGAGAGAGAGAGAGAAACATCAATGTGCGGTTGCTGGGGGTTGCTGCAACCCAGGAATGTACCCTGGCTGGGAATCGAACCTGGGACACTTTGGTTCCCAGCCCGCGCTCAATCCACTGAGCTACGCCAGCCAGGGCTGGAAATGAGTCTTTAATAAAAGTAAGATCTTAAAAATGGAAACACAGTTGAAGAGTATGAGACAATCTGAAATCAAGAATAAAGGACCCTTTAGTAGGGATAACCCCAGTACCCAAATTGTCTCAGTCACACAGAATAACTACAGTTCTTCAGGAAGGGAAAAAAAAAAACATGCAAAGTTCCAACTTTGGATACAATCTCTACTCTTATAAGGAAGTCTGAATGTATACTCTCCTTAAAAGTAAAAAATTTAACTGACCAAATTTCTCCTCAATGTAAATCAAGCTGAGTAACCCACGGGGACGCAGAACAACACATGCATGACAAACAGTCAAGAAACTGGGATCCTGTTGTAATTCCACATGTTCAAGGGGCTTTCTTTCCATCTCTTTTTTGATGTGCTTTCTGCTGGGGTCCTCTGTTTTACTCCTACTTACCAAACATTCAAATTTTCATTCTTTGGACCATCATACCCAAAGTCCTTTTAGAGAAGAAGAAATCTCCCCCCCACCCCCGCCCCACAAGGCAGAAGGATCAATATGAAAATGGTCAAAATATAGGAGATTCAAGTCCTTGAAGGATTCAAGATATAGAAAGGACTTGAGATATGGAAAGGATTCAAGATATAGAAAGGATCTGAGATTTTGGAGACAAGATGAAACAATTCAAGACATAGGTAGGCCTTTAAAGAGTTTTCTGGCTACCCTTGTCTTCTGGATATGTTTGCTCACACAGCATGGGAGCATCTTGAGTTTTTAGTTTACTGTACAAGCATATACTAAACAGGAGTCAGTGTAATCTGTTTTCTAATAACACAGTGTTTGAGAATCTTCATGTACCCTAATTTCCCTAGAAACATAAGCTTCTGTGAGAGGAACAATACCGGTGAACATTATAAATCCTTTTTTTTACAGAAGATTAAGAACCTGGATAAAACTTCTGGATAAGTCATCAAACCTCTTGCAAAAAGCCTTGGCTGGTGTGGCTCAGTGCATTGAATACCGGCCTGTGAACCCCAGTGAGGGCCATGCCTGGGATGAGGGTCAGGTCCCCAGTATGGGGTGCTCCAGAAGCAACCATACTTTGATGTTTCTCTCGTTCTCTCTTTCTCCCTCTCTTCCCCTCTGTCTAGAAATAAATAAATAAAAATCTTCAAAAAAAAAAAAAAAAAGCCTCTTGCAAATGGCTACCCTTACCTTGTTGGAGTATTTCCATCCCCTCTCCAGGTGAGCAGAAATCCCCAGATGCCATCTGATATTCTTATCTTTGGAATCAAGAGAGAGAGAAAACAAACAAAAAAATGAATAACCTGGCTGGCTGCTCCAGAGGAAACTATCTTGGGTTCAAATATCTATTGTCTACAAGCTGGGGAGGAACTTCAGGGATGCCTCTTAACAGAAAGGGAGTTTATTACACATCCTGGGTCCCAAGCTCTTATACATGTTTTATAGACAAACAGACTTATCAGTGGCAAAGCATTTTGCATTCTAAACACATAAATGTTTCCATTTCTTATAAGCTGCCTAAAAAGGCACCTCCATAGGCAAGAAAATTTTCTAATTCATTAGTCTAAGCAGGAGGGTGCCCCCTATCCCCACCATTACTTCTAAGCTAAAACTGAGCTGCTGCTTCCCAGTTATTCAAAATCTACTCCCTCGTCAATCACTCAGCTCTTATATTCCACAATAATTTCTTGCACTTCTTTAACTTTTTTCCTCTAAGACATGTTGGTAGTTTGTGTTCATTAACTCCAGAAACCCCTTTCTGAGTGACAAATCATCCCACATTTGCACAACAACTGGTTTTCACATAACAGAATTAGTAAAGAGCACCCAGAAGAAAGAGCATGACAAGATGCACAGGGAGGTCATCGCCAAAACAGTAATGCAAAGGTGTAGTTAATGCAGCTCAGGCCAGGACATGGGCTGTGGGTGTTTTGCCAGAACATAGAGTAAACTGGAAAGAATGACATCAACACAAAGGAGCAGTGGAGATGGGCAGTTTGGGCTCTGGAGACAAATTTTTTCCCTTGACATTATTTTCCATTTTGCTGCGCCATCCCCTCCTCTAAGGTATCAAACTCCAAAGGAAAGCTCTGCCTTCCAGAGCAGAACAGACATAGAAGGTTATTATGATTTAACACTTCGTGTTCACAGAGCATTTGGTTTATTCCCTTATTTTATGAGTAACATCAAAGGAACTACTCATTTGTTTTGTAACATGGTCTAGAGGGGAACGCAACTAAGGAGTCAGAATGCTAGTACTTAATTTGCAGTTCAGCTGTTGTTAGTGAATTTGAGGGAAATGTTTTTTTGTGTGTGCCAAACTTCCTTCCACCTGCAAAACTGAGATAACGATTCCTTTCTTGGAGAGACATTAAGAATTAATAACACAATCTACTTGTTAACAAAAGCCACTACTTAGGTAAGCTCGGTGTTTTCGCAATTCTGTTTATCGTTGATCTAAGCCTGCAAATAAAAGTTCTGCAGCCAAATTTCACACACGAAAATAAGGACCACCCTAAATTTCTAAAAAGTGAATGTTACTGCCTCCCTAGGGGAACTGCCCACTTGGAATTTTTTTACAGCGATTTTCTTTACCCTTTTTAAATGTAGAGGGCGTGGACAACGGCGGCAAACAGGCTGGATTCTCCACCCTCTGCACTCAGACGTGTTAAAACGCTGCTACAGGGACCCAAGTATTTAAATATTCTGACTCAGGCGTCTTTTAAATTCTTAGAGCTGTCTTCACACGCTGCACTGAACGTTAAATTGATTTTACAGGTATTTTCACAAGATGTGACCCTTATAGGGCCCGACATGAATCAAAATGCGGAGCGGGCTCTCCGGCGCCTACTTGCCTTCTGTCTGGGAAGCCAGTTTCCCAAGGCCGAGAGCTGCCTCAGACGCGGGGCCGGCAGGATTGACCAGGCCTCCTCTTCCCTGCAGCGCCGCCCGCCGACCCTGTGAAGCAAACCTGCACACCAAGGAGCAGTAGAAGCTCCAGGTGCAAGGCGGAGCAAGCTGGGGCGTCAACACCGGGACCCCGCCCGCGTCCGGGCTCCGGAACTTCTCACTCAGGCCCCGCGCAGACGTTGGGGGAATCTAGGATTCGGAGGACCGCCGGGGAAGGTCGGAGGGGAAAAAGCAGAAAGAACACGGGAAGTCTGGTGAGGGCGAGGGGGCGGGGCCACAACCGTGGCGGGAACGGTAGGTCCCACCCCTCGCCGCGCTCACGCCCTTAGACGCCAACGGCCGCAGAACTGGGATTTGGAGTCGGTGGTTGGAAAGCCAGCCGTCCTCGGAAGCATTCTTTAAGCTTTCTCCTGGATACCTACGTCACGGTGAGGGCGAACATTGATAAAATGGTAGTGATTGCCAACTTCTACTGAGGGCCTTTGATGAGTCGGGCACTATGCGGAGCGTTTGACTTGCCTTGCTTCGCCTCAGTTACAGCGTCCTACGAAGTCACTATCAGACCCATTTTACCGAATGGAAACTTAGGGCGCAAAGACGTTAAGTGACTTCTTCTGGGTGGCGCTGGCCCAATGTTTAGGGTCGAAACCTGACCCAATGGCCCTTTGAACCTTCTCAGACCTGCCTCTCACGCCTACCTCAATCTCTTCACTCAGGCGCTGCCCACCAGCTCTGCCCCCTGGGTGGGCTTCTCCAAAGTCGTCCTCCAAGCTCCTCTGCCCTCTTCTTTATCTCACATCCTTCATTCATCTCTCTCTTTCTCTCTTAAATATATGGACATTTATTGTTTGCTTAATGAGAAGTCTGGAGCTGAGGGTGCTGAGACTTCTCAACACGTGCCAAACAGGAAGGAAGGAGAAAAGGCATTCTTCCTATAACAGTAAGACAAGAAATTCTTTCCCAGAAGCACCCACCAGACTTTCCCATGTTTCATTGGCCAGACTAGAGGTGACCTGACCACCTCTAGACCAGTGGGCTGGGTATCTTCCATTTGCGCCCCCTCCCCCGCCCAGATCCATAATTTGCCCTTCAACGCCAAGTGCAGCTGGTTGGGACTACTTGTAAGGATCTCAAGGTCGCCATATTCCCTGACTGGTTTTAGCCTAGGGGTGTCCCAGGAATAGGTTGGAGGGAGAGAGACAATGATGGAGGAGGGGAACAATTTCCCTGACTTCCTCCATGGGCTTAACCCCAGGTTGGCTCGAGACTTCAACCTAAGGTTGTTGTTCCTCTCAAGCCGCCCGCCCCCCCCCCCCCCCCGCTTCCGGATGTCTTAAACCCTACCACTGTCTTCTTTCCCAAGTTAACGGAAATCTGTCATTAGGTGAATTATTTCAAAAATAATATTTGATGCTAAGTAAATTGCACCAAGGTATCAAGTCTCTTGCGTCAAAAGAGAAGCTGATAGTCTAGCTGGTAGGGAAGGAATCTCAGTCTAGGTGTGCTGGGTGGTAGAGTTTAACCTTTTCTTTTAGTACCAACTAGAGAATTATTCTAGCAATACATAGAATAGTGCAATCCAGTGCAGAAATTTTATATCCCTAGTCATCTTGTCAGCTGCCACCTTTCATGCTTAATACTAAAGTGCTGTCATTTTCTAAGGCTTTTAAAAATCATTTATGCTTCCTCAGCTCTGTAGTGCAGCATCATTAAATATCAGTCATAATGCCCCTAACAAATGGCACTTGGGAAAAATAGGAGGCATGTTTGGATGACTCAGAGCTGATCAGGAATCTACTGAAATTTCATGTCCCATATTTGTCAAGTTTTTAGTATGGTACCTCAGAGCTTTGGCTAAGCAGCTCTAAAGTATTTGGGAAATGAGGAGGTGAAGGATGCAATCAATGGCCTATCTTCAGGTAGAAGGGTAGAGTCGAGAGTCATGGGAAGCCTTGAATAGGATCAAAGCTTCAAATGCAATTATCTGTGCCATCTCTGTCTCTGACAAACTGAGTGACCTGGAGCTTCAGGTTCCTTATCTGTCAAAAGGAGGAAATAACATATTTTTTAGCTTCTCCAATCTCATAGTGTTGATGTAATGATCAAATGAGATAATGGCTGAGAAAGTAACTTTGGAAAGACTATCAAAGTGAGGTGATTTAAAGTTGACACATATTAAGCACTTATTAAGTGCCTTGGGAGAGACATAAAGATAACGTATAACCCAATCCCAGATCTGAAGAGGTTCAGAATCTAGTTGAGAAGATAAGACATGCACATGAAAAGTGAATAAGCAGCAAAGAGGTGTCAAAAGAGCAGTTTAGATTATAAATACTAGAGAAGCTCGAAGAAGGTACAGAATTCTTTCTGCAGGAATGGATAGGAAAGACTATGAAATATAACTTATCTTAGCTAGGCCTGAAAGGAGAGAAAATTTGGATCAGTTAGAATGGAGGAAACATCCCAGCAAGTGGATATGGAGACAAAGAGTCCAAGCTGCATTCTGGGTCCAAGAGGAGACTGGACCAGCTGAAGCACTGTATTTCATAGGCCAGTTCTGGGTAAGACTAGAAAGTTAAGCCAAGACACCATCCTGGCAGTTAAAACTGAAGCAAAATACTGAAAAAGGATCTTACAATCAGACACCATCTGGTGTCCTTGAGCAAGAAAAAATTACATGAATCTGTAGGATTCGTTTTCTTCCCATTCCTACTCTCCCCCAACCCTACATTTTTGTTCTGCCTTAAAAAAAAAAAAAAACTTTACTGAGATAGCTTGTCATACAATATTTAAAGTATACAATTCATTATGTTTTCACATAACCATACATCTGTGAAACCATCACCACAACCCAAACAGTGAACATGTGTATCATCCCCTAAGTGTTTACTTTGCTCTATTGTAACTCTTCTCGCTGGCAATTCCCAACAACTGCTCTGCTTTCTCTCGCTATAGGTTTGTCTGTATTTTCTAGAATTTTATATAAATGGAATCTTTTTTGGCTCATTTCACAACATAATTTTGAGATTCATATATGTTATTGCTAGTATCAATAACTCATTTTTAAAATTCATGTCTTTTTATTTCTGAGTAGTGCAGAATCCTCTTTAAAAACCTTAATTTGGAAAAAAAACAAAACACCTTAATTTGTTTGGGTTTGTATTTAAGGATGTGCTTCCGCCAAGATTCCAAGGTTGTCTATCTCAGTGCTTGGCATACAAAGGCACTTATTTGTTGAAAGAATGAATTTCTGACCATTCCCAGAGTGCTAATACCTTGTATAGTTGTTTTTGTTGTTGTTGTTGCTCTGTGGAATGCTTGGCCTTTATTTCTTGTCTCTTCAACAGTGTTGTTCCTCTCCCCTTCTGCTATGCCATATGCAAAATACAGTCACTCACTTCTTAAATGTTCTTTAATGATAAAGCCAAGAACATGCTCAAGTATTCCTGAGCTAAACTCTTGTGTAGGGTTGAGGGGCTATAAAAAGATGAATTAGGACAACTCCAGCCCACAATCCACTATCCACTAGCAACTATCTTGAAGATGTTGCTCTTGACAAGTATTTTAAAAATATCCATGTATGTTTCTTTTTTTCATGTATCTATTTTTTGAAAAATGTAAATGGGATTCTGAGAAAAAGTCTACTTAAACCTTTCAGACTTGGACATTCCTTTGCTGCATTTTTAGAATTTCAGAGAAAAGCCCTGGCTGGTGTAGCTCAGTGGATTGAGTGCTGACCTGCAGACTGAAAGGTTTCCTGTTTGATTCCCAGTGAGGGCACATGCCTAGACTGCAGGCCAGGTCCCCAGTGGGGGTGTGCAAGAGGCAACCATTCTATAAATCTCTCGCACGTCAAGGTTTCTCTCCCTGTCTTCCTCCCTTCCCTTCTCTCTATAAATAAATTAAATAAATAAAATCTTTTAAAAAAAGAAACAGAATTTCAGAGAATTGCTGAGACATTGCAGGGCCTCTGCCTCCCACACTCTATCCAGGAAACAAAATAATGCTCTAAAGATAGAGATTTCAGGTGAGTATTTAGTATTCTACTTGTCAAATTAATGGAAACTTTTGAGTAGACTATGTCTCACACTGAAAACATAGACTTAAATAACCAGTTTCAAAGGTAGGAAGCTAAAATAGCCATTGGACTGTGGAACCACACTTTAAAAAAACAAAACACCACTTTGAAAGTATCTGAAGACAAGTAGCGGGAATATATGATATTTTAGACCCAGAAACTAGTTTCCGGAATTAAAAATTTCACAGGCAGTCAGGAGATTTTAGAATTATTTTTAAGGATGTTCACTGAAAAATAAAGGTATTCAGAGTCACAGCTATTGATAATTAAGCTAGAAAATTTCATGCCCATTGTTAAGTACATGATTTAAAGGGATAACAAGTGGGTAGACAATATGTAATCAACCTATGACATCAAATGGAAATTTTAGAACAAATGTTCATAATGTGCCATTTTTGCAACTGCTCAACCCTTCCAAGGGATTTCAAATCCAGACCCTAGTGGCTTCAAGGGTTGCCTGCCTATTCATGGAAACTTTTGTCATACAATCTGGAATAAGCCTGATTTTACTTTAAGACACTATTGTGAAGAGGACATAAACAAGGCTCAATAGGGAATTTTAGATCTGAAAGAACAGCTGAGAAGTTTAGCTCCAAAAATGGGACAGATCGAAACAATTTTTACCAAAGGAATATGAGACAGTAAAGGAAATTAATTCAGAAGAAGACAACTAGTATTATTTTGAGAAGCTAGATATGATACACAAGGTGAACAGTTCTTGTTATAACATTTGAGTGCCCTGCTGTAGTGAGAGAACAAGTGCCAGGCTGGTAAGTATGGATTTTAAATTGATGGTGACACTGTCTTATACTGAGTTGCATGTGAAAGAGATTTTTTGCCTTTAAAAATTATATTAGAACCAGTGGTAGAAATAGACCAACCAGAGGGCGTTTGGAGTTTCAGCTTGGGAAGAACATAATATTTTAAATTTTGAAAGTCAGCCTATAAATTAAATAAATCATTTGGGCATTATGCCAAAAAATAAAATTAATTTATAATATAATTAAAAATAATTAATAATATAATCATTAAGGCATTATGACAAAAAATAAGAACCTTAAAACCTTAAGGAAGTTAGCAATTTTGTATTTATGAAAGAGAAATTTTGGTAAACTAATTTATAGTATGCAAGCATGGTAGCTAAGTAGATGAAGTATCACATCGGGGTTTCCTATGACTATGTTGCCTTATTAAAAAAACAAAACAAAACAAACTCAGGCACAGCCCTGACTGGTGTGGCTCAGTTGGTTGGGCATCCTCCTGCAAACTGCAAGATGGCCAGTTCCATTCCTGGTCAGGGCACATGCCTGAATTGCAGATCCATCCCTGTTGGGGTGTGTGTGAGAGGCAGCCAATCAATGCTTCTTTCACATCAATGTTTCTCCTTTCCTTCCCCTCTCTCTAAGAATGAATAAATAAATAATTCTAAAAAAAATAAGAATAGGCACAGATAATTCTAAAATGGGTGCTTTTCTTGGTCAGGTAATTTACTGGTACCTTCAAATGATTAATGAGAGGATGTACAGATGGGGAGGTCATTCAGTTCATCCAAATCAAGGGTTACTTACTCAGATGCCTGTGGGATCTAGGCAGGTAAGCAATTTGTGAAGTGTACAAAAGAAGGAATGGTAGGGACTGTGACAAACGAGAGAATACAGTGAATAAAGGAGGAGCCATCCCTCTGTTCCAACCAATTGCTGTCATGTGGGAATGGAAGTCTAGAGGTGACAGATATGATTATTCTAAAAATCTTAGAAACCCAGCTCTTCATATACAATACACAGATTTTTATGTGAAGTATCCTAAATTACCAATGTTGGCAGCCAGTTATTTTATTTGTAATAATTTACTACAGAGGCAGTACACATGTATTGTATAAAAATAGAAAATGTAGGCTAACAATAAAACATTTTCACCATAGATTACCTTAGTGCATATCCTTTCAGATCATTTTTCCATAAATATGTAGACATTTTAAAAACAAAATATGATTACCCTCTATATATGGTTTTGGAACTAGTGTTAATGATTTTGACCTTTCTTTTTTAATTATATTTATTTTATTGATCATGCTATTATAGTTTTCCCAACTTTTCCCCCTTTGCCTCCCTCCACTCCACCCCCGCCCCACTCCCTCAGGCAATCCCCACACCATTGTTCATGTCCATGGGTCATGGGTATAAGTTCTGTGGCTACTCCATTTCCTATACTGTACTTTACATCCCCATGGCTATTCTGCAAGTACCTGTTTGTACTTCTTAATCCCCTCACCTCTTCACTCATTCCTCTTCACCCCCGCCCCATTTGCAACCATCAAAAAGCTCTTCATATCCATGATTATGTCTCTGTTCTTGGGTTGATGGAGTCTCAGATGTGGCACCTGCCTTCTGGCTCTTTGGCTCTGCCCACCTTTCTGTTTGGGAGAAAGCTGTCCCCCAGCTCTCACCTTGAGGCCAGACACTTCAATTTCTCTCTGTATGCCACTGGTGACTTTCAAGATCCTGGTGCTAGAGCTCAGAGGGAATGAGTCTGAGTAGTTTCTTTAAGAGGAACTGCTTGGGACTCCAGAAGTTTCTTTCACTGACTCAATCCCTGATGGTTTTTGCAGCCAGAAGTTATAGAGACTTATTTTCCTGGCACTGGTACCCTGGGCTGGGAAGCCTGGTATGGGGCTGGGACTCCTTGTTCCAAAGATATCCCTCCTGAATTTTTATCCACCACATATACATGTGGGACCAGCCTGTTACACATCTCTGCAACTTCTACCAGTCTGGATGGATGTGGTTTCATTAATTCAGTAGTTGTCAGACTTTCATTTAGCTGATTTCTGCCAGTTCTGAGTGATTGTTATTCTATAATTTAGTTGTAATTAGTTGTAATTCTGATGTGGTTGTGCAAGATGGTGAGCCATGTTTACCCATGCCACCATCTTGACCAGAAGTCTTAATAATTTGTACCTCATCTAATCTGATCCATGTTAAAAATTTTCCAATTAACCCCAATTATCTTTAATAGCGAATTGTGTAAACTAATATGAAATTCAGGACCATGCATTATCTTGTTACTACTGTATTTTTCGGACTATAAGATGCACTCTGCACACGCCCCCCCCCCCCCATTTTGGGAGGAATAATGGTTGTTAATGCTGCTGTTGAGTTCTGTTTACATTTACATTGGTGAAATATTATTTTGTTATTAAATATTTTACCACATTTTTGCTTCAAATATTTGTTAGCCCTATTTTCCTCCTCTAAAACCTAGGTGCATCTTATGGTCCAAAAGATATGGTATATACCTTAAATATCTCTAATCTAGTAGTTTTGACTTAAAAAAAGTCATACTGACTTGCTGAAGAGAGCTGGCCAGGTGCCCTACGGAATGCCTCACCATGTGGATTTGTCTAGTTGCTATCTCCTAGTGTCCTTTAGTTTGTTCTCTATCCCCAGCATTTCCTGTAAACTGCAAATTACACCTAATAATTCTTTTGGGGGATCAGAAGTAGCTAGGATATATACTGGGTTTGGTTATGTATTTGCCTCACACTGGAATTGTTGGTCTACTGGTTAGTGATACTAAGACCCATTCTAGGAAACAAGTGATGACAGTGTGATCCCTCCAACACAATTACGCTTCTGGCCTCAAGACTAGCCTGATAGTGTTACAATCAATAGTGTTACACTATTGAATATTCAGTTGTCTACCAGCCATTTCACCTATGGTTTTGACATTAATTAATAATCTTTGCCAGATCAATAATTTTGTTAAGTTCACAAAATGCTGTTTGTCAAATTCTATCACTCTTTCTGTATTATTAGCTGGCATTTTCCTCTCAACTAGGGTTCAAATTAATTTTATAAAAAATAGCTGCCAGTGGGCCAAACTCACTGGCAGCAGGATTTAGCCTATGAGCCTCCACTCTCTGATATACAGTCTAAGCCAGACAAAATCTCACCCTTGTCATCTGTACCCTGCAGTATTAGGTCTTTTGTTTGTAACACTCAATTACTTTGCACTTGTTGACATGTTGCTTGTAATCTTCTGAAGGCATTTTATGTATTTGTCTCCCTGGCTAGACAGTGACCTTCTCAAAGGCAGGGACTCTCCTGCAGTATATTTCTTTTGCTTCTACTAATGTGCTTTTAAAGTTACTTTGGCTACTGCTAATTCTAATTAACAACAACAAAAAGCACTGATAAAAACCAAATGTTTTCATCACTGCTTTTTGTGTTCCCTGTACTACTAAACTTTCCCTAAATATATATCATAATGATGTGCTTATCACATTTCCAGTTTACCTTTGCTGTGGGAATACCTGTGATGGAGTGGGAGGAAAGAGGGAAAATAAGCTCTTTATTGGTCTTCAAAAGTGTCATCACTCAGAGTTTCTATTTCTTCATTCAGTAAAATGAGGTGACTGGGTTATCTCTAAAGTCACACCTGGCTTGGCTCTAAGTCTCTGGGATACATACATAATTAGTAGCTTCTGGTGTATTCCTCCCAACCCATTGTGCCCTGCTTGGACAGCACCTTGGCTCCCTTCACCATCAGCAGTATCCTTTCTAAGCTTAGGTGAAATAATACCCACAGGCACAGAATTTGCCTCTGATGACTCTCCTCCCATCACAGTTAGACTTGTTTAATCTACACATCCCAGTAAGTTTTCTCGTATTTCCAAAGTCAAACCTTAATTGTTTACAACTAGAGCCAAGTGTGGCTGTTTCAAGGGCCCTGTACAAGCAATTGTCATAGCAGAGGCCCAGTCTTAGGTCTTCTTAATGCAAGGGAGGAGAGGATGCAAAGGGCTGAGAGTGGTTGGACCTTTTTGCCCTTGTTGTGGAGCCTTACCATTAGGGCTCTGAATGACCCCAGGCCAGCTCTGAGGTATGGTATGGATCTTTCTAAAAAACGAAATAAAAATGCTTTTATTTCAGTTCTATAGTCTCCTTCCTCGTTTTATTCCCTTCTGTAAAGGTACAATCTCAAGGACCTCTTCCCAACTGGCTTTATGTGCCTGGAGTTAGCTCTTTCCCTAGAAATAAGTCAGATAGAGAAAGACAAATACCATATGATTTCACTTATACATGGAATCTAAAGTACAAAATAAATGAACAAACATAATAGAAAAAAAAACTGTCCTCCTCTGTGGCTGAGGACAGTCTCCAGCCTGATTATGAATGGAATCTTACCATTTCCTGGCTTTGAGAGCTCCAGGTAGGAAAAGGGGAAACATCTCTAAGGAGTAAGGCAGAAAGCCACCACCAGCTTTATTTTTTAAAGAACTTTAAAAAAAAAATCCCCACTTGAGGATATGTTTATTGATTTCAGAGGTCTGAGAGAGAGAGGAGAAAGAAGAGAGAAACATTGTTTACTCCCCATATGCACCTCAACTAGGGATCCAACCTGCAACCTAGGTATATGTGCCCTGACCTGGAATCAGACCTGCAACCTTTGGTGTACTGGACAGTGCTCCAGTTGGCCAGGGCCCCCAGCCTTGATAAACCACATTCAGGCCTGTGACAAATGGGACTAGTCAGAGCAAATAGCCAAAGTCATCTATAAAAGCCTGACCCCTGTCCCTTGACTGTAGCCTAAAAAGACACAAAATGAATCCATAATTCTTCCATTTTCTCCCCTACTCCATCTCAGTGGCTGTTGATGGCAATCAGGTGGAGAGTTGCCAAACACGATCTACCTGTTGCTGTATCCTTGGCAGCACCCTATGAATTTTTCACTATCAACTGTAAATGTTAAATACAACTACTAAGGATGAGCTATCTCCCAGTGAGTAGGAAGAAGAGCTTGTCGGTGGTGGGAGTAGCTGGGGCTGTGATTCTGCCATGGCCTGCCTTCCCTGAGTCTGTCTGTCCTCATCAGATGTCAGGACTGTTTTTCCCCAGAACAGAAAGTAGCCACAGTGGCAAGAATAGTCTTGGTGAGTACAGACCAAGAAAAGAATCAGCCAGTCAGCAGCAGATGGAGGTCAAAATCAGAGTAAGAAACAAAGGGTCAGAATGACAAAGTAGATAAGATCCCAAGAGTAAAGAAAATACTGAAGGGATGGATATAAAGTTACACATGCTTCTATGGATCTCCCAGACCTGGAGCACCCTGCTGAGAAAATTTCCCAGTCACAGAATCTAATAATAATAGTTATAACTCCAGCTGTACAACAAGTAGTCTAGTATCAGCACATTTATTCCTCCAAAGTGCATTTGCCCCGCTGGTATGAATCTGAACTCCTACTCTCACTCATTGTCTCATTGAGGCCTTTTCTATGCAATTCCCAGGATGGCTGGCAGTCATCTTAACCCCTAAATGTGTTTTTTTTTTCTTTTAGAGAAACATCGGTTTTGTTGACCCATGTATTTATGCATTCACAGCTTGCCTGTAGTGTGTGCCCTGATTGGGGCTTGAATGCACAGCCTTGGTTTACCAGGTGATACTCTAACCAACTGAGCCACCCAACCAGGGCTTAAATGAGGAATTTCTATTCTCAGGAGTCATTATTTCTACTATGACATTCTAAGTGACCAAGAATGAAGACTAAGGATTCAAGATTAATTATCAGATTAATTTGCCTAAAACCAATTTACCTAGAGACAATTAGTCTAAAATAAGTATTTATCAAATCTGCAGCATTCTCAAAAGGATTTAGCAGATTTACCCTTCCACTTTATATTGCTGTTGTCTGTATAACCTTGAATTGTTAGTCAACTGAATATGCCACATGCCCGTTCATTTACTTAGAATATATTGGCATTTTAACAGCATGGATATGGAAGTTAGACCAAAGCATAAAATCATATTGAGCTTTGTTACATTTTTTAAGGCATCTAATTTGTAAAGGAATATTGGATTAAGAAACACAAAAAATGATACACAAAAGTCTGTACCAATTATATTTATTACTAGAAACTTGAAGCTTTTTAAAAAAAGTGTTTGAAAAGTAGGTAACAGAGACAGATACCATAAAGGTAGCAGGAAGCAATTTCATCATTTACATATTGCTGCAAATTTGATAAATTGATGTTGTTGATAATTCAGTACTCTTGGATGAAGAGATATAAATCTTTGAAATACTCAAAGCATGACAAAAAAGAACAGAACACCTAAAAGGCTAAACAAACAACCCAAAAGGGATTTGAACTTTTGGCAAAAGTGGTTGAAAATTTAAACACAAGTTTTCAATGAATTGATTTTATGAGATCTAGCTTTTTTAGGTGAACCAATTTCAGCCAAACTGACTAGAACCAAGTCAAAGTGTTTTGCCCCTCTGGCTCCCCAGAACCTCCAAGTTTGGGAATTGCAGTATACGTAATCCTGGATCCCTCTGAAAGGTGGCAGCTCTGGAGTAGTGAGCTACTGCTAGGCAACGAAGTGTAAGAGTGACCTGAGAAGAAGGGAAGTGAGTAGGTGTGTGGGAGAATATGCCCACGGGTGCATATACTGGGGGGAAGGGCTCAGTGCACTTACACCTAGGGAGCGTGGATAGCCTGAAACTTCCTAAACATCTCCCCCAGCAACCTCACACCCAGAGACCCACTTATTACCTCCTCCCCCAGCTGAGAAGAGGAACCAAGAATAGGCACCCCGGGCCCACGTGAGTCCCTGAGAAACAGGCAACACAGGCAGCAGGCCCACCTGGAGCTGGTCTCCATTCCCAACAGAGAGGTGAGCATCTTAGTCCTTGCAGAGAAGGTGGCCAAGAAATAACTCATTAACAAGGCCCACCTCTTCATGTAGATACAGAAATAAGATACTGTGGTGTGGTAAGAATCTGGCTGATCCCACGTCTGACCCCATGTGTGGGGCACAAAACAGTCAGAAACTCCCATGATGTCCTTTCTTCCTATAATCCAGAACCAGAACACTGTTTGATTTATGCACAGACATACACTGGAGATCAGACTAAAATCAGACCTTTAGAGGATACTGGAACCTGCCTGTGTGTGCCTAAGTATATGGTACCGCATAGGTTGCACATGTGGAAAGAAGGCCAGTCACCCCCACCATGGTAACTGGAAGGTTCCTCCTCCACAATCCATTTGGAATGTCATGATCTTTGGGTCTCTGGCCCTTAGGGCCCTCCCCAAAGGACTTCCACCAGGCCTGCAAAGTACATCCTTTGCCTCAGATGGCCTCAGGGGGGGCCCACTGGCCAGAGGAATTTGTGAACGGTGGTGATGACAGCAGCAGTGACTACAGCTCAGATATAGTTGGCAGGGAGCTGTCGAGCATTGAGCCGCTGCATGTGACAGCTGTGGCAGAGCAAGTGCCCATCCAGAGGGAAGCAGCAGCAGCCTTCCTCATCACTCAGCTGCATCCGGCAGTCCTAGGGAAAGAGGACATCTAGTTGATCTCAGCCTAGGCACCTTGGACACCTTGGAATTCTGCCATGCTCAACACCAGACTTCTAATGACTAGAAGAAAAAGGGTGAGTGGGAACAGGACTGACTCCCAGAATAGAAACCAGAGAAAATACCTCAGCTGTACACCAGGTGTCGCTGCTATAGTAGAAATAATGAGAGGCTCCATTTCCAGAGGATACCAGGAGGCCCTATAGTTTCAAGAGTCTTGACTTTAGGTAAGCCAGATTCAGAAAGGACTAAACAACTAGGACCAGAGAGACTGGCTGGAGGATGAGAAAGAGACGAAATAGATCAGAGCACTTCCTAGTGTTCCATACTCTATACTCTCCTACACTTAAGTCCTAGAACTTGACTTCCCTGGGCCCTATACCAATTCTCCAGGAGCCCTGGCCCCAACACTCACCTCACAGTGATAGCACTCAAAGTGATAATCTCGGTCCATGGATATCACTCTCACAATGTCCTCACAGCCCTGAAATAATGCAGACCCCCATGGGGATGAGAGCAGTATGACAATCCCAACGCCCCCCCCCCCCCCCCCCCCCCCCGCAATTGGAAGACCATAAAACGATAAAAAGGCCTCCAGAGCCTCTCTGCAGTCCTCTGTAGCTTTCAGGTGGCGTATGCAAGTCCTACTGGAATTTCCCCCCTCCTTTTCCTTGGCCTCAGGGGCTTGGCCTTCCCTACCTCTCCCAGCTGTAGGAGAAGTAAAAGGAAGGGAAAGGGGTAGGCTAAGCTGAGGACAAGGAGATCCAATAGGGTCTGGTTCCTCATTGGACTAGGCATGCCCTTAGCACACCCAGCATAAATCATTTCTGATACCTTCCTACCAGCCCTGAGGGTTCTTCCCACCTTTTTCCAGCCCCTACATCTGGGATCCGGTGACCTTGACCTCAAAGCAAGTCTCTTCCTTTGGACTGGGGGAGAAGAGACAGAGCCCAGGCCCAGTGAGGCTGCCAGACATGTCCAGGCACGGATGTTAGGGTCAGGATGGTGACCCTGAGAGCAGAGTCACACGGGAATCTTCACAGAGTACATTCCTCAGCACCACTGTATCCCGTGGGAGGCCAGGCAGCATGTCCCCATCCCTTCCCCAGAGGCAGCAGCACTGGCTGCCCTGCAGGAGAACCCAGACATACTGACCTCTGAGGGGAGGATGGGTTGGCCACAGGCTGCACATTTAGGAGCATAATTTCTGAAAGAGAGAGGGTGGAGATGAGCTGATATTCAGAAATCCCTGAGCCCAGTTCCATACCATATCCCAAGGGGTGGACTCACTTGTGGTAGTCAGTGACACAGTACACCTGGTTGGAGAAGTCAACAGTAAAGGGGATGCCATCCAAGCACTTGTTGCACACAATGCATCGGAAGCAGCCTGGGTGATAGGACTTCCCCATTGCCTGTAGGATCTGGCCCGTGGAGTGGAAAGAGAATCAGTTTCCTCCTAGTCCCAGCTCTTCAGCTACCCATGATGTTCCCTGTTGCTCCCACAAAACTCATCCAACCCCTTGCTATCCTCCCAGAACAATGCTATGACATCTGAGGCAACCAAGGAGTCTTAAAGTGGAGGCAGAAACCCTGGAAAAGGTTTTAGAGAGGACCCAGCCTAGTGGGTCTCAGCCCTAGCTACATAATAGAATCATCCAGGGAGCTTTTAAAGACCACCAAAGCCTGGATCCCACCCCAGAAGTATTATCCAGGTGCATTCACCACAGGCTCTCTGATGACCCAGGCACCGATATTTTTCTTTACTCCTTCTCAGGTGATCTGCTGGGCTGCCAGGGCTGAGCACCACTGGTCCAATTCAATCACTCTTTCTTACAGAAAAGAAAACAGTTCCAACTGATTCTATCCAGTAGCAGAAAGGGGATTAAGACCCAGAACCCCATATTCCTAACAGGGCTGGAGGGCCAGACTGTGCCTGCAGAATTAAGGGAGATCAGATCACACAGGTCTAGGGACGGCAGGGTTAGGTGTCCAGACTTGATCTCAGAGGCAGAGAGAAGCCACTGTAAACAGTTGCTCTGGGGAAGAATGGATGAAAGTGACTTTCTGGTGGTAGGTGCTGCCCCCCTGCTTTTCTCATTATTCCTTTAGTCCCTGACTCTACCGCTCAGCCTTACAGTCTCTGATGAAAATGTTTTACTTACCTTCTCCAAAATCAAATGACCACAGACACAGCACTTCTCAGCTGCCTCCTGAAACCCTGAAAACTAGAGACCAAGGGAGGATGTTACAAGCTGAGAATGACCTGATGGCTGGAATCTTAATGGGCTACAAAAATGAAGGTGCCAGTGGATGAGTCAACTCTAAGCCCAGGGAGGGGACCCCTCTCACTCACCAGATAATCTTCCTCACAGTACACAGAGCCGTTGACGCTGTAGAAAGCCTTGCAGCGCAAAGTTCTCCCTGGAAGCAGCAGAGAAGGGGCTGGAGCCTATCCTGGTATCCAGGAACAGGGCTTCCCCACTCAGTGCTCTCCAATGTTGTGTGATGCATTTAAATCCTCCCAACTGCTGTCTGCTCTCAGTCCCCACATACAAAAAAACCCCCATCTGATGCAATTCCAATCTGCTTTAGACTCATTTTTGCCAATCTCCCCTCTTCTCTGCTCACTGCTCCTCTAGCTCCTGCCTTCCTCTCCAGCACCCGGTGCACAAGGAGCCAAATGGGAAAACAAAGCCAACCACAGGCTGAGTATGTGGTTAAAGGAGCTCTGAAGAAGGTGGTGTATAATGCACAGAGATGATCACAATCACACTGTCACAGACCTTGCCCTTTCAAACTAAGAGTTGAGCCTCTTTGCCTGGGCAAAGCTATCCTGCTCTCCAAGCCTGATCTGTCTCCCTCCAGGGATAGTCTCTACAGAGGTCAGGACTTAATTGGAGTTACTGCTGAGGACAAAGTGCTTTGTATGGGAGCAAAGTTGGTCGTGTTTCCTGCTGCACTAGGCTGCTTCCCCAAGCATAGAGGGACCGAGTTTCCAGGGTCAGAGGCAGCTCAGGATCTTCTATGAGCAGAAAAGGCAGGACCATTTCCCAGGTAACCAACACCTAGGCACCACTCCAGGGCACCTACATTGTCAGGAATCGGGGAGGAGTGAGACCACGGTGGAGAATGGGTCTTTCTCCCACCTCTGCCCTCTTCTCATCAAAATCTCCACTCCCAGCTCTGCCCAGTGGTCAGAAAAGCTAACTTAGAAACCTATGACACACAGGGGAGTAGACAGGGAGAGAGCTACCTGGAAGAGGCCCAATAAAGAGAAGGACAGACAGACAGATGAACCTAAAGAGAAGCAGCCAGAGGCTGGTGGGTGGGGGTGGAGGGTGAGAGAAAAGCTGAGCACCAGGAGTCAGACAGGCAGAGATAGGAGATTAAGGGTTTAGCAAAGGAATCAGAGTGGGTAAGCAGTGGGGAGGAGGTAATGAGGGACGTGAGAGAAGGGCTGGGGTGTTAAGGCCACTGGGAGCAGGTCCCCTCCCCCTGCCTCGGGCCTCCTGAGTTAACAGCAGGCATTCCTGGAGCGTGATGTCATCAGCTTGGCATGGCCCGGTGGCCTGCACTCTAGCGAGGTGGCTGAACTCTGACCAGCCAAGAGAAAACCCCCCTCGCTGCCCCCCACAGTCCCCCACTCCCCCAGCGCCCCCCCTTCCCACATTCCAATCTTTCACCGTAGCCCCAGGCAACTGGGCTGCCCAAGACCAAACCCCACTAAGGAGAGGTGGGAGTCCAGGCTGGGCACACAGGGAGGCAGAAGAGGAAGGAACAGAGGGGAGGAAAGAGGCGGAACAGAGGGAAGGCTTATTCCAGAAAGCAGACCTAAAATGGGGGTGCGAGAACCAGGTAGAGACAGAAGGGAAGCAAGAGAGAAGGCAGGGCAGTAGTGGATGTCCAGACACTTGGTGGGGACAGCTGCTCTGAGAGCAAATGAAGGGGCACAAGTTCTGCTCCTGCTTCCCTAGGCACTTGTGATTGTGTATGTGTGGGAAGTGCTCGAGGCCTCGGTCCAGGTCCAGGTCCAGGTCCGGGGGCAGCACTCACCACAGGAGCAGCAGACAAAGCACTGGGTGTGGTAGAGGCTGTCCAGGGCCTGGCAGGCGTTGCTTTGCCCATAGATGCCTTTGTTGCACTTGATACAGGTGCCTGAGGGGAGAGATGTTGTCAGCATCATACCTCACCCCACCGCCCTGCTCAAAACCAGGGATTCCTGCTCTTTTCTAATTGTGCCAGAGGACCACCAGTCAGAGTACCCCTTTTATGGGCTCCCTTCTGGGAAAACACCATAGTGAGAAATGGAATGCAGCAAGGTCTTGCCTGAGCAGATCCATTCCTATTCATTGATTAATCAACAGATATTTTGAGTATCTGTCTTGTGCCTAGCAAATTATTGTTTAACACTGTGAAAACTGGACAAAAGTCAAAGATAATGCTTTGACTTTTCTATGGCTTTCTAATGCTTACCTTCTATTGGGGAGAAAAGACTAAAGAGGCAAAGTACAATCCCTATTGCACTATGTGGGACAAATAGTCGTAGATGCCAGTCCATATAGGCCCAGCAGCAAACCCAAAAAAACCCCAGAGAAAGCAGGCCAGGCCCAAAAAGCCTCTCTGGGACCTGTTTCCCCATGTGTGAAATGAGTTGGTATTCGGCTACAGAATGACTTCTCACTGCTCCAAACCTCCAGGCTTCCAAGAATGGAAAAGGAAGGATTTGGCTCAGCAATGAATCCTATGCAGAGGACACCATGTGAGCATGACTCCTGGAGGGAGGTGGCTGCTGAGAATGCAGGGTGTGTTCCCAGGGGGGTTGCATAGGAAAAGGGGGAAGGGTGGCAGAACCCCTAATGTCTCCTTGTCATCTTCTATCATGAGAGGGACAGAGCTGAACTGCTTTTCCCCAACATCCCCCCTAAAATACGTACATCTGGCTCTGGCACACGCCTTTCCTGGGTGTGTCCTTCCCTCCCTCCACTCCCCAATTCCAGGCCCATGAGTGAGGGTGAGGGCCTGTCTTTGGGGAGCAGATCCCAACGGGCCTGCCTCACCCCACCCCACCTCTACGCCTCGGCACACTGCCACACTCCTTGCCTGTTGGGGCCCATCCCCGTCTTTGCCCAGGGGCTTGGAAGCCCTTGCAGCAGCTGCAGCAACTGATGGGCCTGGGCCTGTCCTGCTCCCACCCTCTGGCAGCTGGGCAAAGCTGTAGCCAAGGAAGAGGGCCCCTATGAAGGGCAGGAGTAGGAGGGTACAGTTAGGCTGGGGGTTCTGTCAGAGGAGGCAACCTGATCTACAGGGAGAAGAGGCCCCTACCTCTGGGGTCAAAACGTGGCCTCCCCGTGGAAGTGAAGCTCTGCCTGAAGACTGCCATACCAGGGGGCACAGTCGAAGCTATTTCTTTGCAAAGACTTGGCTACTATGGAAAGGCAAGAGCAAACTGCTCAGGCATGTCGACCTCACTTCCTCTAACCCAGGATATCCACACCTAGATTCTTCCTACCATTTTATCACACCCTCTCTGAGCTCTTTTTTCCTTTTGGCTCTGATGGCTTAGCCAAAGAAACTTCTTTCCACCAAACAACTATTTCTCCTGGGGCTCAAAAGAAAACTGCAAAAAGGATCCTGTTACATTGTCTCCCTTGACCAAAGTTTCATCTGTTTTGGGCTTTCCCCTCTAAGGGTAGAGGGAAAACCATGGAAGGGTTTGGGTTAAACCAGGCATGGCCCTCCAGCCTGCAGCCCTGCTGCCTCTGTCCCTTCTCTCCAACCTTCCCTCTCTGGCTAGGGTTCTCTTGCTACTCACATTTCTAGCCATAGAGGTCTAGAGCATGGGGTCCAAGGCAGGAACATGGACAGGGAGAAAGATGAGGAGATGCTTGGAAAACTGAAGAGGCCCATAGCCCTGGGGGTGAGCCCTCCACTTCTTTCTGTTGTTCCTGTCCCAATCAAATTAGTATTTCTTTATATACCGAAGTGCTGCCTGTAGGTCTTGGCTAAGAGTTCAAGACCCTAATATCCCTCCCCCCCCCACAGCTGAAACATAAAATCAATACTTCTTAAAGACGTGAGGGGAGAGAGACAACGACCAGGCTTCCTTAACAGCAACAGAAAAGTAAGAAGCTACTTCTAGCCTGAATTCTGAGCAGGTAATGGCCAGAACTTAAGACCACGTTGTTCGGGCAGTTACACAGGGTTGTTGTCCATCAGGGACGATGGTGTCTCAGCGATCATGCCTTCTGCCCCGACTTCCGGACCGGGGGAAAAGAGAAGCCGACACCACCTGGTCTCCCCTTAACTGCCCACGCAAGCATCGAGCCAGCAGGTCTGGGGCCGGCAACAGTAGGCTCCCTACTTTGCGACCCGGAGTGCTTCACCCCACCCCCACGTTCCATTTCCCCAACCGCGGCCACAGCTTCGCGCGTGTTTGGGAGCACTCCCTCGCCCCCCTTCCGCTGCACCCCACCCCTCCGCCCTGCACTGCACAGCCCGCCCCACCCCGCCCGCGGGCACCTGGAACGTAGGGACAGGAGCCGGCACGCACGCGGCGCGCCCGCCCCGTCCCCTCCCCCCCTGCGAATTCCCCGAATTCCTGCGGGCGGAGCCTGGGCCCGCGTGGGGGCTCAGCGCACAGAAGCCTGCAGGGGCACCACCACCAAGGGGGGGCAGGATGGAGGGATGCTCTCACTGCCCCATGGCCCCCTCCCTAAGAGGCCTGCTTCGCAGAAAAACCGAGACACTAAAGCTTGGCGAACTGGGACTCCAGATATAATCGGGGGGATTAGAATTCAGCAGGAATAAGGAGCCCCTAGTCCATGTGAAACCCAGTAAGAAGTCCCTCTAACCTCGTTTCTAGAACCCGCGTCTCCGCCTCTGACTACCCGGCGTCGGCAATTAGGGCTGTCGGGGCGGTGAGCAACCCAATGCAGTGACGGGTCCCTTCCTTTCCCTAACGACTCACCGAAGTAGTCCTCTCTGGCCTCCGGCTCCCGCATTCGCGGTCGGGTGGCCTCTGGAACGAAAGGACCTGGAGGCTCCTCAAGACCAGACGGTTCAATTGCAGAGGGTTCCCCACGGGCACCGACCTCGCGTCCACCTGTGCCCACCGTCAGGCGAAGCAATGCTGTTAGCTCGTCCTGGTATCCGGCGCCCGACGCGCAGTCCCCGTAGCCGGTCACCGAGTGTCGTCCGGGTTGCACCCCTCGTTTCTCCAGGGGCCCTGTTGCTCCCACTCCAGCCCCGGCTAGAGCCCCAGGGCTGCCCAAGGCCGGGGATACGAGTGGCGGCTTTCCTGGCAGCCGAACCCAGGGGGCCGATGAGCGCACAGTCGGTCCAGGGCAGCGCGGAGCTCGGGGTAAGCGGACTGCACCCCTCCCGAGGAATAGCCCGCCGGAGCCCCTGCCAGAGGTGGACCAAACAGGCATGGCCCGACGGGCAGGGGGCTGCCGTGGCGCTGGTCGTAGCCCATGCTGATGCCACTGGTACGGTTGCTGCAGGGCCGGCTACCTCCGGCTCCGCCGGCCCCCGCCCCGTCCAGCAGCAGGCTGCCTCGGGGGCTGGACGGCTTGCTCGCTTCGCTGGCTGAGCTACTGGCGAAACTGGAGCGGGGGCTTAGGGCTGGGGCCGTGGTCTCCAGCCGAAAGTCTGGAGTCAATGACTGAGGTAGAGGCAAGGCCCGGGTGGCAGGCGGACCCCCGGAAAAGGAGCCCTCGTAGCGCTGCGCCTCAAAGGAGCCGCGCGGGTTCCGCTCAGCGTCCAGGGGGCCTTGCTCCCGGGCTGACTCCAACGGCTCATCCCCAGGTCCCCCAGCACCTCCGCCGGGCCCTGATTTTCTAGGTAACCCCGACCCACTTAGTCGCCCCTTGCCCGGTCCGGGGGTCCCATCAGACCCAGACCGGCTAGATTCACCCTTTCTGCGGCCGAACTTAGCGCTGCCGGAGTCCGAGAGTCTTAACTTCTCCAGCAGGCGACTGGCTTTCTCTCCTAACCGCTCCATACCCTCGGGCCTGGGGCCTCCAGCCCCTTCCCCGACAAGCACCCTGCTGCGTCTCGGCCGCCGCTTCTTTTTCCCTGCGGCCGGACTCCGGTTCCCCAGGGGCACAGAGTAGGCACACGGGATTTAGCGGGCGGCCCGGGTGCAGGATGCCAGGAATCCCACAGCATCCCCCAGCAAGAGGGGCTGTGTCCCCCCGCGCACCAGGGGGTTAAGCAAGGCTAGAGGGGCCTATGGCCGCGGCTGTCCCATCCGCAGGTCTTTCTGTTCACGCACCAAGTCGCCCAGCCGCCCCACTCTTCCTCTTCTCAGCCCCCGCCCCCCTCACTCGCACACTCTGCACCGACGGGACTTCTCTCCCAAACTTTTGTCTGCCTGGCCGGATCTACTTTCCTGGAGGGGCGGAGCGACGAGTACAGGAGAAACAGAAGTGTCTGCGCAGGGATCTCTGGTGCGCTGACGGGGTCGGTGAGAGCTAGTACTAACTGTCCTGGAAGTGGAGATCCGCCGACTGAAGAGGAGGGCAAGTTTGGGCAGCTGCTACTACATCATTCAGTGTTTGGGACAGGAAAAAGTTAGGGTGGGACTCTTTGTCTACAGTTGGAATGCGCGGAGGGGCACGGTGGAATGTGGCGGTTGTGTACAAGGCGACGCGAAGCATGTTCTGCGCAAACACCAGGACTTTGTTCCTACCGTGGGGACTAGAAGAGCTGGAGAGAGACTGATGCAGAAGTAATGAGACAGGGAGAAACCAGAAAGGTAGATACATACAGAGGTTCAGAGACGCCTACGTTGAGTCCACAAAGGGTAGGAAGCCCATATAGAGAGGAGGTGCGAGACAGGTAGCGAGAGGAAAGGGAGCAAAGGGGATCGAGGGTGATGCAGAGACCAAAAGAATTGGCTAAGAAAAAGAAAAAATTGTGTGAGTCCAGGGAGAATGAAAGATAAAGAAATAAACTTAAATAAAAAGACAACATTTTCTGAACCCAAAGCTGTGTGTAGGGAGGCAAGGAACTTGAGCGTCTACGAAGAAGGAGGAAAAGGTTTGGAATTCATCTGTACCTTTAAGGTTAGGACAGATTGAGGCATAGCCCCCTGGTGTTGGGAAATGAGATATTTAGCAAATATTTAAGGTGACTGTGGGGAAAGAAGGTCTGGTTTTAGGGCTAGTGAAACGCCTCCCCCTTGGTTGGCCCACAGGGGCTTGATGATAAAGAATAAGTATTAAGAGGAATAGATGTCATTTAAAGGAGATAGCAAGTGAAAATGATCAGGGTGGAAAAGGAAGAGAGGCTGACATTGGCCATACTAGAAGGATCAAGAATAAGGAAAAGAAGAAACTATAGCTAAAGCTGAACATAACCAATCAAATACCAGCCAATTGATTTTGCCCAGACTAGCATATCAGGGGCAAGGGATGGAGGAAGTAGGATAGAGAAAGAAAGTGAGTCCTTTGTATTCAGATAGTAAACGAATATGAAAATTATATGCAAACAAATCATACATACTACTTTTGGCTCAACATTTTGAACACCTTTTATAATCTTAGTGTAGCCTTAGGGAATGGGGAAGGAAAGGAGGTTAATATCTTTTGTGAACTTAATTTGGCACCAACTACTTGGCTTCTTTGTCCTAGCTGCATGAATTGTTTCCCTGACCTCATCTCTCTTGAGAATCAGCCTCTCTTTCCCTGGTCAGGCTTACAGCTTTTCTCTGATCCAGAGGAGAGCTTACTATCAGACTGGAAGCAGGGAGGACTGAAAGCATTAGTAATAGAGAGGAGCTATCAGATTGCACCCTAAACTTGCTATGAGCAGCATCTTCAGAATTAAGTGTAGGGCTCTCCCTCCTTTTTTGTCTCCAGATGGGGAAGGAGAAACTGAATTCTTCCTTCTAATTATTTACATCCAAAATATTCCCACAGCCTCTAATATTTGGAAGCTTTGCTCCATTGGGATGAGGATGGGAGAATAAATATTATGAAAAGTTGAAAAGCCATTCAAGGAAGCCCATTCAGGAGCTGGTGGTGGCAGCAATGAGCACAGTTGGGATCAACAGCCTGTGTTTTCAAGGGATCATAGGAAGTAGCGGAGAGGGGTTCCCTGAGGGCACGCTCCAGCAGTGCCCACAACCTCAGGGCAACCAGTCCATAGCCTGAGCTGGAGCTGGGAGCTCCATGGGGCGGTACTGTCCATCCCCAAGACTTTAATTAAGGTCTGTATATACAGGGGACTGCCAAATCCATATCTCCAACCTGACTTTCTTGGATTTAAAAATTTTACCTGACTACTAGCATCTCTACTTGATTGTCTCAAAGTCATACAACACCTTACACTGACCTCACCTTCCCTGCCTCCTGAAACTGGCTCCTCCAGCATTCCCTGAGTAAATTGGCATCATTAACCACGTAGCTGCTTAATCCAGAAACCTGAACATCAACCTTATGTCCTCCTCCCTTAACCTCAAATCCAACTAAGTCCTGTCACCAAATCCTATCAATTCTTCTTCCTAAATATCCCTCCAATCTGCCCTCCCTTCATCATCACTATGCCTGCCAGGCCACCATCTTTTCTCTCCTGAACCACTGCAGAAGTCTCACTGCCAAGGCCTTTTCCCTCCAGGCCATCTCATAACCTGAGGTCAAGTGATTCTTCTAAAACACAGAAAGGATCATCCCACTTCCCTCCTTAAAACCTTTCAGTGATTTCTCACTGCCCCTGAACTTAAGTCTAAACTATTTAAGATGTTTTACAAAGTTTTGCTACCTCTCCAGCCTCTTCTCTCAGCATCATCCTCTCCCCAACTATTCAGTAGAATTGTAAAATTTACCTTGCCTGTGCTCTCTAGTATCTGATGTTCCCTATGTTTGAAACACTCTCCTGGCCTTCCCTTCCCTTCTGGTTAACTCTTCCTCATCTTTCAGGTATCAGTTTAAACACCACTTTGAGAAGCCTTTCCAGACCACCAGAGCAGGTTAGCTACCCCTGCTGTATACTGCCAGTGTACCCTACACTGCCTAATTATCACTTATCACAATTTTTTTACTGCCTGCTAAACTGCCTAGCTTTCTGACTAGATAATAAAACCTCTGATCAGTATCTACCTTGATTAACAGTGTATCTATAGCACAGTAACTGACACCTACCCAGTAAGCAATGTTTGTCATATGAATGACTGAATAGAAAGCCATTTTTACTTCTCAATCTTTTCAAAATGCACAAATTTTGTGTACTATGTGTGTACACATGTGCACACACACGCACACACATCCCTTCCTCAAAATACGCCTTGGCTGATAGGACTAAGAAGTAACTACAGAGTCCTATATACTGTTTGGTCACACAGTGGGAGAGCAGGTGCCAGTGGGGCATGGGAACGCTAAGCCTTACTCCCTCATGTATAAGATGCAAATAATAAAATCTACTTTGTATCATTCAATAAAGCTATTACATCTATATCCTAAATCCCAAAAAGGGATGGAGCCCCTCCCTGTTCAGCTCAGAAGAATCAAGCCCATGACTGAAACTGCCCACCGGGTGGCAGTATTACCCTGAACTGGTCCTGTGCTGCTTCCACTGCAGAGCAAGACCAGCAGTCCCTGGAAGGTGAAGGTGCAATGGGAGCTGCTTCCCTAGAGCTTTGAGTGAAACCAAAAAAATAACAACAACAAAAATAACCTCAGAGACCAGGGCATGTCAAGAAGGTCTCATGTTTCTTAGATCCATCCTCGTCCTTCTCTCATCCCAGGCTCTTCTGAGGCACTGTTTATGCTTAGGAATTTTCTGGCTTGCCATTCACAAAGCAGGGAGTTTCAGATAAGTCCTTTTATTCTACCAGAGCTGCCATCTTCCACTTCCTGCAGGGACTGTGTAAGAAAAGAGACAGAATTGCTTTCTCAGACTGCAGAGGACATCTCATTATTCTGGGAAGCCCCATAGCCACCTGTTTCTGGGACATGGGGAGTGGCAGAAGCCACAGCTACTCTTGATTATAGAATTCACTCATCCTTTTCCACCTTGATTTCAATGAATGAGTTCAAGTCAGGACAGCAGGTTTTATGGGATTGGTCAAAAGACAGGGAGACTGGTCCATTTCCATCACCTCCTTCATCTTCCTCTTCTTGGAAATTAGGATTATAAAGTTCTGGTGGAAGGAGCTGGGCCTCAGCAGAAGGTAATCGGTCTGAGGGAGGCCCATACACACGGTTGGCTTTAGTGCCATGCTTAGAGTTGGCATCCAGATGGTAGCAGAGCTCCGTGAGGCGCTGGGCCCGGAAACGGGGAGGCCGGGCTACCCAGACACCTGGCTCATTAAGACTGTCCTCTTCATCTGACATCAGCTCTTCTGTCACGTCCTTCCACAGGCATTGGTCCTCAGGTCCAAAATGTCTCATGATACTGGATCGGTTGGCAAAAAGCTGTGGTATGAGCCAAGGGCAGAGATTAGGAAGACAAACAAACTACGGATTAGGTGTGGGGAGAGGGTTTGGGTAGGAAGAAGGCTCTGTAAAATCTGTGCCTGAGAGAACCTAGCCCCAAGTCAAATCTTAGAACTAGCTCACCCTTTTCCTCCTCTATCTGCCTACATTTCTGGCTCTCAACTCTGTTCTCAGATGCCATGACCTCTGGCCCTTCCTACTGTAGCTTATTAGGATTTAAAGTTTAGCATCTTGAAAGGAAGGCCTAGAGACATACCCGGTATCTGCGACTTCGAAGTTTCTTCTCCTCTTTTTCCTTCAGGCCTTTAAAGGGGTTCAGGGAGTTGCGGTACTCACGCCTCTTAGTAAGGAAGTAGGCTACACAGGCTCCTGGCAGGTAGGGAGAGGGGAGAAAGCAAACAGCAGTGATTCTCAGCCCTTTGTTCTGCCTGAACACTACTGGATGGGAGAATGAGAATCACTAGTTAGATGTTGGGTTTTCTTAAGTAATCATTCCCATCAGCAAAAAAAAAAAAAAAAAAAAAAAAAAAAAATCAATCCACTATTTTCAAACCTTGTCTTTGGTTTAGCTTTTCTTGCCTACATCTGTCTCTAACTCTAACTCCTCCCATATCTCCCACTAGAAAAAAACAACTCCAGTGTTTTTGTAACTCCTTTCCCCCTGCCCCAGTTAAACTCACTCCCATTCTACTCTGCTGATAGTGGAGTACAAGTGCTTTTTCAGTGGAGGTGTTCTTTTTTTTTTGGTAAAAAGGTGGCTTTGTCACTTATTCACCTTATCTCAGATATGTCATTTTGGCATACACAATGACAGCCCCTGGAAACAGGGGTCAGTTTCCTCCACTGTGGTCATTAACCACAGAGCTGTGCCTTAGTCTCAAGGTTCCACCAATGGCTACAGGCTGCAGGCAGGGGCTTCAGGCTTGAGCCCATGAGCCTGGGGACTGTTGCCTGCCTGCCAGAGGACCTAGCATTCCCATGGGTGGGGTCAAGCAGACCAGATGTAGGGGAGGTGTCAGAACTCTGCTCAGGACTGGGTCTGACATGTAATATGGTGGTATGCCCTGGACTAGGGTAGACTGATCCTCTGGCCCCATCTTGGTTCTGTATCTGGCTTGCCAGGTGCTTTTAAACAAGTTGTTTCTTGTCCCTTGGTTGGTCTGTTTTCTGATTAGCACTGCCAATGAGGACTCCTAGGAGTCTTCCTGACTCAGACAGATATCAAGTTTGCCCTCTACTGGATTGTGACCTTGGCTATCTTCTGCAGAATCGTCCTTAATGCCCAGGGTTACCTATAGACAAATAACATAATACCAAGGAAAACAGAAAGCCCAGGACCTAATACTTAGGGACACAACGGCAGGCCTGGATTCTGATCTTCTTTTCCTAACACCCTAGATGGTGTTCCTTTCCTTTTCCCATTTTCAGTTCAGACTGAGTAGGCCAATAAAAAGGCAATTAGAGATAATCCTGTGAATACTGTAGGTGAGAAGAAACAAAAAAATTTTTTTAATCTGCTATTTTCAAAACCACCTGAATCATCTCCACTGTGCCCCTTCTCCACTGACCAGGAATAGGGAGAAAAGATGAAATGGGAGTGAACTTGGTGTTTCTCACCTTTCAGCTCCTTATCAGTATAATTGTGGGGACTGGTCATCAGCTCCTGCTTGAGCTTTTCCAGAAGGAACTTCACTACTGAAATATTCCATGAGGATTTGATGCTGCCACAAAGGAAAGAGAGTGAATAAGGCAGTCAGCATTTTTGAAATTAGACAAATAGAGATTCCCAGTTTTAATCAACTTTGTGGTAAACTCCCCTGTGGCCAAGATAGGGTACAAGAGGCAATGGTGTATCCCAAGTCTTAGATTCATTGCGATAGAGCAGCCCTCTCCACTTCCTTCTCCTTGGCAAAGTATGTCATGGTTCTCTCTCTCTCTTTTTTTTCATTTATATTTTGGTTTGCAGGCCGGCATTCAATCCACTGATGTACACTAGCCAAGGCTAGCTATTTATTTATTTTTAGAGAAAGGGGGATGGAAGGGAGGAAGAGGGAGAGAAACGTCACTGTATGGTTGCTTCTCAAGTGCCTCCCACCGGGAACCAGGCCTGCAACCCAGGCATGTGCCCTGACTGGGAATCGAACCAGCAACTTTTTGGTTCACAGACCAGCACTCAACCACTGAGGCACACCAATCATGTATGTCATGACTCTTTTCCTTCAAGTGGATCATACCTTTCAGACCCATTGAATCTCTTGTCGTTGGTGATGTGGTTATGCACATTATGGACCAATTTCTAGGGGAAAAAAACAAATATGCACAGAATCAAACCAGGAGTGGACATGATGAAACCCTCCTCGGGTCCCTATGCATTGTCCCCATAGGGTTCTCTGCCTGAATCCTTCCCACAGTTTGGGAACCATTTCTGTCAATGTCCCTTCTTAGCCAGAGAGCCTACCCAAGTTAGTATCTCTAATGGGGCCCTTTCCCCCCACCTTTTCAATTAATTTGTGTGAAGGCTCCAAGATCATGTCTGGTGTTCTGCACCTAAGGACTATGATCACTAGAGCAGAGGGTCTCCACAAACCTACTCCCAATAGCCAGGAGAATGTGAATACGCACCAGGGCTATTGCAAGTGGACATTTCTTGAAGCCTCCTACTCTTGCAAATTTTAAAAATGTCTTAATAATATATCTTTTTAAAAATATACTTTCTAAAATTTTCTAGTAAAATTGACAACACAGAAATATGCCCAGGTATACCATTTGCACATTACCACAAATCCCAGGGGTACACACACCATGGTCTGAAAAACACAAACCTAGAATAACAGAATTGTGAATTGGAAGGGACCTTGAAGACTCTATCACTCAGCCACCCTTTCACATCATTAAACAAGCTGTCTTTCAGCTTTGCTTATACACCTTTAATGAGGAGTCCTCAGTAGTTTTTGAGTCATCTTATTCTACTGTTAAATGTCTCTGTTAAAAACTTCTGCCTCAGATGCTCCAAAATCTGACTTGTTCTGCCTATAATGGCACCTAGAATATTTTAAGACAGCTTTCATGTACTCCCAAAGTCTCCTCTTACCCAGTCTAAATACTCCCACATCCTTTAGCCATTCCTCATGACAGAGTTTCCAGACACACTCATCATGAAACTATGAGGCTCTCTGCTTTGCTGGTGACCCTCTTACGATGTGGCACCTAGAACTGAATCTAACTCGTCAGTTGAGGTCTGACCAAAACGGGCATTACTTCCCCAGTGGAACTCTGTACTTCTAGGAATTAAATCCAAGATGGTGTTACCTTTCTTTGCAACCCTATCCCTACTCACAATGTTACAGGGTTCATTCGCAGTCAACTCAAGTTCACTTTTCACATGGATTACTATATCTACCATAGTAATGGTAGTTCTGCAGTTTTTTAAAAAATTTTAATGCAGGATTTAACATTTCTTCCTATTAAATTTAGTTCTGTTGTTTCCAATTTTATTTTCATCCCAAACTCCTACAGTCAATGGATGTTACCCAGGCCCAAGCTGATGGACTCATATCTTGACCTCAAGACTTTAGCATTGTATTCAGAAATGCCCAGTTTACCCTTCCGCCTCTATAGCTGATCGACCATATCAACTTAGGAAATTATTATTAATTCTTTGTGGCTAGGGCCTCCATTCTATAAAAGACTATATATTATACAAGCTTCATATTTGATACAGTTATTTTACTTCTAAAAAGTCCAAACTTAAGGAATCACAGGATGATGTGTGAATGCTTTAGTGAGAATTTCAAGGAGTTGCAAAAAAAGAAAGAAAAAAAAAGGAGTTACATAGTTTCCAATTCAAGTGGCTTAGAAGAGATGAGCTGATAAAAATCAAGCCAGTCTTGAAATAGAAAGGGAAAATACTCTAAACAATAAGTATTAAGACTGTAAAGGCTGCTGGCTCACCTGTACCCTGAGTGAGCTAAAAATAAATGGATTTCTACAAGGGGTATCTGGAATGCACAGCGTTCCAAGGAATCAAAAGTTCTGGTTTGGTCCTTTGGATCCTAGCAGCAATCCACAGCAATCTCAGCAGATTGTAGAGAGGCCTCTCCAATCCTTCCCCAGAGCTAAAGGTTGGAATAGTGAAGATCTGCATCTATCCCTCTCTCTCTAACCTAGTCTGGCACAAGAACATCTTAAACCTTCCTCTGTGTTGGGCAGCAAAATTCTCTGACTGGTCCTCTAGATCCTTTTCAAGTACTATAATGAGTGAACATATTGTTCTCCCAGAAGGTCTGCTGTTCCACCAAGTCCTTCAAAGGGCAGGAAGGGGCCAGGCCTCATTATTAACACCTGTTACTGGAGGCAGTAGACAGGAGAGGAACGGAAGTGATAGAAAACCCTGATTTTATGCAAATTAGAATTATCATACATTTATTCATAACTTAAACACTGTAAGTTTTGGGGAAATCCCTTGAAATGCCTCCATTTTTACCACTGGCAGCAAAAGCGGACTTCCTGGGCCAGAAATCCATGACGGAGAAACTAAACCTATTCCCTGTTCTTTTTTGTTGTTGTTGTTGTTTAAGATTTGTATTTATTTATTTATTTATTTTTAGAGAGAAGGGAAGGGAGGGGGAAAGAGAGGGAGAGAAACATCAATGTGTGGTTGCCTCTCTCATGCTTCCTGCTGGGGTCCTGGCCCACAACACAGGCATATACCCCGACTGGGAATTGAACCGGTGACCTTTCGGTTCACAGGCTGGCACTCAATCCACTGAGCCACATCAGCCAGAGTACTATATCCTGTCCTTGATAAGTGATGAGATATCCCTGAACACAACCAAAATTTGAAATGAAGGTTAGAAACCAGTTCATTATGGTGCCTTCCTTCCTAGGGAGAAAAAGAATTCCTTAATATAAAAACAAATCAAATGAAAGGGAGAGTAAGAGTAGGATCTCTTAGAAAAAATAAAAGGGAGAAAGAAGAAATGTAAATAAAGGAGGTATAAATGTTTTCAATCTTTGCTAAGACTGTAACAAGAAGAAATGGGCAATACAATGATAAGATTTCTGTTGTATGTGAGTAGGGATCTCCACTGCTAACCAGAACTCCCAAGTTACTTCACTAGCCATTGTCCAGGGAATAGAAACCAGTACAGGCAATCTGAACATTAGATGGCTAAAGAACATCTCTGTGGTTATCAGAAAGACATTTTGGGGTACAGAGTTGATCCAAAGGACTATAATCACCCTAGAATAGGGTCTCACAACATTGGCACTTGACATTTTTGGTTGGATAATTGTAGGGGTCTGTCCTGTGCACTGTAGGGTATTGAGCAATGTTCCTAGGGCTCAATACCACATCATTATGCCACATCAAGGCTTTAGACAGAACCAGTTCAGGCCAGTACCTTCTCTGCCAGGAGCTCTTAGACTCACCAGAATCCCTGAACCTTTATAAGTGAGGTTAGTGCCTTGTGGTCCTCTGCTTCTTTTGGGATTAGGGCCCCCTCAGGACACCCTGGCCTTTGTGCCCAAAGGGCTTACCCTGAACACTAGTAATTTGCAGGTAGTTTCCAGTGCCACCCTTCAGTGGTCACACTGCTCACTCCCTTAAAGATCTTCCCCTTAGGGTTATTAGATCCCTGGGAGATGTTATATAATGCCCCCCTTCTTAAAAGAAAGATATCAATATATCTAGAAAAGGCTTTAAAAAGTCCCATTGATAGCAGAGGGACTGCCTACCCCTAGAGCTATGGAACAAAATCTCCTCTTGCCCCTCCCACTCCAGTAAGATTCAGGATACCATTCATTCAATAAGGGAAGTTTAAAATCAACCCACACTTCACTCCTCATTTATCTTTCCAGACTGAAGAAAAATTCATAGAAATTGAGCTCACTCACAGAGAGTACCAGATCCCGCTTGCGCCTGGAGTTCTTCTGCCCACTCCCTCTGGTCCTGCATGGGGAAGCAGTAAACCCTAGAGAGTGTCTCAGCTCCCCAGTTCCCCCTGGGCCTGACTCTTCCAAGGCACCTTCCAGCGCAGCGGCAGCACTGAGCATGTCCTCAGGGCGAGGCAGTGGCAGCTTGGTTCCATTTTCTGGCCCTGTCTCTGAGGTTGCCCGCTGGATAGCCAGTTGTGTGGCTGGTGAGAGCTGTTTGGCATAAGCAGAGACCAGCACTCGCTGTACTGCACCCTCAGAGGCCACATAATCATCCACCAGCTAAGAACATAAAAAAGAATAGCCTATTAGCCAGCTAGGCTTAGGGGAACCTGGTTAACCATCAATCTTTGGCCAAGGATAATGAACAGAGAGTGGAAAGCAGGGGGTATCTAGCACAGCCTTTAATGGCCAATGGTTTGTTTCTCTGGGACTCCTATGGGAGTGTTGGGCAGATATTTCTGTGTGTACAAGGCCTCTTGTGTTGGGTCATTACCATAGCACTGATTATAAGGATAAAGCATGTTTCTGACACTCCATTTGTGAGGGGTCATTTATGATTTGTTCTTGGGTATAAGAAGTGTAGGTAGATAAGTGTTTCATCTAACAAGGGATTGGGGGAGGAAGTGATGACAAGAAAGGAAAACCAAGCAAGAGAAGGAGCAAGAAAGTAAAATGGTAACACTAATAAAGAAGAGAAACTGGAAAAAAATGGGAGCAAAGGAGCGGAGTACAAAGTCAGAAATCTCTAGAGAGGCTGCCACCAAACCAACTCTCCCACCACCATTCCTTTGTGGGGCCAGTCTGTGCCCTCACCTTAATCCTGCCCTGGCCACATCCAACTGTCACTGTTTTGACATTTACTTGCCTACCTGTGCCCTCACTCAAGGACATATAGGACAGGGAAAGGAAGGAGGGTGGAAGAGAGAACAAGGAAAGAAAGGAGGGGGGATTTCTGCACCAAGAAAACTAAACAGTGAATGTGGGGGAAAAACACAGAAAGAAGCGGGGGAGGAGGCTGAGATTTATAGACCTGTGAGCTGCTTTCTGCACTGGGAAATGTAATTCCATCCTGTCAGCTTGGAAGCTTTCCCTGCCTGAAGGAACCAGAGCTCAGGGCATCGCCCAGCCTGGTACTTCCGGCTTCTTCCCACCTTCCTAATTCCTCCTTCCATAGCCTCAAACCACTGATAGTCCTGGCCAGGCACAGATTGGAGAAAACAGCAGTGGCCATCACCCACCCACCTGACTAGGCCTTTGGGGAGCAGTGACCAGCTGCTGTGTGACACTGGAGGGAACAGAGGAATTTATATTCTTTTCTCAGATCCAGCAGATGAACTGGGCATTGCATCTCTTCCATCCCCATCCACCCTGTGTGTCCTGTTCCTCTGCTCTTTACTGGGTGACTGAGCCTTGTAGTGGCGGGGAGGAGAAGAAGGGAAAGGGCAGAGGAAGAAGCTGGTGAAGGAGAGTTGACAGACCTCCCACTGTCTCTCAAGTAGCAACACATCTGTTATTTTCCCATCTCTATGATCTCTAGAGTTGTTCCATCTCCTTTTCCATACTTCTATGTGTGACATTCTGCAGTTTTTACTCTACTCAGCCAGGATTTGCCTGCTCATATGGCCCTCAGCAATGAAGAAACTGAAATAGCACAAAGTATTGTACTTCTATGTCTTTCCCTGTTCACAGATATGCTCTTGCCTCCCTTTTTCCTTATTCTCTTGCTGTTAACTCTCGGTGGCCTACTTCCTTTCCTCATTTTATTTCCTTTCCTCTACTTTCCTCCCACCTTACCTCATATTCTCTCTTGCATAAATTCTCTTTCCATTTAGATTCACCTTTCTTTTATGTTCCCTTTTTTCACTTTTTCTTGTTCCTCAACCCTTCATTTCCACCTGCCTCTTTCCCTCCCTATCCTGCTTAACTATAATCTTTGTCCTTCCCCTCTCACTTTTTCCTTCTCTTTATCTCTTTCTCTACCTTTGCCTCTCTCCCCTCATTCTATTTCTCCATACTGAATTCCTCTTGGCAAACAGAGGGCCCATGATAAAATATAAATGAGCCGTCTGTGCACGGCAGGCATTCTCACTGGGAGAGGCAGAGCACACGGAGCAGCAGAGACAGCTGTGGAGGAGAAGGTGCCGCACAGCTAATGAGAGGGCGGGAAGGACACCCCCACCACCACACACACCACAAATGACCTCCTGCCAAAGAGGCTATGGTTCAGGAAGGAAACAGGAATGCTGATTATCCCTGAAGGCAAGGGAAATGTGGTACTGTTCTGTTTTATCACAAATACAACCAATAGAAATGTTTAAGGAGGGGGACAAATACAGAAAGAGAGAAAAGAGAAAGGCCAGGAAAAAGAACAACACTCATGTCCTGCTCTGCAGCCATACTCACAGGAGTGAGCATCGAGGTCCCCTCATTGGCAGTCAGGGCACATCCTGGGAGCCGCATATCTCTCTGAGCGGCTGGGAAACCCAAAGGCCCAGGCCCTACAGCCAGGGCTGCTCCCAGCTGCTGCTCGATCACCACCTGCACACCGCTGCCCACGCTGTCACATTCCTCTTCCATGGCAGGCACAGCCTTGCAGGCTTCCCCAGGACTCTCTTTGAGAGACCCAGGCTCCTCAAGTGGTGAACCATGTGCCCGGCTGTCCCCATCTTCATCAGGGGCGGACACTTGCCCTTGCCTCAACTCACCCACTTCCTCCTGGAGACGTTTTAACAATTCATTGTTGGCCCTGGCAAGACCCAGAGCAGCCTCAGCCAGACCCACTGCCTTATCCACCCGCTGGTAGATAATATGCAGGAGCTGCTCTGAACTTTGAACTGCCAGGCCATGTCCGGTTACTGTGATAGGGGTCCCAGGAGGAGGATTCCCGCTCTGAGAGCCTGTGCTGCCCCCACTAGTCTCGCTCTTACAGGCACAGCAGCAGCATCTGGCCTCACTGCCACTGGGAGGGGAGAAGAGAATGGTGGCACTGAAGGACATGGCTGACGGAATGAGGAACAACCACGTTCACAATGCTGGACTCCTCTGAAAGCTATCCCCAGTCAACTGGACTTCACGAGTTTGGTAGGAAGCACTAGCCTCTTTGGATTCACTCTTCTTTCTCATAGAGGGTGATCAGAGGAGCCTGGGCACCGGGCGGTATCTTCTGTGAAGGAATAGGCAAGCTGTGAAGGGGCACACAGTCCATGGCTACTCCTCCTCGTCCTGCAGAGGAGAGAGAGACGCCTTCTTCTGTCTGCAGATCCTGTGCTCTCCTAGCACAACACACTGGGTGTCACAGTCACCCCTTACTGATAGGGTGGTGCCTACAAAGGCCTTCCTGATGAACACAGTTTCATCGGGTAGAAGGCATTCTTCCTGCACACAAGCATGGAACCTCCTACCACTCTAACCTAAGGAGTAGGGAGGGACTCAAAGGACACACCAGTATCTGAAAACATTAGAAGATTAAGGAAGAAAATGTAGATCTGTCTCTTCCTCCTCACTATCTTTGCTATAATAACAGTAGTGTGTTTTATTGCTTTGACATCATTCCCTAAGGAGTTCAGAACATTTCACATAGGTTATCTTATCCATAGAGCAGCCCTAGGAAACACATATTACACCAGGTCCAGAGAAAAGACTCGTGAATAAGTTATTTATCTTTTTCAATATCAGAGGAAGACAGCAGAATCCAGTTATCTATTTTCAATCTAGTGTTTATTTTTTTGAACTGATACCAGTTCCTTATATCGACTACTTTTTGTTGACATAAAGAATCATGATTCTATCCTCTATAATTTTCATACAGTTGCATTAAGAGTAAAACTCCTAAATAAGAAATACACTGATCACTGATCAGAAGACTGAGCTGCAGTAACCCAGGGCCACAGAGCCCCCTGTTCTATTGTACACCCGGGCCTCTACCTCTGCAAAAGAAAGTTCTGTGACTCCTTCAGTATGTAGCCCAGAGAGATCACCTCTGTGGTCCCTCAGCTCCACTTCTCATGCTCCTTAAGGGGGAGGCAAAGCTCAACAGGAATGTCTAAATAGCTAAGTGTGGCCACATTACCCACATGATGAGCCCCCATAAAAGGAGAAACCAGAATACCAATGATAAACCAAACTGCCTCTCTTTTGAACTACTGTAGTTAAGCAACTACACTACTTGAGGAGAGAGAGAGAAGGAAAAAAGGTGTGGGAAAGTTGATTGGTACCAATGGGAACACTCCAAGGAACTTCATACTGTCATTTTAGAAAAAAGAATCACTCTGCCTGAAGCTCCCTTAGTGACAAAATCTTAAGTATGTTTACAATTTCCTTAATAGATACATTTCTATCTTACTCTGCAAATTATAACATCACAATTCAAAGGAGAGGAGGAGGTTAGGAAATTTTTGTATATATTGAGATTTGGGGTGGTTTTTTTTTTTTTTTTGAATCAGCAATCCATTTCAGAAACAGGTAACATCAATGCCTCTGAGGTAGGCAGGTGTAAATCTGACAATGCATTTTCATTACATTTGGTTATGAAAGAAGTCTTCAATTTGTTCTTTCCACCTTTTATATCAAGAAATGCTTTTCTGTGCAATATTCACCTCTTGCAAGAACTGAACTTAAATCCATTATAGCTTCTCTGTCATTAGAGTTACTGGAAGGCACAACTAAACCTAAAACTAAAGGTTAAAGCCAAATTAAAACTAAAGGTTAAAGGAAAGCATTAAGTGATTCCTGTGTCAATTCGTGGATGAATCATTTCTATATCCCTTTTCTTCCTAAATAAAGGTCTACACTGCTCCTGCAGGTTTTTTCATTTTTTTAATCCATATCATGCAAAGAGTTTAATCTGAAACATGAGTGTTATGGAAAAAATATAGTTAAGTAGATGATAACATACAAATGCTTGTCAGTTAGGATCAGTATTTGTAAAATCAGAAATTAAGATGCATCAAGCTGGGATACTGGGTGGGGATCTTTTCTAATACCAAACTGATGTCTGTTACACTCTTGCCCCAAACACTTTCTTACAAGAGACCTTAACCCTCGTCCACAGGTGCCTGCCTTGAGCCCTTCCCTCCCCTTGAATGATCTTTCCAAAACAGCACTGAACTGGAAATTTTTTAAAAGGCTGGGTGGGGTGAGGGTGGGGGGGTTCATCCTGCTGTACCACTTAAGGGCTGTTACTCACTTTTTTTCTCATCTCTGCCTACTCAGAGTGTCTTTGTTAAAATTATCTAGAGTGCTGGTATTTACAGAGTAAGGCATCTACTGAGTGCTGGTGCATGGTCAGTGCTCCACAACAGCAGCTGGACAATACAGTGATTATTCCTGAAACACTTGGGTTCCCATCCTGGACACCCATCCCGATTTCCTAATCTTAAAAAGAAAAAAATGCAATGGCTTGAAATGGAATTTGGGGGATTTCCCCTAAATTTAATCTCAAATTTCTAAGAATAAATTCAAGTTTACAAAGATGCATTTATATAGGTATAAAACCTTATCATGCAAATTAAAAATAATTAAGAAAACAGTATTTGCAATTTATTTACTATAATATCTGGTTTTAGACTAAATAATATTCAACTCTGGCAGTTTTTAATAATAGACTTTCCTATTGTGAATTCTCTTTGTTCCTCAATTTCTTTCTACTTTTCTATTCTATGTATTAACATACTATGTTCATTTTAGAATGTCACATTCAGGACAACAAATTGGTGTTTTCTTGAATTAAGTTCAGTACACTGTAGGCACAATGGGAATTCAAATAACTCTTTCTTGGTTTCTATAAATATTGTTGCTGAAATACTTATTTCACTGCCTCCTGCTATAGTCTCCCATTGAACTCTAAGACATTGAAATGAAAGGACAAGGAAAGAAACTGGGTCAGCAGGGAATTTCACATTATAATATTTACTAACCAGATAACTTAAATACTGGATAGTAATTAAAAACAAAACAAAACACTAATTTCATTAATTACATATATTCCCATTACACAAGGTGAACAAGTTTGTTGTTTTTAAAAAAGAGGTATTTCTAAAAATTCCCTATATGTAATGACATGCAAAAGGATGAGTCACCAAAGTGGATTATCACTTCTAAATACTCAAAGACAAGGCAAAGTCCCTACATGCAAGGAGCTAACAGCCTATGTGAGAATGGGAATGTCTAAAGAACAAGCAATACCACAAGTGCCTAAAAATATGGTACAGGCTGAAAAACTGAGGAGTTAGGTCGAAATAAGGAAAAAGCAACAAAATGAAATCATATGAGAAACAGGTCTTATAGAAGAAAAACCTCTACTTGAGCCTTGAGTAATGTATAGGATGAACTTGTTAGTGTAGTATGAAGGCGTAATAGGTGAGGAAGAAAACAAACATTACAGGAATTAACACGGCACGTGTGAGAGGTCAGAACAAAGGGGCTTACATAGAAAGGTAAGGAAAGCTGACAGAGGACTTTGAAAACCAAGTTAAGGAAACTCTCAGAGCAGGAGTCGGCAAACCTTTTTCTGTATGATTACACAGAAAACAATTTAGGCTTTACTTTCTCTCACAACTACTCAACTCTGCAATTGTAGCACAAAGCAGCCATGGACAATATGTTAAAAAAATTGAGCATGGCTGTTCCAACAAAACTTACTTTATAGACATGGAAATATCATAAAATATGATATTTAATATTTACATTAAAATTATATAAACCATTCTTAGCTTGTGGGCCATATAAAAACAGGCAGGAGGCCAGATTTAGTTGATGGGCTATAGTTTGCTGACCCATTTTAGAAATCTAAGAGTGGAACAGTTAGCAATTAGGAGACTCTTTAAATAATCCAGGGTGAGTTGATGAGAATGAGAGGGCTGTGGACATAAAGGTTCAACATCTTGGAAGAACTGATAACATTTCGGTTGTCTCTTACACACTCCTAAATGGGGATCTGGCCTGCAACCCAGGCATGTGCCTCAACTGGGAATTGAACATTGCAACCTTTCAGTTCCCAAGCCAGCACTCAACCACTGAGCCACAACAGCCAGGACTGATAATATTTCTTTACTTAATAGATATGAAGGATATTGGTTGAAGACAACTTCAAAATTATAAGCCTGAAGGTTAGAAGATGGTACCACTGACACAGTACAAATGAAGTTGAGAGGAGGCACTAGCATGTTAGAAATGTGTATTTATTTAACCTGTTAAATTTCAACTGATGGCAACATCTTTAAATAAAATGTACTGAAAGCAACTGACTAAGATTGAGAAACACAACCAAGAGGAAGGTCAGAGCTGGAATGCAGATTTGAAATCTTTAGGAGAAGGGTTGTAGTTGAAACTGAGAGTGATTGAGTTCACCGAGGTGTAAATATAAAGTGTGAAATGCAAAGGCCAAGGGCAGCACTTCAAGCCAATCCATGAAAGAGGCTTTATTTAAAAAGAATGGTCAGTGAGGTGGGAGAAAAAGTGTTATGAAAGCCAAAGGAGACAGAATGTCAAGAAAGTGGACCTAATCAACAATGACAGGTGCAGCAGAATGGTTAAAAAAGACGAAAAAAAAATTGTGATGGTCAGAGAGAGTGTTTTTTGTTTTTGGTAGTAGAAGTAATACTATGTAGTAGATGAAAGAGGAATTGATGGAAAGAAAATGGAAGGAAGACATGAAGTCAAGTTTTCTCTAGTTTGGTTATGAAAGGAAGAAAGGAAATAGGAGAGTAGGGACTCCAGAGCTTTAGTATATTTAAAATGCAGAAAGAAAAAGTCCAGTGAAAAGTCAAGAATAAAGATATTAGGGAAAAAAGGCCCTGGCTGGTGTAGCTCAGTGGATTGAGCACTGGCCTGCAAACCAAAGGGGCACTACGGATCCTAGTCAGGGCACATGCCTGGATTGTGCGCCAGGTCCCCAGCTGGGGGCATGCGAGAAGCAACCACACATGGATGTTTCCTTCTCTCCCTTCCCCTCTGTCTAAAAATAAAGTAAAATCTTAAAAAAAAGATATTAGAAAAGGATATAAGTTTTCTCCTAGCAAGAATCCTCCCAATATGAGAGGAAGGAAAGTGAACTCTTCCCTGAGACTGCAGAGAAGAAAAACAAATGCAGGGACAAGGATTTGTTGAGGTGGAGAAAGACAAAGTTGTATACTACAGAGACATTCTTTTTACTTTGTAGGCAGACTTTCTGCAGTACGAATAATTCAAATAGGTAACAGAACTTTATTATAGGCACTGCTGCATTATCTGTTGTTACAACCTGTTCAGTTCTTTTATAACAGTTCAGACCTAACATAATTATTCTTTTTTCCATCACTAGTTTAAGGTTCTCAAGCCTTAACCCTGCTACATTGTTAACATGTCTAAACTTTATTTTGCTACCTTACTTCTCAAAATGTGTAACTTTAATTTAATAACCTATGAAGCAATAGGTAGAATGTTTGGCAAAGCTATGGTTAACTGTAGTAAATTAACCAGGGAGTATCAATAATATTATTATTAAACATTGATACTGTCAACTTTTGCAATTTCAGATTATTTTAAAACTGAACTCATATTTTTGTTCAAGAAAGAAAAAATAGGAATAAACTAAGACTGACCACCATATAATAATATACATGCCTTTTGCAAAATGCTACCAACTTTTAAAATTGAGTGTTCTGAAAAAGATTTTCAGTGTTATAATGAGTTGCCAACACAAAAGGACAGCATCTGTCAAACTTAAGTTTGCATGAAATATGTGTTTGGGGTTGTGTCAGTATTGGTCTAATTTTAATGCATGTGAAAGGAGCCTAGAAAATGCAGTTTTCCATAATTTTGATATTTTCCTCACAAATATTTGGATTAAAAAAAAGAAATCAAACTCATCTTCTTTAGACAGACAGTTCAGTGTGAGACAGTCCATAATCTTAATTTTCCCTTTTCTCCCAAGTCACACTTATTTTTGTTAAAACTAAATATATCATACTCTGGCAGCTCACTTGTTTGCTTTCTACCAATTCTGAGTTTGAATTTTCTGCGTGACTGAGTTCACCTCCAACCTATGAAAAAATAAAGATTTTCACTAATAGATGTGTGTGATATGGTATCACTCAGATGATATACGTTTTTATAATGGACCCTTGACTCATTCAGGGTCATGCTAGCAATGGACTTCCTGAGATCTGATTACTGAAAGCATAGCAATTCATGCCATAATTTTCATTTTAAGAAATAAAAAATGAAAACGGCCACTTAAAGCCCCTGCTGTGCTGGTCAGCTCCAGTCCTCCACTTGAAGGTGCAAAATGGTTCACTTGTTAAAAGGTCCTCTGAAAATCTATTTCTATCAGAAATGAGCTCTATCACACAAGAGTAGGTAAGCATATACCATAAAGTACTAATGTCCTGTAAAGAAAATCTAAGATCTCATTTTTAGGGGTAAAAAAGAAAGAGCCCTGACCTGGTAGTTCAATTGGTTGGAGCATCGTATGTCAAGGTTGCAAGTTAAATCCTGTCAGGGCACATACAAGAATTAACCAACAAATGCATGAATAGGTGGCACAACAAATCGATGTTTCCTCTTTCCCTTCCTCTAAAATTAATTGAGAGAGGGAAAAAGATATAGACCTACACGGCAGAATGAAAACAATTTCACCTAGCCCTTTTGGTGGTGAAAAGCCACACCTTGCTGGTGTGGCTCAGTTGGTTGGAGCACTCTCCCACACACCGTTGGGTTGATTCCCTGTCAAGGGCATATGCCTTGGGTCTCCAGTAACCAGTCGATGGTTCTCTCCCTAAAATCAATAAACATACTAAAAAAAGGATTCCACCTAATCCAAAAAATTCCAAGTCTAACTGTAGGGTGGTACAAGTTTTTAACTCGGTGTAGCACCATCTTTATTTACATTTAGTAAAATGCAATTTGGCAAAACTAAATTTTCCGGTTTAAGCTTTTCATATAAATGTCTGATGTTAAAGTATTCTTCCTGCATTTCTGGAGAAACTGAAAAATGAAAAACTAAAGCTGTATCAAGTGCCCAGGAAACCCCTGGTAAATGTTAGTTGATTAAACATTAGTCAAAGATGACAAGGTGGCCACCAGGAACAGAACCATTTCCGAAGAGACAGTGTGATTCAGCTACAGGCAGGGCGACCCAGCGACGCGGAGGGGGAGGAGAGCTCGGCACTGCCTCGGAAGCCCTAGGGAACAGGGCGACTCGCCCCTGAACCCAATCGCAGATCCTGTCCTGGGAGTCCCGGGAAAGGCACGATTCTAGAGGGCAAGGCAGGCAGCAGTGTCCCGAGGCGCGCTCCGGCACCTAGCTGGGACATCGTAAGTAGACGCTGCGGACTTTAGCTGAGAACGGCAGCAGAGCTCCCGCTGCCGCCGGGGTATGGCAGCCCTTCGGTGCTCCACCACGTGTGCCCGGAACCGCTGCGCCAGCTGACTCAGCGATGCCAAATTCCGCGCGCCGAAGGCTGAGGGAGAACGCTGCGCCAGTCCGTGTACCGCACCAGCGCGCGCGCACTCCGGGAAGCACCGCCCCCGCTGGCTCTGTCTCCCTGTGATTGGCGGTTACCCTACGGGAGAGGGGGGGGCAGCACAGCCAGGGACGCTACTGGCTCCAGTATACAGTCACTCAACGAGCCAGGGAAGGGAGGGGCCTCCTAAGGGAGGGACACAACCGCAGGCTTTTTCAAGGCCCGTCAGGCGCCATCTTTAACTTGTTTTTCCATTTCTCGTTTTTGTTTCTCCGCTGCTTACAAAGCCTCGTGTACAAGATTACAAGTACAGTGGCCACAAATCAGTTTCTTTGTTGTTGTGATTTTCACAAGTCACACTTTTGTTGGTGGGAGGCTTTTCGTTCCTGCCGGCCTTGGTTACAAATTTTAAGATACCACTAGCAAAGTGGCAGTTCCCCTTAGTTCAAAGTTTTTATCTCTAGGGCCCTCGCGGATTCCCACGTAAAATCAACTAAGTTTAGCTTTGCTTTGGTAGGATGGCCACACCAAGATATATTCGTGAGAGGAATAAACTCAAAGCAAGAACATTAGATGTGACTCTACAATCTTAGTAAAAAAATCAAATAGCCTAGGGAGTCAGGAGCTTGGGCTGTGTTCCGCTCTAGGAAGAGCTCCCTTTTCTGGGAAGCTAAAAAGTGAGGCAAAAAGTGTATGTGATGACATGCAGTTCTGCGGAAAAGAATTAGAAAGGGCAATGAAACTCCATTACAAATTTCCAGCACTGCCAGCATCACAAAAGTCACTAGAATCTGACTAGATTTCCAACTCATGCAGGTCTAAACCTGTAGAATGATCCACATTTGAGACAGTGTTTATTAAGCACTGATCTGACTTGCATTGTTAGGGAATAAAAATACATTCAGTCCAGATAAGAAACGCAGAGCGCCCACACAGGGCCACTTTCATTGTAATGGGTTTCAAGGTCTATACAAATAATTTCATAGCCGCAGTTGTTTAGGTGTTTCAAATATTGCTTGAAACTAGGACACTAGGTGAAGAATAGAAATGTATTATCATCATACACATTGGGGTAATGAAATCTGAACTCCACAGTATATCCTTTTTTTATCTCCCGATTGCTACTACACTTGCAACATTCCGGTTTCTCCCTCATCACCCGGTATACTTCAATGTTTTCACTCCAATCTGCGAACAGAGTTGAATATAGATATTTTCTGTATGACTCCTAATAAAAGACAGTGCTTCTGTAACAAAATGAAGTGGGAAGATCACTCATGTAATTGGAGATTCTGCTCTAAGCTCTTCCTCTAATTTATATACTTTGCTCTGTGGCTTAGACACAAGCAGTGTTTTAATTCCAAAAATGCAACATGATAAAAAAGCATTTCTCACCCCTCCTATTATTTATTTGCTTTTGCCTCCTCTGACCCCTCCCCCTCACAACAGACTACCATGAACAGTTTTCGACAATTGGCTTTGACTGGATTATTTTCCTGATACTTTGCCAGCTGCAGAACTTTTCAAACAAATCCCAACCTATAAACGACAATTTTGTCAAAAAGCCAAGAGAGAACTTCCCTTTTTGAACACACCAACCAAACCACACATAAAGGCTAAAATATGTACAGCTGTACATTTAAGAACAGGAGACAATAATAAGCAAAACCACTTAGTTGAAACAGTCACTAAAAAAGGCTTTGAATCACACATTCAATAAATTGCCTACCCTCATTTACTACATGGACTGTATACTCCCTGGCAATTATTTAATTATTTACCCATCTGATTCTAATAGTAAATGCACACAGACTGAAAGTGCCTGAGTATGCTAAGTATAGGAATTCCTCTAAATTCAAATTTGCACACAACCCTGTTTTGATCACATACTTGGGAACACAACAAAAAAAAAAATTCACACCCTAGGGGTTACTTTGCACACCTAAAACCAAAGGCAATCACTTTTGAAAACAAAATCTAATATGGCACGTATACACATACGGTACATATACACAAAGCACAAAATCCCAAGACACACGTTTACGATATTATTTGCTTCATGAAACACACACACGTACTCATGAAAATCGTGTCAGACACACTGTAAAAAGGGCTTTGACCCACTCCCCAGGGAAATGAGTGTCACAATTATAACAGCCAAACATTTGTAACCTATTGGCCTTGGACAATTGCCATATTAAAGCCACTTGGTTTTGGTTCTGCGTGAGTGTGTAAAACGCACGCGAACAGCTTAGTGAAGGAGTCTTAAATCTCCGCTTTCTTCGACTTTGCCAGAGGCAAAATTTACATTATCCCTTCAGCCCGCTTAAAAAACGAAATCTATACTTCCCAAGCGGCTAATTTTTTTAAATCCCTCGGCCATAAAAAATTACCAGTTCTTAAAATGTGATAGCAAAAAGAAAAAAAAAATCTCTATAAATTAGGCTGGAAACAGTTGTACACGAACATCCTGCTTCTCAACTTCTTGGTATATTTAAGACCTTTACCAGGAAAAAGAAAGGGTAAGAGAGACAGAAAAGAAATGGGGGAAAGCGCAAATTCCCCTTAGCAAGTTTCCTCACCCCAACACTGCCAAAGATGTCTATTTTTAAAAATTTTGAACACACACACAAGATTAAAGAGGGAAAAAATGGAAAAAGGATACCCGAAGGTCGTATGGCTCTTTGTATTCGTGTGTGTGCAAAAAGGAGGACGCGCGGAGCCGGAGCCGGCAAGCCCCGCCCCTCCCCGGACGCCCGCCCGGATTGGCCACTGGCGGCCGCGGGGCACCCCGCCCGTGAGCACACGCGCGGCGCGGGAGGCGCTGGCCCTTTGGGGCCCTCTGAGGGCCGCCCGACCCCCGACCCCAACCGTCTTCTGCCGGGATCCTGGTGGCCCAGGTCTCACGTATCCGCTTCTCCACCTCTCTCACCTTCCTTGCATTTTTCTCACCTTCCTCTCACCCTTACCCGTCTTTTTTTTTTTTTTTTTTTTTTAAGTGCAAAGAGGTCCTCGTACCACTATAAATAACAATCCAGTTAGCGATTTCCTTCTGAAAATTTGCTAAACTTAGTTAACTAGTCAGTAACATTCTAGACTGGGATTAAGCCACAAGGATTTGGTCTGTGGGGCCGAGCTCATGTTTAAATAAATATTTATACAAGCCTATGACATCCTTCAGGTGAAAGTAGTTTTACAGTTTTGGTGGCGTTTTTGCTCATCCCGAGTCCTCAGTTTTTCTGTTTGACTAAGACTACATTCTCAAGAACCTAAAATGACTTCTCTTAACGCCCTCATAAAGACTTGGTTGCTTATACCTGGATTTTTTATTTTTTAAACTTTAATCGGTTTTCTTTATTTTTTATTGTTTATGCTATTACAGTCTTCCCTACTTTCCCCGCCTTTCCCCACTTCCACTCAGCAGCCTCCCTCCTCCTTCAGAACACATTACACCATTGTCCCTGTCCAATATTTGTTCTTTGGCTAATCCCTTCACCGTCTCTCTTCCAGTCTCTCTCTCCCCCGTTACCCTGGATAGCTGTCAATCTTCCATGTATCTATTCCTGTTTCTATTTTGTTCATTAGATTCCACATACAGGTGAGATCCTATGGCACTTGTCTTTCACTGCCTGGCTTATTTCACTTAGCATAATAATACTCTCCAGGTCCATCCATGCTGTCACAAAGGGTAAGAGTTCCTTCTTTTTTTACTGCCAGGTAGTATTCCATTGTGCAAATGTACCACAGTTTTTTATCCACTCTCATATTGACAGGCACTTGGACTGTTTCCAGATCTTTGCTATTGTAAATAGTACTGCTGTGAATATTCTTTTGAATTGGTGTTTTGGGATTCTTAGGTTATATTCCCAGAAGTGGGAAGTACCTGGATTTTAAGTCCCCCACAATCTGATCTCATTCCCATTTGTCTTAGTTCCCACTGCCCTCACCTTTTCATCCCTTATTATTCCTTTATTCAAGTGCTCTCCTCTTCTCTGACTAGACAATTTTTATCCATTCTTCAGCTTTTCCTATCAACACGGACCACTTCCTACTGTTCTATCAGCATGAACTTCATGCTTACTCAGGATAGCAGCACCTAACTCTACCTTCATTGTTTGACATAGTTTAGTAATTTCATACTAGTGAGCTGTTTGAGATCAGAGATAAGATCTTAAATTTATTTTTCCACTCAGAATTGTTTTTGTTTTGTTTTTAAAGATTTTATTTATTCATTTTCAGAGAGGGGAAGAGAAGGAGAAAGAGAAGAGAGAAATATCCCTGTTTCCTTTCTTGAAACCTGTACTGGGGACCTGGCCTGCAACCCAGGCATGTGCCTTGAGACTGGGAATCGAACTGGCCACCCTCTGGTTCACAGCCCACACTCAGTCCATTGAGCTACACCAGCCAGGACAGAATCATTTTTTAAATTATTACTGCACCAGTTGGCATAATTGTAGACATTTAGTAAATGCTGAAAAAATTCACTTATAATTAAATGAGTTAATGTTTTCTCTAGCTAAGACACAAATTTGGAAATTTAAGTCCCATGTCAAGAATTTGTCTTCAGCCCTGTCTGTCATAGCTCAGTGGATTGAGCGCTGGCTGGGAACCAAAGTGTTCCAGGTTCGATTCCCAGCCAGGGTACATACCTCGGTTGCAGGCCATAACCCCCAGCAACCGCACACTGATGTTTCTTTCTCTCTCTCTCTGTCTCTCTCTCTGTCTCTCTCTCTCTCATCTCCCTCCCTTCCCTCTCTAAAAATAAATAAATAAAATCTTAAAAAAAAAAAAAGAATTTGTCTTCTAGCCCTGGCTGGCGTAGCTCAGTGGATTGAGCGCGGGCTGTGAACCAAAGTGTTGCAGGTTCAATTCCCAGTCAGAGTACATGCCTGGGTTGCAGGCCATGACCCCCATCAACCGCACATTGATGGGTTTTTTTTTCTCTCTCTCTTTCTCCCTGCCTTCCCTCTCTTAAAATAAATAAATAAAATCTTAAAAAAAAAAAAAGAATTTGTCTTCTATTCCTGGCTGGTAGTTTAGTTGATTAAAGCGTCCTTCTAATACACCAAGGTTGTGGGTTCCATCTCTGGTCAGGGCACATACAAGAATCAACTAATGGCCCTGGCTGGTGTAGCTCAGTGGATTGAGTGCAGGCTGTGGACCAAGGGGTCACCAGTTTGATTTCCAGTCAGGGCACATACCTTTGTCACATGTCTTTGTTGTGGGCCAGGTCCCCAGTGGGGGCCACATGAAACTACACACTGATGTTTCTCCCTCTCTCTCTCTCTTCCTCCCTTCCTTCTCTCTAAAAATAAATAAATAAGATCTTTTAAAAAAAAGAATCAACTAATGAATACATAAATAAGTGGAACAACAAATTGATGTTTCTCTCTCCCTCCCCTTCCCTCCCTCTTCTTTCCCCTCTCTCAAATAAATGAATAAATTGCCTTCTGTAGTAACTAACAGTTGATGAGTACTTACTATGAAGGGACTGCTGTGAACATTTTACATTTACTTATTTAATCTCCCCAGTAGTGGGTGGGCATGATTACCCCCATTTTATAGGTAAGATTAAAGCACAGAGAGGCATTATAGTTTTGCTAAAGTTATACAGCTAATAAGAAAGAGACCTGGGATTTCAACTCAGAAAAATCTAGCTCCAGAGCCTAAGTTCTTAACCACTATACCTCACTGCCTCAAGAGCACTGCTCTTAAAAATATTACCTGATTTCATCCTCACAACATTCCGCAAGGTAGATAGCCTAAACACTTCCAAAATATGGATATAAGGAAGCTACACACAAAGGTGACTCTTCCGAATTAAAGGACAATACAGAGATATAACAAATTCAAAATATGATCCTTGATTGAATCTGGGTCAGGAAAAAAAACTACAATGGACATTACCAGGATAATTGGTAAAAATGAATGATAAATGAAATATGAAATTAGATAATCTCACTGTGTCAGTGTTAAACAGGCAGATTATTGGCATCCCCATTTACAAACGAGAACCAGAGAACAGTTTACTACAAATTCTTATATCTAGAGCATCTAGCATGGTTTTTTTTTTGTAAAGTTTATTTATTTTTAGAGAGAGGGGAAAGGAGAGAGAGAAGAGATGGGGGACATCAACCGCATCAACATGTGGTTGCCCCTCGCGCACCCCCTGCCCCACCAGGGACCTGGTCCTTGACCCAGCATGTGCTCTAACTGGGAATGGAACCAGCAACCCTTTGATTCACAGGCCAGCGCTCAATCCACTGAACCATACCAGCCAGGGCTAGCATGGTCTTGATAGGATCTTGTTCTCAGCATAAAGACCCATTGCCTTTAGTGTTGTTTTTGCCCTAGGAGGACCCTAGCTTATGCTGCAGGCAACCCTGGCAACAGCTTTCCCTGTTACATGAAAGTGAGGTGGCAGTGTTTCCTTTCCTATATTTTCCATTAATTTTTAAAAATAATACAAGTCAGCCAGGAAATCACCAAGAGAACATTAGCTTTTGATAGGAATATACTAGGACAACCCCTATCCTCCAGTGTACAAGTGATTATTTTCATAAATGTTAGGATGAAGGGCAAACAGAACTGTTAACAACAGTTGCTATAATCAACATTTACTGAGGATTTACTTGATGCCAGGCACTATATTTAATCAATTCTATGCGACAAGTACTATTATACTGCTTCTTTTATTGATGAGAAAACTGGGACTCAGAAAGGGAAGGTGATTTACCTCAAGGTGATTGAATTAATGACACTGTGAAGTTAGAACTCGAATCCAGGTCCACTGACTCCAGAAGCTGCGCTTTTGAGCATTCACTAGTCTGTGCCTACACTAAAATCTGCTCTGTTTTGCTGTCTTATCCTCTTTTGTCCTCTTGTTCTGAACCCATGTAAGTCAAGCTGTCTTTCCTCTGATCATCAATAGTGTTTGTAACCCCCTATGACATTTCTTGAGATATATTATTTATTTTTTAAAAAGATTTTACTTATTTTTTTTTATAATTTTTTAAAAGATATTATTTATTTATTTATTTTTTTAGAGAGGGAAGGGAGAGACATAGAGAGAGAGAGAGAAACATCAATGTGCGGTTGCTGGGGGTTATGGCCTGCAACCCAGGCATGTACCCTGCCTGGGAATCGAACCTGGGATACTTTGGTTCCCAGCCCGCGCTCCATCCACTGAGCTATGCCAGCCAGGGCAAGATTTTACTTATTTTTTAAAATATTGATTTATTTTTAGAGAGAGGGGAAGGGAGGGAAAAAGAGAGGAAGAGAAACATCAATGTGTGGTTGCCTTTCACATGGCCCCTACTGGGGACCTGGCTGGGAATCAAACCAGTGATCCTTTTGTACACAGCCCACTGAGCTACACCGGCCAGGGCTAAAGTTACAGAAAGATGAAAGATAATGCAAAGGGAAAAATAAGGAAGACAGCAGGCAGCCCAGAATAGTACTCAAGAATAGTAAAGAAAGGAGTTTATATTGTAGCAGGAATGAGGGCAGGTTAGATTTTAAAAGAAAAAAGTTCCAAACTTGACTGATTATTACATGCAAAAAAATTATATAAATGGTTGGGAAGTTTTTCTTTAAAGACCAGTAAAATACAATTAATACAAAAGAATTAAAATGCAATAAAATAAAAAATATAAGAAATGAGTGCAAAAAAAGTGGAGGAGGACTATGGGTATTTGTTGTGCTATTTTTCAACTTTTCTGAAGTTTTGAAAAGTTTCAAAATTAAAATATAAATAACATATTTGCTTTATTTTTGTTATTGTTGTTCAGTTATAGTTGTCTATATTTTCTCCCCAATATATTCGCTTTAGACATTTAGATTTGGCCCTTTAAAAATATTTATTTATCTATCTATTTATTTATTTATTTTTAGAGAGAGGGGAAAGGAGGGAGAAAGAGAGGGAGAAAAACATTGATGTGAAAGAGAAACATCAATGGGTTGCTTCTTGCATGTGCCCTCACTTGGGATGGAAGCTGCAAGCCAAGAGTGTGTCCTCACTGGGAATCAAATCCACAGTGTGACACTCCAACCGCCTGAGCCACATTAGCCAGGGTGGCATAACATTTTTAAAAATTCCTTAAAGCAAGTAATTTTTTTTAAATAACATATTTTTTAAAGATTTTATTTATTTATTTTTAGAGAGGGAAGGGAGGGGGAGAGAGAGAGAGAGAAACATCAATGTGCGGTTGCTGGGGGTCATGGCCTGCAACCTAGGCATGTGCCCTGACTGGGAATCGAACCTGCGACACTTTGGTTCGCAGCCCGCGCTTAATCCACTGAGCTACGCCAGCCAGGGCAAAGCAAGTAATTTTTAATTTGTCCTAATTTTTAAAAATTAATCTCTTTCACAGTATGTTTAAGAACTGCAAATAACATCTTGAAATTCAACAATAGTATGGAGTCACAATGCTCAAAAGGTAAGTAAGGATCACTGGTACAAGGATATCATAGTGAAATCATTCATTCATTCATTTGTTCTTTAAAAATACATCTATTATATTATCTCTACTGAATATCCTGCACCATGCTAGACACTGGGGAACAAAGTACAAACATAGTAACTGTTTAACTGAAAAGGAAGACAGGCATATCATTAAACAACCAGAGACCCTACATAGATGCTCTTCAATATAGCACATGCCTCCAAGGCTATTTAAATGAGATGTAGAACACTGCTAACCTAGCCCAGGACCACACTTGAGCTCTATTGACTCAAGGCTGACTCCCACCTTTATGCACATTTTCCTCTTTGGGAGGTACTTAGGGATGTGGGACTATGCTTAATCTGTTCTCCTGGTTTAAAATGCTCTATTGCTTTCTTTTCTAAAGATTAAGCTGTGAATGCAGCCTCGAGGGTCAAGGGACGCAGGGTGATTATGAACCCTTCCACAGAACTTTGGTGCTCAGTGAATTCCTGCTAATCAGACAACACCATGTGCCACCACTTGAAATAAGCTGCCATGAAAAATGGCCTATGTAGTACTCTGTGTGCATGGGGGAGCTCAGAATGTATGATGTCCAGGGATGGTGATGGTTGAGGCTAGGCTAGGAGAGCTGTAGTAGTTGCAAAAATATCTCCTTGACTTTGCCCTGTGTGTTTGCCCACATCCCTACTTGGGTTTATTGCCTTCTCATGGAAAGTATCTGCTATTCCTGCCTTCCTGGGAGCTTGTGTCCCCTTCTCTTTATGTGAACAGCCATGGCCCTGAGCATGCATAGAAAAAAGGGGACGTGTTAGGGATGTATGAGCTGTGAGGCCAGGGGGTATGGGGTGAGGGGAGAGAGGATCTCTTCATGAACATAAAAATAAAATGTTTTAAGTTACTGAATCTGTAATCCTTACTTTCTCTGCTATTCTGAGAGAGGTTTCTACTTATCGGTCTTTGGCATGGTTGGACTGAAGTTATTCTGAAAGGGCACAAATCTTTCCAACCTTGCACAAAGCAGTGTAGACATGGACAGATTCTTGCAGAATCTAAGTGACTGTGACAGTACAGGGGCAACACACAGAGAGGCACGTGCTCATTATGTATGGCTGGAGAAATTATCTGTCTCCAGGGAGACATGTTTCATTGCGCATTAGCTTCCAGCCACTTCCTTCCTCCCTATTTCTCTGCCCACTCTATCACTGTCCTTCAGAGTCTCCTTTCCCACTCCTTGACCTCCCTTCACAGTCCACCTCTGCCCATCAATGTCTCCATCCATCTTCTCTGCCATGTCCATGTCTCCCTCTTCACTTTCCTCAATCTTACTCTCGATGTCCGAGTCGCTTTTCTGTTTGCCTCTCATTTGTCTCTTGTTCTCTCTAGCTCACTTTCTCGCAGTCCATCTGTGTTTGCCTCTGTTAGTAGCAGCTTTTGGGGTACCCAGAAGCTAATGATAACCTTTTCTTGTTACATTTTAAGTCCATAAGCAGCACTTGGTTTATTGATTGATTGCTTTTTATTTAAATTCTAAGGAGGAAAGAAAAGGGAATTTTTTAAAGTGAGAGAGCAGAGAGAAAACATGAACCCAAGCAAAGGGAGATGAGAAAGAAGTGGTGGCCCTGGCTGGTATGGCTCAGTGGACTAAATGCCAGCCTGTGAACCAAAAGGTCAACAGTTTAATTCCTACTCAGGGCACATGTCTGGGTTGCAGACCAGGTCCCCAGTTGGGGGGGTGTGAGAGGCAACCAAATGACCTCTCTTGCACAGACTTTTTCTTCCTCTCATTCTCCCTCCCTTCCCCTCAAATAAATACATAAAATGTTTAAAAACAAAAAATGAAGGGGCAGCCTGAGAGGATGATGAGGGCAAGGAGTAGGGGGAGGCATCAGAAAAGATTGAATCCATGTCTGACTTCCTATCAAATAAGCTAGGTCAGATATCCAGGGCCGCTGACAGTTAAATATGAACAATAAAGGGTTGGTACCAAGTTGGGCTTGGCACCTAACTCAGAGGCAAAAGCTTCAGGGAGAAATGAGTTGAACAAACCCAAGGAGCTGACACGGGTAGAATTTCTTCTGCCTGACCCACTAACAGCTGCGAATGAGACATTTTAGAAATTGTTTTTATTGAAATGCTTCAGTAGGGCATAGCCCCTGGAAGCAAGGACTTGGCTCTGAGGCCAAGCCCGGGGAGAGCACTGCAGGAATGTGGACAGTCAGCTGATGTGGGTGGGAGCGGGGAACAGAGGCAGTGGCCTGGGTTAGGCAGGAGGTGGCAACAGCTGCTGATCAGGGTAGTTCTGACTGCTGCGTTTGCTCTCTCCTCTTGCTCACTATAATTAAAGCTTTTCCAGTATGATTCTGGCTTCCTGAAGGGAAACTAGCATTTAAAAAATAAACAAAAAACAGCAGAGATGGTTGGTTACAATATACATGTATTTTAAATCATAAATCACTTAATCATGTCTTGAGATCACTGCTGCAGGTCAATTTCAAAATACCCAATCTTTATGGCTCTTCTACCAGAACAAAAATAACACAAAATAAAAAACCTAACTGTACTCACCAAATGAGATAGGCTCAAGTAAATTCTCCATTGACCCAGTCATCCTCTTCACTTCTGAAACAAAGACATGTTCCCCCAAGTTTTTCTCCACCTATTTTTCACTTTACTCCCTTGTCTCTTGTAGCAGACCACATAGACTCCATGTACCAGAATAAATCCATTGTTTTATTTCTCCTCAAAGAGTATGTCCTTCCACTCCCCAAATAGCTTTGACAGTTTTCTAATTTGCTAGCTGAGGAGGGTATCCAGACACTGATCTCCTGGTTTTGCCTGAAGACAGAACCTTCAGTAACTATTCCACTTCAGTCCCTGATTTACTTTCACTGTGCCCTTGCTCCCCCATCCCCTGTACTCTCCTACCTTTTCACTGTCCCTCATGAACACTCTATTTGTCTGCAGTGCGATGCTACTCCCCACAGCCCTCCCTTGCCTAGTGTGGAGATGCTATATGGCACATTTGCCTTCAACTCCACAGCATTCCCTGCTAGCAAGAGAAAGCATGGAGCCTCAAGGAGTATTTGCTCCCTGTTTAATCATATTAGTCCCATCACCTACCCTGAGGAGTTAGATTTTGGTATTACTGTGCTATCTGTGGAAGGAGGAGAAATTGTCAGACATCACTTAAAGTGCCCTGTCCCTTGGATGCCTGGGAACAGCTGAGAGAAATTAATCTTCCAGCTATTTAAGGCTATTTCTTTTCCATCATCCTTTGTCAAGAGGACTGCACTGGGAAATTGAATCTGATGGGAGTCCCTGAACTGGTACACTCCACTCAACAGCATCTCTCCAACCCTATGCGGCATCCATCATCCCACACAAACAGAGACATACAACATCACTACAAAGCCACTACCCACGAGTCCCCAGCAGCGAGAAACCAGACAGCACACAGCGGATAGCACTGGGCTTCAAGTCCTGCAGTTTTCCTCTATCTCTGCTCTAATTTCTTTCCAAAAAACCTACCACAAACTGATCTCCTCAATTAAGTGAGTCTTGCTTTTATCCAAGATCCAGAAGAGGAGAGAAACAGGGATATGCTAGAATAGAACATGGGATTGTTGGTTATGTATTTTCTTTCTCTTTTTAAATGATTTTATTTATTTATTTTTAGAGAGACAGAAAGAGAGGGAGAGAAACATCAATGTGTGGTTGCCTCTCATGCACCCCCAACTGGGAGCCTGGCCCACAATCCAAGCACATGCCCCAACTAGGAACTGAACCAGTGACTCTTTGGTTTGCAGGCTAGCACTCAATCCATTGAGCCACACCAGCCAGAGTGTATTTCTTGCTTGAACATAAGAACTCAGTTAGTGAAGAATAACTGTGTATATTTGGCAAACCATTTGGCAGTCAAACCACTGCCAAAGCCAGGCATGAGACAGAAACAGGGCAAGGGCAGACTGCTTCAAGACCATCTCTTTTCTCCAGACTTTCTATTCATAAGCTAAGAGCCTAGGCAGTCTCATGATCTCTGGGGTCAAGTAAAAGAATTCTAATATTCAGCCCTGGCTGGTGTGGCTCAGTGGATTGAGCACCAGCCTGCAAATGGAAAGGCTGCCAGTTTGATTCCTGGTCAGGGCACATGCCTGAGTTGTAGGCCAGGCCCACAGTAAGGGGCATGTGAGAGGCAAACAATTGATGCATCTCTCACACATCAATGTTTCTCTCCCTTTCTCCTCTCTCTGAAAATAAACAAAATCTTAGGGAAAAAATTAAAAGAATTCCAATCTTCAACTTTCTTTCCACTCTCAAGGTTATTTTCCAGGGCAGTTATTTTCAAACTGTGTTCCTTAGGGCAGAGGGGAGTTATGTGGGAAGTGGCTCCAGGGAGGGGGATGCTCAGTGGTTAAGGCTCTGAGCCCCTCAGCTCTATTTAAACTTGACTTGATTTCTTTCAGATATTGGGATTTCTCATAAGAGTTCATTTTAAAGAAGGGTTCTAATTTTTAAAAAGATCTGCAAACCTGGCCTGGCCAAGTAGCTCAGGTGGTTACCAGTTTGATCCCCAGTTGGAGCACGTACAAGATGTAACAAATTGATGTTGCCCTCTCTTTCTCCCTTCCTCTCTAAAATCAATACACATATCCTCAAGTGAGGCTTTAAAAAGAATCTGTACACCAGTGTCCTATGTGAGAGGATGGTGACTGTACCTCTGCCTCTCACACAGCTCACCACTGGCCAATAGCTCCTCCCTGCTCTATAGGTTCAGGTACAAGCCAACAGCTCCCTGACTCCAGGGGCTCCTGAGGCACTTTTCGGCAAAATGAATCTTCTTAGGCAAGAGAGTCATTTGTTTTCCAAACTCCCTTCTCCAATCTCACTAATTCCCAATTTCCCAGCATTTGACAAATGCAATTAACAAGCCTTGATCAGCTCCTGGCGGACAGCCCTCATCAATCAATAAGGCGACTACACAGGCCGAGGGGGAAGGGAAGCTATAAGGGAAGGTATCCACAGCACATGGAGGAGTACTTACCCCTCTATTCCTATGAATGAGCCCTCCCAAGCCCTTAGCCTCAAAACACGACACTGGGTTGTCACTCACCACCACTTTCTTCCTTCTTGCTAACTAAATGCAAAGCAGTATTGTTCGTGCCTTCCTCTCCCATCAACCCCCACCTTCCCTATGTCTATGCCTTCTCTTTAACAAGAGACCTTGCCATCTGCTGGCACCATAGCTTGGGAGCCCCCTCAGTGCTGGGAATGATAAATCAGCCATCTCTTTGCTCTCAGCAGGGCTTCTTCCCCACCCACTCCATTCCAGTGAGTTTTGTGCTACCTCCTGCCCAGGAGGATATAAGCCATCATCCCTCCCTGTCCTCAACAGACATGCACGCTGGAGGGCTACCAAGCCTGTGGTCACTACTGCTTTCACACTCACCTTTTTGTCCTCTCTTTTCACAGGGTCCAAGCTTTTTGTGTCCAGTTGGTTTAAGATTCAAGGTTTACCTTCTTCACCTTTCTGCTCTGCATATAGCATCAGTCTACCCTCCCCCATCACAGGGTAAGAGCTTTTCCCTCTACAGCTCTGCCTGGTCCAGCCCTATGCATCTTTCCGCCTCATCAACTTTTCATCTCTTTGCAAACAGAATCGGGAAGTCTCTCCCTCCTCCTTGCCTCTCCTTCTCCTTTGTTATTAGCTTCATAAGTGGGGACATTAATGTATTCACTAGACAATGTCTTCACATCACTGTTTCCTGTAATTTCCTGTCACTTCCCTCCCACTGTCCTAGCTTATTTGACTGTAAAGTGCTTGGAGGAGGGACAGTGTGGACAAAAGACACAACACAGGCTAAGGTCGAGTAGTGTAATGTTAACATCAAGAAAGTAAAACAAATCATCACCTCTGTAGCAGCTCATTAACAACTGGTAACACATAGAGGTCAATGCACCAGAGCTTAAAAAAAACAATCAATATAACTGGGGATCCTTCCACTATAGAATTCGGAGCTGTATCCATGTTACTAGCAAGTCACCCCAAGAAACGCCTCCTTCAGGGGGTAGATCCACTGTACTTGTCATGTAGATCAGCTACATTATCACTGGAGACTCGGATCCAGCCATCCTCACGGACATGGTAGAGGTTGACCGCACCTCCTGAGTAGGCATCTCTATAGGTAGCTTGGTAGATGGCTCGACGGGCCAGATCATAGGCCTCTTCCACCTCTAGGTCATAGTAGTAACCCCGATCCATGACCCCATATGCATACACAGAGCCAGAACCTACAGAGAAGGCAGCCCCCGAGATTCGGTTTCCTTCACTGTCCACGTAGTAGAGGCCTGAAAAGAGAGATGAGGTTAGCAGGAAAACAAATGACCACTCCTTCTGACGTCTAATTCATCCCCCATGACACAGAACTCTTTCCCTCTTTTTAAAATTTTTGTTTATTGACTTTATAGAAAGAGAGGAAAGGAGAAAGAGAGACAGAGAGGCAAAAACAGAGGGAGAAACATCAATTTGTTGTTCCACTTAGTTGTGTATTCATTGGTATGTGCCTTGACCGGAGACTGAACCCACAACCTTGGCACATTGGGACAATGCTCTAACCAACTAAGCTACATGGCCAGGGCTCTATCACTCTTGAAACCTAGGAGAGACCAATAAAAATACAAGAGAAAAGCACTGTTATAAAGTTACTTAAAAAAATAAAAGCCAAAGAAACCATAATGAAATATCATCTCACACCTGTCACAATGGCTATCGTTAATAAATAAATCAACGAACCACCAGTGCTGGCAAGGATGTAGAGAAAGGGGAACCCTAGTGCGCTGTTGGTGGGAATGCAGACTGGTACAGCCACTGTGGAAACCAGTATGGAATAGCCTCAAAAAATTAAAAATGTAACTGCATTTTGACCCAGCAATTCCACTGCTGGGATATACCCTAAGAATCCCAAGACACCAATTCAAAAGAATCGATGCACCCCAATGTTCATTGTAGCATTATTCACAATAGCCAATTGTTGGAAATAGCCTAAGTGCCCATCAGTGGATAAGTGGATTAGAAAACTGTGGTACATTTACATGATGGAATATTACAAAGCAGAAAGAAAAAACTCCCTACCCTTTGTGACAGCACGGATGGAACTGGAGAGCATTATGCTAAGTGAAATAAGCCAGTAGGTGAAAGACAAATACTGTAAGATCTCACTTATAAGAGGAATTTAATGAACAAAATAAACTAACAACCAAAACAGAACCAGAGACATAGAAACAGGGAACAGACTGACATCTACCAGAGGAAAGGGCGGGGGGGGAATGGTAGAAAGGGAAAGGGAGTAGTCAAAGAACATGTATGATTACCAATGGACATGGACAGTGGTCTCGTGGGGATGGACTGAGGGATCGAGGGGAGGGCTGGATGGAGGATGGCAAAGGGGGAAAAATTGGGACAGCTATAATTGAATAAACAAATATTAAAAAAATAAAAAGCCAAAGGAATCAAATAAATACTAAGACTCCAGGATTCTACAACATATCACCCCATCTCACCTCACATTGTAGTAACAGCCTTATCTGTCTTCTATGTATAATCAAAAAGCAAGTATAATTCGAATGACTTAGGTTTCAAGCACAGAACATCAGTGGGAAATAATATTTAAAACAATCCTAGCCCTCAAAGTTTAGACTATCTGGGGCATAAGACATATATCACACAATAGATAATAAAGCCTAGGGTTCCAAATCATATTATAAAAGATCTGCACAGTCCAATGTGGTAGTCACATGTGACTCCTGAGCATGTGAAATGAAGCTAGAACCACATGATGAAATGATATTTTGGATCTATTGGATTAAATAAAATATACTACTAAAATTTGTTTGTTTTTATTTTTAAAATGTGGCTACTATAAAGTTTGAAACTACATGTATGGCTCACATTTCATTTCTGCTGGACAGCGCTGAACAGGTCTATATATACCAATAGACCAGGTATATGGAACTGTTCTTTCACACCTTTCAAAGAGAAAAGTGTCTCAATTTCAAAGGAACAAACTAAGCTCCTCTCCCACATCCACTTTTTAATCTCCTCATTCATCCTCCATTGAGTAGTGAACCAATATTCTCCAAAGTGAGTGAAAAAGTGGTGGGTATCCCACAATTATTTCACAGAGAAAAATTTGGCATTTAATAAGCAGATAAATGGATGAAACAAAAACAACTGGAAGAAATAATTATTTTTAAACATAAAGGGGGACAATTACACAAAAAATGACTACCTGTATTCCAACTTGACTAAAGTTGGTGCTAACATCTGATACAAGGCTGAACTTCCTGACAAAGTTTTTATACACTGGAAAGGAAACTAGGCTAAGGAATTTCTTTTCAAAGATGATAAGAATAAGACCTATGGTGAGTATATCAAGCAAAGAAAGATTAGCATCAAGGCTCCTTCTAGGTCAAAGATTCCTAAAGGAAAAAAAAAGGACAGAAATGACTAACTTTTGAGTTGCTACTTCCTATGTATTAGTTTCGAGGTCCAATTCAGGAGACACTAGCCACATGTGGCTACTGAGCACTTGAAATGGGACTAATGCCACATGTGGAAATGCTATTTTAGGTATTTTGTATTAAATGAATTGTTAAAATTTCACCCTTTTCTTTTTATTCTTTTAAAAAACATTTTATTTACTTATTCTTAGAAGGGAAGGAGAAAGAGAGGGAGAGAAACATCGATGTGAAAAACATCCAATGGTTGCTTCTCACAGGCACCTCAACTGGGGACCAGCCTACAACGCAGGCATGTACCCTGACCAGGAATTGAAGCAGTGACCCTTTGGTTTACAAGGGATGCCCAACCCACTGAGCCACATCAGTCAAGGCTCTTTTTACTTTTTAAAAAATCCATCAGAAAATTTGAAATTATGTGTGGCTCATATTATACTTCTCTTAGATGACACTGACTAGAGTTTTTACGTCTATTATTATGTACTTCAATTCTCTTATACACTTTTTGTAGGTCTTATTATCTTATGGGAGAGAGAATAGAAGCAAAAACATTATGTGTCAGTAACTACGTGCTTTATGTGTGTTACATAATTTAACCAATGTAACAGAATATGAAAACAGGTACTGAGAAAAAAAGCAACCAGCCTAAGGTCACATGAGTAGTCAATGACACAGCTGGTCTAACACCATGCCCTCTTCTACACTACAGTGCCTTCCTTTAACAAAGAGTTGAGAAACTAATCAACAAATCCTCAGCACTGACCTAAATAAAGCCTTTTCTTTCTCGCATCTGTTCATCCAACCCCTGCTCTCTGTAGTGTCAGCCCAAGAATTATGTGGTTGAATCTTAACTCACCCGGGCCTCTCTTATCCCAGCCACAGATCATGGTACCCATGGACAGCCCCATGCCTTTATACTGATACACCATGTTGGCCAGCAGCTTGGAGGCAGCTGCTACTGAGATGCGTTCCTTGTTTCGAAGCTCATAGATTCGACATTGCCGGGCCAACAGCCGCTCCCAAAAGCTGCAATCTGCTGCACCCCCAGCCATGGTGCCCAGCAGGTAAGGGTTGATCTCTATCACCTTCTTTACTGTCTGGGAGGCAATGTAGGCACCCGCTGTGGCCCGAGAATCTGCTGCAACAATGACTCCATGTCGAAACTGTTAAGATCAGGGGAAAACACAAAGCAGGCCACAGGTTAGACCACAAAAAGTCATGACATTAACTTTTATATCAGTGCAACCCAAAACATCTCCTTTGTCATTTTATACTTCACAATATACCAGTGATTGTCAACCCATGTGCCACAAGAGGCATACTGGTGTGTTAACAAGAATTTTTAAAATATGCAATTCCTGGCTTTTTAGTCAGGGACACTGACCTCTTTTCCCTTAGATTGTCAAGTAAAAAAATGACAGCCAACACATTAGCCGCCTGGTGTGAACAAATAAAAATTATATTATTTTTGTCGGATCTTAAAAAAATATTATTTTTGGTGTGCCACAAAATTTTTGTAATTACTTTTATGCCATGAGATGAAAAGGGCTGAAAGTCGCTGTAACACATCTTTCCACATATTAATGTCACATGAACTTCACATCAATCCCGTGATATGGGCTTAAACATATCCCATGGATGAGGAACAGGTTTAATGAGATAGAAAGACTGGCCCAAGATCGCACGGCAAGTTATTACAAAGCTGGGCCAGGAATCCCGGTAGTCTGGCCTAGTACAGAACTCCCTTCCAAGATCCCTCTCTAGTCGTAGCGTTTCGGTTACCCTGGCCTAGAGGGGCCAGTTTCCAAAACCTTTGGTGAATGGTTACAACTGCCTTCCCTTTGTCTAAGTTCGGTGCGGCTGCAGCCTCCCCTTTTCTCGGCAGACGCAACCTGAAGTCGCCTAGGAATCGAAGCAAGCAGCCTCGGGTTCTTTCTCCCTCTTACTCCCATCCCCACCGTCCCTCTTTCCGGCCAGAGCAAGAACCAGCGCCTCCCGGGGCAATAAGACAACGAAACTGCCGGAGTCGGGACAAGAGTCACGAGGCTCAGCCTGGGTTTCGCGGCCGCCGCCACTGCGGGATCCGGTCTGGGCGCGCGGGACTTAATCCGGTTCCACAGCTGCGTCCGCACCTTGAAGGCCAGGGTGGTGGTTCCATGAAGTATTTCGATTCTTGGCTCCTCTGGGGCATCCCAGCTGGGCGCGGCCAGGTTGAGCCCATCACTGGGACTACCTGGACCCAGGTCCAACAGATCCGCACGACCCCCGAATCCGAAATACCCCTGCCGGTTCACCGGTAGCGAGCTCTCCAACACACTGGCCAGCGCCATGTTTAGTAAGGGCAAAATGAGCTGCCTCCCGGAACGCCTTGTAGATAACGGCCTGGCAACGCCCTGCCCACACAGCTTCTCTTCTCATTAAATCTATCCCAGAAAGGAGCCATTTTAACTCCTGGCAACCACGCCCCCCAAAACAAAAGCCAGACGCAAGGGACCATCTTCGCCAAACGGGGGAGAAAATTGGCCTAAAATTCTAAAGGCATATATCTCTGCCATTTTAGGTTTTGTCAGGCAAACAGTATTGGATTACATTAAGATCAAATTCCTTAGAAGCGATTGGAAACGTCCTTGTTGAGTAAGGGAAGTGAGGCCGGCCATGTTTGAGAAGGGCGTGACTGGTTGAAAATCTGCTCTAAACCCTTAGCAGTAAGTTATCCCCGCCCAGCCAGGTGTCCAAGCAATAGTTTACATCTCTACTGCTTCAGCACCCTATTAAGGCTATTGAAATTACCATTTTGTTTTACTGGATAAAATAATGATCTACTCTAAGGTAATTTTCCTGTGAAATTAGTTAAGCCACATTTCCTTGTGGTAAAAGCGCAACAAAATAAAAGTGCTATACCTCTTGTTTGATAGTCTTAATCACCACCCTACCCACGTTCTCTATCAGTACCAATTTTTAAGATTCAATATTCTCTTTACTCCCACCCTCTGGTGGGCATTCTAGTAGGTAATGAAGTGTCCGAAAGGCAGGTAAAAGAATAAAGAAAGAAAAGCGAAGAGCCCAGTTAATCCATAATCTAGATTCTGAGTTCATCTCCTGAATAGCTGAGTCATTTACCGTGTCAGAGGCTGGAGGAGAGTTGGGGCTTGGTAAAGATGTACCAAGAGTTTCTCTAACTTAAGCTTGCTAAGACAAGCTCTTGATTCAGAATGTGCTATATTTCATTGTCTCTCCCTCTCTCCACGTACCTCCAGTTTTCAAGCATTTTGGGACCGATAACAAGAAAAGAGGTGGGCAAAAGTATGAAATGTTGCCTCTTGCTTTATGGTTTTATGAAGTCAGTGTCCGTCCGGCCTTCCCTGTTGGATTCTAACAGCAAGCAACATGGATCAATATTTAAATTTCACTTTCCTCTAATACTCAAACTCAGCCCCTTCCTTTCCTCAGAAAATTCTGCATGTGTTGTATTTTTAATGCTGAAATTTGGCAACCATTTCCAAGCCCAGCATCAGAATGTAATGAAGCGGAAGATCCTTATCTGTGTCTCACACCTGGTTAGTATTTAGCAGGTATTATTTTGCAGTCACCTGTGCAATGCAACTAGTCCTCCTACTGACTTCTCCCAGTGGTTCTTTCACTTTGACACTAATAACATTTGTACTTCTCTTATGGCGCTTTTACATTTTACCTAGTTAAGTGGAGACCTCAAAAGGGGAGGTACTGCTGTTGGTGGGAATGTAAACTGGAACAGCCACTATGGAAAACAGTGTGGAGCTGCCAGAAAAGAATAAAAATAGAACATATAATCCAGAAATCCTACATTTGGGTATTTATCTGAGGGAAATGAAATCACTATCTCGTAGAGATATCTGAAGCCCAGTGTTCATTGTAGCATTATTCACAGTAGCTAAGACCTGGAAACAACTATATATATATAGAATATTATTCAGCCATATAAAAGAAAACTTTGTCACTTATGACAACATGAATGAACCTTCAGAGCATTATACTAAGTGAAATAAGTCAGAGAGAGAAAGACATATACTATATGATCTTACCTATGTGAACTCTAACAAAGCTGAACTCAGAGAAACAGAATAAAGTGGTGGTTGCCAGGGGCAAGGGTTAGGGAAATGGGGAGATATTGGTCAAAAGGTACAACCTTTCATTTATGAGGAATAAGTTCTGGGATATCTAATGTACAGCATTAATGATACTATGTTTTATACTTGAAAGTTGCTAAGAAAGTAGATTTTAAAATGTTCTCACCGTAACAACAATAATAAGAATGGTCATTATGTGCAGTGAAAGATGTGTTAACTAACCATATTGTGGTAAACATTTTGCAATATAGATGTATCAAATCATCACATTGTACATACACCTTAAGGTTACACTCTGTTATATGTCAGTTATATCTCAATAAGGTGGTGGGGGGAGGAAAATGATAAATGCTGTCAGTTCACAGGTGGGAGAGGAGGTCAGTATAAATTAGGGTGAGGTTTGGTATCCAGGAAGGCTTTGCCAAGGAGGTCTGGATTCATATCCCTACGTGCCAGTGGGGTCCCATTGCTCCTGAAACCCACAGACTCTTCTCTCTCTACCCACATCTGGGAAGAATTTTCAGACTAGGTGGTACTTAAGCCAGATTTTGAAGGATAGGATTCAAATAAATGAAGGGGAGGTGGGTGATAGTGTGAAAAGAGGTTGTGATGGATGGATTAGGATTGGACCATAGTAGGGCTTAAATGCTGGCCTGGGGTGGAGAGGTGGTTTGGATTTGATCTTGTAGTCCTTCAAGGTTTCTTAGTAGAGGAAACACAAGATTTGAGTGATACCTTAGGAAAAAATGTCAGTGTGGAAGATAAGATTACATGGGGAAATTGGAGGGTGGCCAATTATGAGGCCATTCCACTGTCCAAATCTGACTTGACAATGGCCTGACCTAGGGAGGTGACCATCTATCCATATATAAAGGCTCTAAGACTACCCTGGCTGGTGTGGCTCAGTGGATTGAGTGCTGGCCTGTGAACCAAAGGGTTGCTGGTTCAATTCTGAGTCAGGGCACATGCCTGGGTTGTGGGCCAGATCCTCGGCGGGGGTGTGTGCATGAAAGGCAACCACACACTGATGTTTCTTTCTTCCCTTGATGTCTCTTTTTCCTTCCCTTCCCCTCTTCTGAAAATAAATACATAAAAAAATTTGTATAAAGAGTCTAAGACTTACGTAGTTTTTAGAAAGAGGAAACATTCTTATCTCTTTAGTAAGATTTCCATGTGGTCTTACACAAAGGAAGGGAGAAGAGCTGGTTGGACCTTAGCATGACCTCCTGGTTTCTCCAGTCTTCCCATGACATGTTTGCATTTGCCCTTTGAATTGAGACCCTAGGCATCTATGATACCACAGCCCTACCATCATGATATCTGGAGGGTCCAGGCTCTTTCCTTTGTGTGTGGGTCTGTTTCTTTGAATAAACCTACTCCTATAGCAACCTTTTGAGCTGCAATGTTTAGTAAAATATACTCCATGTGGTGCTAGAAGTAGTTGCAGCTTGTCACTCTGCTCTTGTTTACTTAGTCTTTCTGAAGAGCCAGCTGTCAGGATTCAACATCCTTATCCCCTTGACAACACCTGGTTGGTCTAAGACTTAGACTCAGCATTTTAGGGTCAAAGTCAGTTGTTTCTCCTGCCTGGGAACTGTGAACCAATCTCTTGTCATTGTGAACTATTGGGCAGAAAGGGAACCAGGACGGAGAAGGTCATCAGACTTTTTCCAGCTATATACACAGAACTATGTAACACAAGTAGAGAAGATACTGCTGGAGAACTGCCAGGAATGCCATCTCTGTGTGTGGGTGCAGATTCACATTTACCCTCAAAGCAGAGGGGGAAGAGAGCTCCAAGTGAAAATTTTCCTGACCCCTGTCCCCTCACTACCTTGCCTTTCCAAAAGGTATTTGTGTTTCTCCACCCCAAACCCTCACCCCAGGGCTCTCTTGTTCTTTTCTCTTTTGTCCTTGTCTCAATCTATTTCTCTTTTCCCACCTTGACCATGAGGTGAAAGTGTGAGGTGAGGGAGCATCATAGTTCCCTGGCCCCATACCTCTGAGGCGGGAACCTCATATTTAGAACTCCTGTCTCCATGGGGCCACATCACTCTATTCTGACTACTTTAGAGCACTGATGTGTGTTTATTCCTCCTCCTAGGCTGTGAGATCTTTCAGGGCAGGGACAGGAAAAACAAGAGGAACCTAGCTCTGTTCCCTTCATTTGCACTTCCTTTCCTTGGAGGATGACAGACAGGGGACTCCTTAGGTGAAGCTCAGATGTATCAGGGGCAGCGTCTCCCCAGCGCTGGAAACTCATCTTGTCCTCCCTCAGTGGTCCTCTGAGGAGGAGGGGGCTGCTCCAACAGCCAGACCCCAAGCCTAATTTGGAGTTAGGGAGAAGCGAAGCCACAAATCACATGCTTTCCCTGCCAATTCTGGCTGCAGCCAAGCTTTTCCTTAGCGTCCCTCTTCCCTTACTTGATCCAGCTCACAAATCCTTGTCTCCCTACTTCTAAGCTTCACTCAGCCCCAGGATGGCTCTGCAGGATGTATGCAAGTGGCAGGCCCCCGACACCCAGGAGCTATCACCTCACCTGTCTCAGGCCGGTGGCTGGGCTGTGCCTCGGGGCTGTGACCCTCCAACCTTCTTGCAGACCCAGGGCCCCAGGCTGGCTCATGGCACCACCACCCTGGCCTTCCGCTTCCGTCATGGAGTCATTGCTGCGGCTGACACCCGATCCTCCTGCAGCAACTACGTGGCATGTCCAGCCTCACGCAAGGTCATCCCTGTTCACCAGCACCTCCTGGGCACCACCTCTGGCACCTCCGCTGACTGCACCACATGGTACCGGGTGTTACAGCGGGAGCTGCGGCTGCGGGCACTGAGGGAGGGCCAGCTGCCCAGTGTGGCCAGTGCTGCCAAACTCTTGTCAGCCATGATGTCCCGCTACCGGGGGCTGGATCTGTGTGTGGCTACTGCCCTGTGTGGCTGGGATCGCTCGGGCCCTGCCCTCTTCTATGTCTACAGCGATGGCACCCGCCTGCAGGGGGACATCTTCTCCGTGGGCTCTGGGTCTCCTTACGCCTATGGCGTGCTAGACCGAGGCTACCGCTACGACATGACCACTCAGGAGGCCTACGCCCTGGCTCGCTGTGCCGTGGCCCATGCCACCCACCGTGACGCCTACTCTGGGGGTTCTGTAGACCTCTTTCATGTGCGAGAGAGTGGGTGGGAGTACGTGTCACGCAACGATGCCTGGGTGCTGTATTCAGAGCTGCAGAAGCTTCCGGAGCTGGAGGAACAAGAGGAGAAGGAGGCCAGCCAGGTCCATCCTGAACCTGCCACTCCTGCACAGAGCTGGTGAAGGTGGAGAACTCTCTGTAGGACTGGTGTCAGGAGACTCTGGACTCCCCACAGAGACTGAGACTCTGTAAGAAGTGGCAGGACTTGGGGGACCTAGTGCAGAGAGTGGGTGGAGGATATGGCATGAGCAGCATCACAGCATCTGGCTCCAGCCCTAGTGGGAGGCTGGTTGCATTTGTTCCAATTCCATCGCTTTCTGCCGCCCAGAACTATTGATGGTTCTGCCCAGCGTGTTCCTATTGACACCCAATAGATTGGTCCAGCCCCCTTCTCGGTGCCAAGTCCTCCTTTCAGCAAAGCCTTACTGCATGCCTGCTGTGTGCCAGACGCTGTGCTAGGTGCTAGACCCTTTTTAATTGCCATCCTCTTTTCTGCTTTTTCCACCCTATCCCCAGTCTTCCTTCTTCTTCCCACTTTAGTCCTCATCTCAGCTTCAGAGTCTGTCATTTTCTCAGCTTGATGAGGCGGAGTAGCCAAGGAGGAAAATGAGGTGAGGAGTATTCCGAAGGGCCCAGGCTGGGAGAGGCAGGGCAGTGCATTGCGGACCCCTGGTGGGTGGTGATGGGCTTCTCATCTGCTCTCCTCTGCCCCACCTTTCATTCTAATGACTATAATGATTACTCCTTTACTGAGTGCAGTTCTCATGGTAACTCTTTGAGGTAAAAGTTATCCTCACTTTACAGAAGAGGAAGTCTTGCCCAGGGTCACACAGTAAGTGGCAGAGGTGAGGCTTGGACCCAGACCTTCTGCTCCAGAGCAATGCTCCTTTAGCACGGCTTCCCCTCCCACATCCTCTCCCTGACTTTCCTCTCTGCCACCAGGATAGAGCCCTGCAGGCATCTGGGGAGGGAGGTGGGGGAGGGTAGCTGGGCCCAGCCCATGCCTGGTGGCCAGGGATGACTGAACCCAGTGGATCCTGAGGACTTGGAGGGATGAGCTCAGGGAGACCGCTCCCACGGAGCCTCCTGTGCCCTGCCTGCCAGGGCCTGGAGCCATCGCCACAGCTCACCTGTGCACTGCTCTTTGGGGTATGTCATTGCTGCTGCCAGACCTCTCCTTCTTTCTTCCCCTCCTACTTCCTTCTCCTTTTGCCTGCTTTCCAGCCTCTCCTTCCTATAGCTCCTTCTGGGGAATGCAGAAAACAGGGAGGTGGCTGTGCCCATGGGAATTGTCAGGTTAGCACATCTTGTGCCCTTCCTGCCCCCCTCCTTCTCCCTTGTGAGCCCAGACTTGGAGATGCAGGCTGACATCTCCCAGCAACCCCCACTCCCTTCTCCTCCCCAGGACAAATAGGGGAGAAAGCACGATTAACCAAGAGATGGGGCCTGAAGGAAGGTTGCTGAATCTTTTTTCTCTCATCCCACTCTTCCTAGCCTCCAGCCCATCCCTGAGTTCCAACCCTGAACCTCAGGCTCAGGGTTACTCCAGGCAGGAGCTGGCCGTTCTGAGGAAACCTCCAAGCTCTGGCCTTCGGGGGGATGAATGGGGAGGAGGGGGGAAAGGTCAGGAAGCCCTAGGAAGGAGAGCAGTGGGGGCAGAGGAGATATTGCAGTGGGGAGGAGCCACAGAAAGGTGCCCAGGACAGTAGGGTTAGCCTTCGTGCCAGGGTCCAGGACCTAGCCAGTGGCCTCTACAGCAACCCTTCTGCACCCCTCTTCCATTCCTCAGGCTCAGGAAGGGAGAGGTGGGACTCTGGGAAGGACAGCAGGAGGTCACAGATTCTGGCCAGACTAGTCCTAGAGGAGCATTGGAGGAGGGGCAGCTTTTGTCCAGGGTATAAGCGTGTGATGGACTCAGGCACGAAGGTGCATTTCCATGTGCAGAGATGTGTGTGGGTCTCGGTGTGAGTGATCCAGGATAGGAGTGTGTGAATGTGGCAGGTGATGTATGTGTGGTTCCTGTGTGCAGACAGGAGACAGACTGGAGAAGACGCAATGCCTGGATAAGGAAAGCAGCCCCTTATTGGGGAGAATGCCAGGCCTTGTCACTTATTTTGGGAAAATGCTTCAGAGTAAAGAGGGTCTGGGGTCAAGGCTCCTCCCACCAGTTCACTACTTCCGTGAGAAATGCCGGGAGTAGCACAGCCTGAGATTGCCACCTAAGCCCAGCAGAAGGCTTTCTGTGAACTGCATGTAGCTCATTCCCCAGGGATGTTCTGCACCCCTCCACTTCCCATAAACTGGGAGGGAAGGATGAAACCCAGACAAAGAGAGCAGAACAGGAGGAGAACCCTTCTTCTCCTCCTCCTCCTTCTTTTTTTTTTTTTTTTTAATGAGATAGGAAGGTAGACATAAAGAGAGGGAGAGAAACATCAATTGGTTGCCTCTTGTATGTACCCTATCTGGGACAGAACCCACAACCTAGGCATGTGCCCTGACCAGTAATCAAACCAATGAACTTTTGCTTTCCAGGATGACCAACCACTGAACCACTTGGTCAGGGCGGCAACCTTCCTTCTTGCACCTCCTTCTCCCATTTTGTCTTGCCTTTCCTTTTTCTGTCGTGTTCCTGCCCTTGTTCACTCCTTTGACAGCTTCTGTCCTTCCAGATGATGAGGCATTTGAGACTAGAGATGAGGGTTTTGCTGACAAACCCGTTTCCCTATGCCCTTTTTGTTTTCTTCTCTAAATTTAGTGAGTCAGGGAGGATCAGAAGAGGATGCTAAGAAGGGCTGGAAGAAAAGGCAAAGGTGTGCATCCATGTCAGCGTACCCCTCGCTACCTAAAGTGGCCCATGGTCAGTCTCTCCTATTCTCCATTTATTCCTGAAGGGTTGATGCAGATATCAGGGTGAGACCAAAGGGGTAAAGGTCTGGCCTGTCCTGCCCTGAACTAGAAGACCTTGTTCCTCCGACACCTGTGAGGTGCGCTGCCTCCTGAGGCCTTCAGGGAACAGACAGTCTGCTCTTGCACAGGCCATGGAGCAATCAGGGGTCCAGTCCCAGTCTTCAGCAGAGGAACTAACTCCAGCACTGGAGCAAGGGTCCTTGTTGTCCCACCACCTGGTTGTCCTCATCAAGCAGGTGTGGAAGGTATGAGGGAAGGCATCTTCCCATTGAAGCAGCTTTCCCTGATTGCCAGCACCCCACACTTTGTGGGGGGGCACAAGGACCTGTCCTGACTCACCTATTTGAGTCTACAGGAGGCCTGCCTACAGCTAGGAGGCCTGGGTGCTCCTGCTGACTCCTGAGTGGATCCTTTCTCTGTTTAGGGAGTGGGCATTGAGAGATGCTGGCTGCTCCTGCTCAGCTCCCACCTGTGAGCTTTGATTCTGCCTTCCTGGTCCTCTCCTTTCTTCCTTCCTCCTTGGTGCTCCATGAAGAAAAAGACAAGGGACTGGAGAGAAATAAAGGTGGGGGTGGCAGGCCCAGATTCAGTGGTCTACCCTTTCCCTTAAGGGCACCACAGGCCCAGAGAGACTGGTTTGCCCCACCCCCTGCATTTTTTCTCAGCCTGGAGTCCCTCTTCCTTTCTTCTCCTCCTCTCTCTCTGTAGCCCCCACCTTCTACGTCTCCTTCCCACCCCTCCCTCTGGCCAGTCCCTACATCTTAATTTCTTTGGACAGTTTGAGAATAACAGGGAACTCAGAGAGCTGATGGTGAGAGTGGGGTACTTACTCCCTGAATGGAACTAACCCAAACCCCCCTCTCTCTAGAGGGACTTGGAGTGGAACAGCTCCCAAGGGAGGACAAATGAACCAGAGGGAATAGGCTTAGGCCTCTCCTCTCGATCTTTGGCTCCATACAGAAACCTTAGTGCAAAAGCAGAACAGGGCTCTAGCTTTACAAAATAAAGTGTTTGTTTATTATGAAATTAGAGATGGAGGCCCCTCCCCTTCCTCCCTCTTTCCTCTTCTCTTCCCCAGTTGCCTCCCTCTTTCCTTCTCCTACTCTTCCCCTGGGGCCTGGGAAGCACACAAGACAATGCCCAGAGCTGGGATGCCAATAGCTGGGCAGAGCTCCAGGGAGGCAGCCAAATGGGGGGGGTGGCTGGAGCTCTCCCCTGGGAGATGGGCTGGCACCCCCTCTCTGCTGGAGGCCAGTAGAGCCAGGATGAGGCCATGAGTGATGGATGGAACCATGCAGGAAGGTCTGTAAAGACAGGAGAGCCCAGTTAGAGATAGTGAGTGGGGGTAGGCTTCAGGCCACCCATGCTGGCGCACAATCCAGGGGCACTGACCTGGGGCAGAATATCCCCTGCAGGAAGGTGGGCAGCAGTGGCTGGAAGTGTCTCTTGCTTTTGGGATGAAAGGAAAAAAAAAATCCACAGGGACCCAGAGAGAAATAGGGGGCAGATGTGGGCAGGAAACAGACACAGAACATGTGTGTGGGGGCAAAGGAGACAGAGAGAGCATGTATGAGAGACTTAGAACCAGAGAGACAAAAGCAGAGCCACGGATAAGGTGGAATCACAGTGACAGAAAAGAGAGATTCAGAGTCAGAGCCACACAACGGAGACCCAGACAGTGCTACAGAGACAGAGATCCTGGAGAGGACACAGAAGACTCAGGAAGAGGGAGGTGAGAAGAGGGTTGCTGGGGGAGCTGGGAGGAGGAACACAGGGACAGGAAGAGGCTTGGGGCCCCTGGGCTGCTGCCACCTGCTTGGACCCTGGGGCTCACTCAGAGGGCCAGTGCGGGCTACCCCACCTTGGATGGCAGGGCAGCCCGGCTCTCAGGGGGCCGGGGGCTCCTTGGTCCCGTACAGCTCGGCTAGGGTGCGGAAGAGTGGCCCCCAGTCGTCCAGCGGCTCTGCGGGGCCGGGGGCGCCGCCGGCCTCAGAGCCCAGGGAGCTGAGGGAGCCACAGGAGGAGCCCCGGCCCTCGTAGCCATACACCTGCACCGAGTCGTAGGGTGGCACGCTGGGGTCCTCGTCTGCCTCACGGAGCCGCAGTGCCAGGAGCTGAGCCACGTCGGCAGGGCCAGGGCCAGGAGGCCGAGGCTGGCGTTGCGCCCGGGCCCGTGGTAGCACGTCACGGCGCCCAAGGGGGCCAGGGGCCGGCAGGGCCGCCGCGTCCGGGTTCTGAAGGGCGCTGATGTCAAAGGCCTCTGTGTCCTCTTCACCACCGCCCTCGTCGTCATAGGTGATGATGTTTTCTCTGACGTCCTCCTCCTCCAGCACCATCAGGGCTTCCTGCTTCTGGTGCCGCAGGGCCACGAAGAGCACCACCAGGGCTGGGGGAGAGGCCACACAGGCGCTGAGTCAGCGCCCTGAGCAGGCACAGATGGTTGGGTGACAGAGGAGGCAGTGTGGCCTAGGGGTGGCAAGCCCTAGGTTTGACGTCTGGCAAACCTCCTATGACTTCACCCCTTACTTGCTGTGTGAGCATGGGAAGTTGCCCAGCTCCTCCAAACCTCTTTGACCCTTAGATTGATTACTGGTATGGAAAACAGGGAAAGCATTTACCAATGAGGGCTGAGGAAAGGATGAAATGGAATACCATAGGTGATGTGCCCAGTGCCACACGTGGCCCAGAGTCAGGGCTCAATAAGCAGTTTCTATGGCTTGTTACTGTCATTATGGACCAGCAGGTCAGAGATATGAAGCCAGAGCTTTTTCTCTCGGATGAAGCACCAGCCAGTGGGACGATCCAGGCACAAGGGTTCCTGTAAACCCCAGGGTGGATTTCCCTGTGTCCAGGATCCTGATTCCTCTCCACACCCCCAGACACTTGGACCCGACATCCGTGTCCCACTGTGGCCTGACTCACCAAGCAGGGTGCCCACGCAGGTGATGATGGCAAGCAGGGCCCCAGTGCTGAGCCCGGCAGGTGAGAGCTGAGCCTCAGGCCGGCAGGATGCCACAGAGCCATCAGGCCGGCAGCGGCACATGCTGACAGTCACGGTGGCAGTACTGCTCAGTGCTGGGGTCCCCCAGTCCCACAGTTCTATGGGAACCAGGTAGGGGGCCTGGCGGGGTGGAGCAGGACGGGAGGGCAGCAGCAGGCTGGCGGAGCCATCTGAGGTAGAGGAAAATTCTTAGGGCATCTCCTGGGACCAGTAGGGTCAGTCTGGACCATGGAGATAGCTTTCCATGGGGAAGGTTTACAATCAACAAACCTGTGGAAATCCACATCTTCTTTCTGTTAGGAGGAGGGCCCAGATATGTGGGTGGGGGCCAGGCGGCTGGACTGGGGTGGTGGAGGAGAAGAGGGGGAGGGAGGCAGGCATGGGCATGCTTATAGGAGGCCACCCACCTTGGTTGTCCCGGACAGTGAAGTTTGCATCGGGGCCCAGAGGACCTTGAAGAGAGACACGACTACTGTTGCCAGCTTCATCTCTGTCCAGTGACCGGATGACCTGAATCAGCTGGGAGGAAAATGACAGTCTTGTATGGAGTGGGCAGCTGGAGGTCTTGAGGTCCCAACCCCTCTGTCTCAGCAGCTCACCTGGCCAGGGGCTGCAGAATCGCACACAAAGGTGTCATAGGGCTCAGCCAGCTGGGGAGCATTGTCATTTTCATCCAAGGTCTGGATGGCCACTTGCACACGGGAGGCCTGTGCGGAACTGTCTGAAGCCAGAACATGAACACACACACCCCACACACCCACACACAACACATGTGGTGCATGGGCATGGGTGCCATATGCAGCATATAGTATTCACATGCAACACATGAAATATGCATGTGATTTGTATGTAGCAAACATTGTGAAATGAATGGAACACCACAAAGCACACACAACATTCATGTAGTACTCGAAATATGTACAATATACAACACACATTTAACAGGGATAGCACTCATGATATATATAAACAAGGACCCACATGTAGGGTACATACACCGTAAGTGAAGGTTAGACAGAAGTGCATACAGGTTGCATTTAGACAATAGCCATGAAATGTACAAACACGTGAACACCATACATTAGAAGGACACTCAACATTTAAAACAAATACAAGATACGTGAAGTGGATATTCAGTATACACAGTAAATAGTATACCCCCACCCAGGGTCCAGAGAATGCATTTTCATGCACAGCATCAATGGGAGGACACACACACACACACACACACACATCATGCCCCGTCAGAGGTCTGGAGGGCTGTGGTGCAGCAATGAGCATCACTTAGCATTGACCTTGGGAAGGGAGGAGCTGTATGATGCACAGGGTGCAGAGCCAGGCTGGCCTGGGCACCACAGGCAGATGCAGGCCCCTCTTCCCACATCCCTGCATCAGGTGGCTCCCACCACTACCCTGCCTTGCTCTTCACTGCCGGGGCACCCAAGAGAGAATGAAAAATGTGCACCCCTGCCCACCTTGGTGCTCACCTTTCCTAGGCTGGCTCCTTCAGTCTCCCCCCGGTGGGCCCTGAAGGTTGCAGCCTGGCAAGGAGGCTAAGTGGACTACCTGACTAAAGGTTTGGGACACCCCAGAGACAGGATGCGGCAGGGTCCCATTCCTTCACTGCAATAAGGGCCCAGGGTCTGCTAGTCAGTATTGAGCTTCTGAGGGGTGGGGAGCAGAATTTGGCAGAAGGTTGAGAAGACGGTGAGGGGAAGCACACACACTACACATAGCAGTTACATATTCACAGGCAGCCACAGCACACAGGGCCACTCACAGACAGACATGCATGCACTACCACATAACACACCTCTGCAGGGACATAAACACAAATCCACACGTGTCCAGCTGAACACACAGGGCAGCAGTGTGGTGAGGGACAGAGCTCAGACTCTGCAGCCTGTTCCACCACTTCATCTCTCTGCGACCATGGCAAGTTATTTAACTTCCCTTCACTTGAGTTTTCTCATTGTAAAAGAGGGAAATAACCATACTTCCCTCATGAACTTATGGTGCCAATTAAATGAATAAACCCGCATTTGGTGCTGAGACCAGCACCTGATACACAATAATAAATTATTATTACCGTCCACAAGCACTCACATACACAACAGACACAACCAGCTCTGTGTACCTGTCACTGTGCCCATTCAGTTACACACATGCATAAGCAATGGAAATGTAATTCTACACACTCAACTCTAGAAACAGTTACAGATATGTACTCACAAACATACATGTGTATGTACATGTGATCTTCACACACATGGAATAACACACACATAGGTGCTCACCATACATACACATTAGCTCTTGACTACAATGTACAAAACATCCCCCCACACAGGAGCAATGCCCACAGACAGGACACAGCGTGTGTGGACACCCTCGGACATGAGCAGGGGTGCTATGGGGAGACTGACGGAGGGGAAGGGCCTGCTTGCTTCCGTGAGCCTGAGCTGCCCAGAGAGAAGCAGCTGAACCAGGCAGCTGGTGACTGGGTCCTGACAGGGGCAGGAGAGGGCTCCCCACAGGGCTTCCCTGGGAGTGACTGCTATGGCTCCCCAGTCACCCCCCAAAGGAGGTCCCAGCCCTTCCCTGGCCCCAGGCTTTAGCCTGAAGCAGAGAGTGGGCAGGACAGGGTCAGCCAGGGTGCAGGTTGGGACTGTTAGAAGTTGGAAGCTATTTGAGGTTAGGGTTATTTTCCAGATGGGGAAAAGCAGGTAGAGGAGTGAACTTAAGGTCAGAAGAATGCTCTGGTAGACCTACTGTGCCCAGCCCAACCCAGCTGAGGACAGCAGGCCTGCCTCATGGTGACCATCCAGGCTGGGGACGAGGGTCTGACAGCAGTGACCTCCCTCCCCCATGCCACGCTCAGGGACAGCCCCCCTGCCAAGAGGCCCTACTTTTTCCAGGGCTCCAGACTCCTCACCGAGCTCTGTGGCCAGCACTGTGAGGTTGTGCCATACTCGGGCCTCACGGTCCAGGGGCACAGCTGTGCGGATGGTGCCATCCTCGGGCTCGATGGAGAAGCAGCGCTCCACGTCAGAGTGGGGGAGGATGGAGTATCTGGGGAAGACAGAGCCGAGGAGCTGGGGTGGATTGGGGGCAGGTCCTCAGCTTGCTGTTCTGCCTCCCTTCCTCCTGTTCCTCTTACTGGGCCTCCTGGCTCATCTGAGTGGATGGGCCTGGGCTCCTGGGGCAGAACCTGCCCCGTGCGCTAAGAACCATAACTCACACAGGGTCCTCTTAGAAGTCATCAACATTAAATACCTGTCCTGAGACTCAGGGAGACAGGGTCTTCTTGGAGTGGGAGAGAGAGACAGAAAGAGGTGGAAAGGGGGAGACACTGCCTATCTTTCAGACTCTGGGCTCTGTTCCGGGGACTCTGGGATCTATGTTCTAGCCCCACTCAGCCTCAGAACAGCCACATGACCTTGGGCAAATCATCTAACCTTTGCTTCCTCAACCACGAAAAGGGAATGACACCAGCATGTCCCTCAGTGCTATGACAGGGATACAGGAGTGCTGGCTGGGAGGTGGAAAGAGTGGCTCTTCTCCAGGCCCATCCTGGTTCAAATCCCAGCTCTGCCCCTTACTGACTGGGTGACCTTGGTCAAGTTACTTAACCTCACAGGGCCTAGCCCCTGGAAAGACTAGTGATGAAAACACCTACTTCAAAGGGCAGTTGTGAGAACTGAACATCAGCCAGTGGGTCAAGTATGACATACTGGGGGACTGATCATAGTGATCAAGGATCAATCACACTCAGTAGATGAGGTTACATCTGCTCATCTGCTGGCACTGCCACTGGGAGGCACCACTATTACCCACCCAGAGGGATGGGTGGAGAGCCTGGGAGTGTAGAGCCAGGCCCTCCAGCCTGCACCTGGCCCCAGGTCCCCGGGGAGGGAGACCTCCTTCAGGAGGCCAGTGTGATTTACGGTCAAGAAGACATCCTCTCTGAGACTAGACTGCCCCTGGGCACCTTCCCCCAGGCCTGGCCCTGCCTGGACACACCCTCACTCACCTGATCAGGCTGGCGGGAGAATCCAGGTCAGTGGCTGAGACCTGGCCCACCAGGGTCCCTGGAGCCTTGTTCTCAGACACCGCCAGGTGGTAGGCAGCCTGGGTGAAGGCAGGTGGCTCTGGGGCATCCTGCACAGCTATGCGCACTGAGGCCACATCCTTGAAGGGCCCCCGCCGCAGGTAGGCTGGGTCGATGAGCGTGTTGGTGGCCTCCACACGGAAGGAGTAGGAGCGACGAGTCTCGAAGTCTAGGGGCTATGGCAAGGGGAGGTGGAGTGGCTGAAATGTGTAGAAACCAGGGCAGGCCCAGGCTCCCGGGAGGTGGAATCCTTTCCCCACAAACTTCCAGTGCTCAGCCCACCTCAGAGGAGAGGTGTACCAGAGGGGCAGTGGCCTTGGTGGTCAAGGGTGGGGGCAGATGACTTAGTAACTCTAGGTGTGCCCCCAGCTCTATCACAGGTTTGATGTGTGAAGCCTTGAGCCAATCACGCCCCCTTTCTGGGTCCCAGGCCCTTGTCTGAAAGGTAAGCGGATGACCATGATCTCTAAGTGCCAACATAGGTTCCTGAGTCTGTTCTGGACCAGTTATGAGTGTGTCATGGGGGGGCAGGAGGAGAGTATGAGTGAGTCTACAAGTGTCAGCAACACGAAGCTAACCTTTCGGACGGTGAGGAGCCCATCTCGCCCCTGGGCGTCTGTGCTGATGCTGAAGGCCTCGGACCCCTCCCCATCCAGGATGCTGTATGCCATGAGGGCGTTGTCACCCAGGTCCGGGTCCTGGGCCCGAAGCCGGCCCACCAGGGTGCCTGGCCCAGCTGTCTCCACCACAGAGAACTGGTACAGGCCTTTGAGGGTGGGTGGAGGGGAGACATTCTTAGAGAGGTCCCCAGCTCTCCTCCTTCCCCCAGCACCTCCTTCTTCTGGGGCCTGGCTAGGAGAGGGATGAGGGGGGTGGTCAAGGGATGGCCCAGGTAGCAGCAATGGACGCTTACTCTGAGGGAACTTGGGGGGGTTGTCATTGACATCACTGAGGGTGACTGTCACTGTAGTACTGCCCGACAGCCCCCCCATGTGGCCGCCCATGTCCTTGGCCTGAATCACCACCAAGAACTCCTCCTGAGTCTCTCGGTCCATGTTGGGGATGGCAGTGCGCACAACTCCTAGGGAGAGACTCTGGGTTAGGGGGTTCCTCTTCCTGCGGCTGCCCCACCGCTCCTGAACCCTACCCTCACCAGTCTGGGGGTCCACAGAGAAGAAAGGCAGGCCATCCAGCACAGTGTACACCAGCTTGGCGCTGTTCCCATAGCTGGGATCATCAGCGTCGTGAGCAGTCACCTGGATTACCGATGTCCCTGTGGGGGGTCCCAGCACTCAACTCAGCAGGGGCAAGGCCAGGAGGGGAAGAGTAGCAGATGAGGGGAACCCAGACGTGAGCAGGGCTGAGTCAAAGGACTGGGTTCTGGGGTAGAAAGCAATGGGGGAAGGAGAGGAGAGGGCACTCCAGGAGGTGGAAGGATCTGGGCATCCAGACTAGGGGTACTCACCAACGTTGGACATCTCGGGCACTGTAGCATGGTAAGGCCCCAGGGGAAAGATGGGGGGATTGTCGTTGATGTCTTGCACCTTGATGATGAACTCTGATGGGGGCTCCAGAGGACGGTTGGAAGCTCGGTCCACAGCTTGGGCCAGTAGCACATACTGTGCCTTCTCCTCCCGGTCCAGGCTCTTGGTGACATGGATATTGCCTGTGGCCTCATCAATCACAAACACGGTGCCTGCTCCCTCCCCAGTCAGCAGGTACTTGGTGCGACCCTCACCCCGGTCCACATCCGAGTGCAGCTGTAAGGGTCAGGGGAAAATGACGGTGGTTCCACATAGGAACAGAAAGTTCAAGAGTCTGAATCTAGGACTGGGTGGAGCGTTGGGAATCCTGAGGGACCAAGGTCATTGCAGAAGTGATGAAGTTGCAGGGCTGGGCTACAGAGTCAGGGTAGCCATGGGAGGGCTTGATCCTTACCTTGCCAATGAGGACAGGCTCTGGACCGGCATATTCCTCGATGACAAAAAACTGGTTCCACACCCAGCTCCTTCGGGTCCGCAGCAGTGCTGGTCCTGAGCCCCCCCGGGACCATGCCCAGGCCCGGGCTGGGGCTGCCAGGCGTCCCATGCAGCCCCAGCCACCCAGCCAGGCCAGCAGGAGCCTCACTAGGCCCCACATGTTTGGGCTCTAGCTAGGGCTCTTTTCACTGTCCCTAGGTGCTGAGGCATGAGCTGGCTGGGGCAGAGGCCACACGTGCTGGGGCTACCCCATGGATCCACACCTGCAGGACAGGTAGCTCTTCAGGGTCAGGGAACCTTAACCCTCCACCCCACCAGAGGTAGATGCTGAAGAGCCAACCTCTAAGGAACCAGACTCCCAATGCCCAGAACGCAGTCGAAGACAGAGCAGACAGTCTGATCCTTTCCTCTTCCCAGGCTCTGCCTGTATTCACATCCAGCCCTCCAAGCTGATAAATCTCCAGCCAGTCAACTCTGAGTAGAGAAGCTAGGGAAGAAAATAGGACAGGGGATGCTGGGAGGGCCTGGAGCCCCATGTGGCCCATGTCCTCTCAGGTGGGACATGCAGTAGGGGACTGGGGGAGGTAGGGGCTACTGGAAAAGGCTTACAACCTAGAGGTTGGGATTCACGGAGTTGTCTAGGGTCAGGCTGAAATAACAAGAAGTGCAACCTAAGGCAGGCTTGAGAGCCTGTGAAAAGTCCCTCCTCCCCAGAAACCTGCCCCCAGCCCACACTGCCATCTGAAGTCCTTCAAGAGGAACTGGGCTCATGAGGCTGAGTGGGGGGTCAGAGCTGAAAGAAGAGCTGGTGGAGTTGGGGGTAGGACCAGGAGACTGGGGAGGGGGAAGAGGCAGACTCAAGCTAGACACAGTGTGACTGAGGGAGAAACTGAGGCTCATGGACTGTCCCGCAGGGACAGAGACAGAATGGCAGAGAGAGACTGAAAGAGAGATCAAAGGAAGCTGCCTGATCTCTGAAAGGCAGACAGGAGCCACTGGTACTAGTCTGGGGAATGGGAAGGAGGGGGAAGAGGGGCCTCTTGCCCTGCCCCGGCAGGGCAGCCCTCAGCTCTGGGCATAAGACCAGGCCGCCAAAACTTCATTCCGGGAGAGGGGCTGGTTCGGAGGGGCCGCAGGAAGGGAGGTGGACAGAGTACCCTTCCCACTGCTCTTTCCTCCCTCTCCTCCCAGGATGAGGGAACCCTCGCAGGTGTCTGTGGCTGTGCCCCTGCTCCCTCAGAGCAGACACACACCTGACAGTCCTTTCCCTCCCGGGGAAGAAGGAAGACTGACCGAAGCTGGGGACCAGAGTGGGAGGCGGGACGAAAAGGAAAGCGATAGGGGAGTGGAAAACAGCAGAGCGAGGAGGGAAGACAAGAGGACAGGAGAGGGAAGGAACAGGGAACGCAAAGGAGGGCAGGAAAAGAAAAAGAGGAAGAACAGGAAAGGAGAGAAAGGTAGAGGAAGAAAAAGGCAAAGAGGAAGTGGAGATGGGGAAAGACAGGGCAAGGGACAGAGAGAAGGCTTGGGGAGACAGAGGGAAGGGGCAGAGACGGCAAACAGGCTGAGAGAAGGCAGGGTGAAGATATCGAGGGAGAGGAAAATGGGAAAAAGAGGGCGGGGGGGGGGGGTAGCGAGGGAAGAACGGAAAGAGGTAGAGCGCGGGAGAAGGGAGAAGGGAGCCGGCAGTGGGCTCCCAGCCGAGGAGCGCACTGCTCTGAAGACACCCGCAGGCTGGCGGGCCCCCTGCCTGCCCCTCCACGGACCCCCAACCCCGGACTCCAGACCAGGCCCTTACCTGGCAGTGCCAAGGGGCCCAGCCCGGCGAAGAGCACCCCCCGTCCGCCCCTGTCACCGGGTCCCGGGGGCACAGCCCCGACGCGATAGGAGCGGGCGCCGCGGCTCCGCTGCAGGTCTGAGCGGCCCCGGCGAGAACAAGGGAGCGAGACGGAGGGGGCGGGGGAAGGAGGCTCCGCCTGCGGAGGAGCGAGGCGGCTCCACACCCGCGCGCGGGAGAGGAGAGCCCAGCCTCCGACCCTCCCCGGCCAGCCCGGGCTGAGCGGAGGGGGCGGCGGGGGGTGGTGGTGATGCTGCCCGCCGCCAGGCGCATACAGATGTACCACCCCTCCGGGGCCAGGCCCGCAGCACCCGGGGGGGGGGGGCACTTGGGCAAGAGGAGGTCCAGGTCAGTCCCCAGAGCTGGTGGGGAGGATCCCCCCGCCCCGACTCAGCAGGGCGAAGGGCGAGCGCGCGGCGAGGTGGAGGAATTTGGAACCACTGCAGAGACCGGCTGGCGCTCGCAGACCAGCCTCGGGGGCTTGTACGGACCCCGGGTGCAGGACAGCAGCATTTGGGGAGCCTTTGCGGGGCACTGGAGTGGGCCGGCTGGGGTATGCTTCAGGACTTCATAAGGATTCAGAGCCCGTGGGTTGGGCCTAGGAACAGGTCAGAGACCTAGGCACGACACGACACGGGAGGGAGTGGAGCCTTTTAGGGAAGCTCATTTATAGACGCCTACCGAGCAAGCGGCTGACGCCCCCTCGTGGCAGTTGTGGGAGGCACCTTGAAGGTGAAAAGCAGGTGACCAAATACCTCTAGCTGAGACCCACTTGTCCCTTCCCTCCTACCCACCAGCGAGGTAGCCCTACAGCTGTGGTGTGGGTAGACCCAAGGCAGGGAAGGAGGGAGTTACTCCGACTCCGAGATACAGCAGCCTGCACAAGAAACGCTGGTTCCAGCTATCTTCTTCAATTTGGCTCTCACCCAGGCCCTGCCCAATGAAAGTCACTCACACAGTTAAAACTAAGTCAGATTTTTATTATTTTCCATAGACCACATCATTTAATAATAAAAAAAATAAAAATAAAAATTGAACAAAAGGAAAAGGTGGCTATAAAGTGGAACCGGTGGGCAGGAGGGAAAGGCTGCAGGACAGAGACTGGGAACTGCAGGGGCCCTGGGACTCAGGAGAGGCTGATTCAGCTCATAGGTAACCCAGTCCCAGCCCCAGCTGTTCCCAAGAGGTGTGAGTACCCACAGGACGTGGTGAGCAATATGGAGGAAAAAATGAAAGAGATGGGGGTCCTGGCTGTTCCCCACCTCTAGGCCAACCACCTCTCTCTAACCTAGCTCTTCCCTCTCACAGACCTCATGGGAAATGTGAGAAAGGACAGGGCTAAATCCCAAGAGATTGGTTATGGGGCGTATGGGAGAAAGATGGCCGCTGCTCCGTTTGGTATGTGGGGACAGGTGGCAGCCATACTTCAGCACTGGGCAAATGGTGTGAAAGACCCCTGGTTCCAAGGTGGTGGAGATTGTACCTATCCCTCTGTGGCCTTGCGCCCCCACCCGGGAGCAGGGTGGCTGATACCTGCAGTTCTCCCCAGTGTTTTCCCAGCTAGCGGCGCCCACCCCGGTCCCGCACAGGTGTGCTCCGACTCCGGCTCCTGCTGTGGCGCTTGTTGTCTCTGCGGTCCCTCTCCCTGCCTCGTTCCCGGTCCCGTTCCCTATCCCGGTCTCGATCCCCCCTGTCACGCTCGCGTTCCCTCTCTCTCTCCCGGTCCCTCTCTCGGCTGTGCTCTCGTCGCTTCTCTCGCTCCAGCTGTCGGTTCCGCTCTCGCTCTGCTTCTTTCTCCCGCTCCTTTTGCTCTTCTTCTTCTTGCTCCTTTCGTCGTTTCTCCCGCTCCTTGGCCCGTTCAGCCCGCTCTGCCTCCTTCTGAACAATCTGTAGCCAGCAGAAAAGGCAGAGAATAGGCATCTCAGCCCAGCTCACATCAGCCCCACTCTATCTGCACCTCTACCCAGTACTCCTAGCTCAGGATAACAGCTGGCTTTGCTGTTAAGGGGGGGGGGGGGGGGGGGGGGCAGAGTGTGTGTGTGGGGTGGTTGGGGGGGGGGGGAGGCAGGAGAAGAGGAGCAATAACATCTGTCCTTGTTTCAGAGCCCCAGCTCCTCTAAGTGTTTGCCTTTTATACCCACGAGTACTGGCACCATTCATGCGGGCCACCGGTATTTCCCTAGCTGTCTACATGTGAACCAATCTCTACTTGAGTAGCATAAGCTTAAAATTCCCAAAAGGCCTGTTACAAAGAAACAAATTTAAAAAGCAAAAAACACTAAGTATTAAAAAAAAAAGAAATGGGTAAGTTTACAAAACAGGAGATTTCTCTGCTACCTAAAATTAATTTCTAAGAATGATTGGCACAGCCACTTTCCTAGGCCAGGCAAACACATTTACTTTTCTTGATGCCTAGTTTTTTTCTGTATTGCCCTAAGCTGTTCCCTGGGACTCCTCCCTCGGACGCTCTTATGACCCCCCAGTGTCCCCAGCCTTGCTGCAGCTCTTGAGAAGGACAGGAAGGCCAGCGCTCACCTGGCTGTCAGTCAGTGGGAGCCAGTAGATGCAGGGAGCTGCTTTGGTCTTGCGGAAAAGGTCATCCAGGAGCTTGGCTGGTGGTTCCTCCTGAGTTTTCTCTGATGTGGAAGAAAGTGAGTCAGACTTGATGCACAGGACCCTATGTCCCATCCCATTTTGTCCCCTTTCCCATGTACCAGTGAATACATGTGTCCCCACGGCTAAGTACCTTTCTTTTCACTCTTCTTTTCTTTAGACTTTGCACGTTCCTTGCGGCGGCGGTCACGGGACCGTGATCTGGAACGGGGCCCTTCTCGAACTTTGTCCCGATCCCATTCACGCTCTGATCGAGTTCGCTCCCGCCGCTCCATTTCCCGTTCCCGCTCTGCCCACTGTTCCCGCACTGCCCGCTCTTGCTCCCGCTGCTCTGCCCGGGGGTGCTGTGGTGGCTGGGCTGGGGGCGGGGGTGGAGGGTGCAGGGGCCGTGGTACCCCCTGCTCCTCTGTCTTAGTTTCAGAGGGACGGTCCACCAAGAGGCCCCGATGATAGTCCAGCTGTGGGTAGAGGAAAGACAAGGATACTCAGGATGGAGACATCACCCCCACAGAAGGAGCCCAGGTACCAATGGACAGAGACTTTGAAGCCCCATGGTTCAACTAAAGGAAACAAAGAGGAAGGAGAGAGGGAATCTTGGGAGAGGATGGCCTCTCTGCCTCTCCCTAAATTTCTTACCTCATCTTGCTCAGCATAGTCGGCACAAAGGAATTTGGGATTGGACTGAGGCCATTTGACCCCATGTAGGGCTGTGCGGGTGGCAACTGCTTCCTCTATTGTTGAGTACTGGTGGAGGAAGGGAGAAGGCAGAGCAGTCATGATAGGCCTTTAATCTCTCCCACTTGCCACAACACCCTCAAACTTGGCCATGTTGGTCACAAAAGGGAACATGCCAAAACCTACAGTTTTGCCCCTCACCGTTACAAAGCAATGAGATTTGATCTTGTCAATCCAGAAGGCCTCTTCCACCAGAGTTCCCGTACGTCCCAACAATTCCTTCAATTGGCCTAAAGTGAAGGGACGAACCTGTGAATGGAAATGGAAGAACCACACTCATATAACTATGAAGATTTCCCAAGCCGCTGTCATAGGAGTACAGCTCCAAACTATGGATGGAGGCAGAGTCAGAACCCTCTAGTAGGAATGTGAGAAGAGTGGCAACACTTGTTAAGGAATTATGTACCAGGCTCTCTATAAATTCTCAAGAAAACCCCGCAACGTGATACTTTTTTCTCCCCATTTTCCAGATGAGACAGGTTAAGAAATTAAGTAAATTCACTCAGAGTTGATGTCTCTTTAGGAGTTGAGCCTAAGAATCATGAATCCAAAGCTCAAACTCAACGGGGCTGCACTGTGGGAAACAATGACTTACCAAATTGGAGATGTGCACGATGTTACTGATCTTGCCCCGGGGCGGGGAGGGCACCTGAGCAGTTCGGACTGGATCATCAATTGTAATGGAAACTCCAGACTTCTGCTGGCTAATGGAACGTCTTGTTAAAGTATCTCCTAAAGTCACTATCAAATAGAGCACACAAATGGTTTTCAGTAGGGAGCAACATATCTAACTTTCTTTTACGTTGCTCCCTACCCTTCCAACTAAACATGCTAAGCACATATAATGTGCCAGGTATTGTCTAGGCTAACCTCATTACGGGTACTCATAGATTTAAAGAGTCAAACAGCCCTCAAGTACAATAGCTTAACAACTAGGAGAGGCAGAGATAACAGCTACGTAAGATACTATAATAAAAGGCAGGAAAACATTAAAAGAAGTCCAAATAAAGTGCTCTGGGAATTCAGGGAGCTGTACTGTTTCAATCATTAATGGCTCACCCACCTTTCTTTACTTCATGCTCCACAGGGGGAGGCAAGGCCACCTCTACTGAAACCTGGGGAGGTATAGGGGGTTCTGCTTCAGGCTCCTTTTCTTCTTCCTCTTCTTCCCTCTGCCCATTCTCCTGGCCCTCTGCAGGTACTACCTGTGAAGTATCAGATATAGAGGAATTCTTAAACACTGGCACATTCTTTTCAGCTTCTGGTTTCCTGGTGAGAGAGAGTGGTACAGTCAACCTATCATGTGCCTTCCACTAGGGGAAGATTTATTTCATCATTAAGTTCACCTCCACCAGATCCTGGGACTGTTAATGCCTCAGCTCTTCCACGAGGAAAACTAAGGCAGGAAGGAGTCTTGTAGATTTGTTCTGTACAGGGTAAGAGTAAATAATTTTAGGCTTTGTGAGCCATACAGTTTTTGGTTGCAAACATTCAACTCTGACTCTATAGAACAGAGATGCCACAGACAAGAGTACATGAACTGGCATTACTGTGTTCTCATAAAACTTTATTACAGGCAACAGGTTGGATTTGGTAGCCCACCGATCCCTAAAAGGACCAATTAATCCAACCCTCTGCAGAGATGGGAGACTTCCCCTTTAAGACTCTACCACAGCTCTTCAATTGCCTGCTCTGCCTCTACTGACCATGCCTCCCAACACAGGGGTGAAGGAGCCTTACCTGAGTGACTGTCCGGCATATTTTCAGCCCTTTGTCATGAGTCCCATCGTCACCATTACGCTCTGTCTCATCCTCAGAGATTCGAGAGTCATCAGCATGAAGATCCACAACAGCCTCCTGCCCCACCAGGGGTTTGATGTCGGGGATGAGGCTCTGGGACACAGATACCCCCCCACCCCGTTACACTGGGCCCATGTCTACTCCCACCTTAACGTGTCTCATCCTCCCTTCCCTGGCTTCTCCCACCTCACCTTGAGTGATTCGGTGGTGATACTGATGGAGGGTTTCTTCTGTGTGGTGGCTGTGCTGGCTCCCCAACGCCGCTTCCGACCAGGCTGACCCCCCTCTGTGTCACTGTTTCCAGCTGGCACCCCCTTGGTAGCTGCTGTCCCCAAGAAATAGGACCCAACACTTAAGATGGTCTCAGGCTCTCTGCTGGTTCACACTACAACACCCACAGATAGCCTTTGATTGGAATTTTACTAAAAGGTTAACTTAGGGAAATTATATTTGGCAACTGGGAAACCATGCTTAAAAATAAAAGGACTGTAACCACTTTTTGACAGATGAAAACTACTCATCTCTGAAGGCAACAGGGTTGGCTAACCAGTTTAAACTTTTAGTGGTAAAAGTGTATAAAGTATCGGGGAAGAAAGATTAAAGATATGAGAATGCAGGGGGCAGGGAGGGGAAGAATGTGATATTAAAATCTAAGTTAATTTAGATCATGATGTAAACTGATCATGCTTTAGGTAAATCTTCACACTACATATTGGTATTTAAATTATAAAGATCTATTATACTTCTGTCAATTTAGAGAGCCACATTGAAAAAAATGTTTAAAATGTGATTGTTTGAGCCCTGGCCATGCTGCTCAGTTGGTTGGAGCATCATCCCATACACCAAAAAGTTGCACGTTCGATCACTGATCAGGGCATGTGTGGGAGGCAACGGATTGATGTTTCTCTCTCCCCCGCTTCCTCTCTCTCTAAAATCAACAAATATATCATTAGGTGAGGATTAAAAAATGATAAAAAACAAAAAGTTAACTATTTGAAGTGTGGAGCACTTTCATCTCCTCAGATGCTCTCTTAGAATAAAGTACAAACTGGTAAACATTACAGAAGAGTCCCTCAAACCCACTCCTGGTCTTGAGGATTCATATATCTGAATAAAAGAATGTATTTAGGACTACATAAGAAATAGTGAGACACCTCACAATCTCCCTAGAGTTAGCAAAGAAATGTGACTGGGGGAAAAAATGACAGGGATTGTCTAATGCTTTGAATTAAAACAAACAAACAAACAAACAAACAAACAAACAAAAAACCCCAGATTTGATGGGTGGAGGTGATGGCGAAGGAGGGGTGACCCAAGAATGCCACTGAGAGAAAATGGGAATCTATTTCTCTATGAATTCTGATTTTTATGGTATTCTTGGCCTTTATTAGGGATTGGGATTAGACTTACAGACAACGGAGATCTTCCTCTTGAATGATTTGGGCAGCGAACTCTGTAGAGAGAACAAGAGGGGGAAAAAGAGAAAGAGACACACCCCACAGAGAGGGGGGAAGGAGGTTAGATGAGGCAGTCTTAGCTTAAGCTCCAAAGACACACAGAAAGAGAGGGACAGAGACAGACAGAGACCAAAACAGAAGCGGCAAACGGCAAAAACGAAGCAGAATCAATGCAAGTTAGAGAAAAAAAATAAATAAATAAAACCAAACATCAGAGCAGGGAAAAGTCATCTAGTTCATATACCACAACTATGTTTTAGCTTAACCAGAAATAAGCTGGAAGAGGAATTCAGTAGCCTCCCAGCCCTTCAAAAGCACCAGTCATGACCCCTTCCACTGTCTCTATGGGGTGAGAGAATGCCAAGCTCAAGGTATGACCAGAACTGAGTCACTTGGCCTCCTAGGTCTTTCTTGCTAACTTGAAGAAAACATGAGGAAATTAAGAAAACCACCCTGGGATGGCAACTTTAACAAGGTAATTATCTTCCTTTTCTCAATGTCCAGCCTGACATCTAGTCACAGTGGCTTTGAGTCATTAAGACAGCTGACTGTCAAGATTGTCTAGACTCCCATCACGCTGTGGAAAAGGACAGCCAATGCAGATAAGGTCCCTGAGCAAAGTGCCCCCAGAAAGAATTTAAAGGTGTCTTCAGTAAAGGAAGACTTTTATGAAAGACTGTCCCCACCAAGGAGAGTCTCAGACCTTCCAATCACTGTATGGAGCTCTATTAAAACCTTCCTGTTTCCTCCCCACCCAGAGCTTAAGCCTTAGGGGCTCTTGCAAGGACTAGAAACTTCCAAACTTGCTTTTCAAGCAAGCTTCTGTCCCAAACACTGAAGAGGAAAGACTATGGACAAAGCAAAAAGAGGAAGAGGAGAAAAGGGGAATAGAGCATTTTTAGATTTAATGCTTATTTCTGGAAAAACTAAGAACCACCACCCTTATTAAGGGCAGGGCAGTACCCTCTTGATGAAACCCCCTTTCCCCATCACCCCCAGCCCCGTTTGTGTCATCTAACCAAGTCTCCTTGGTCTCTGTTAAGGGCCAGCCTGACCCCTAGCCAGACCGTTCTTGATGGGTAAGTTAGTGGAAAAAAAAGTCTTAATTAGAACAGGAAAAACATGAACCAAATAAATAAATCCAATAAGAAATCAGAAAAATAAAGATAAAGAAAAAAATAATAAAATAAAAGATTAAAAAAAAAGAAAGAAGAAAATAAAGAGGAAAATAAACTAGGAATATGACAAATGTTCCAGGTACCATCTCACACCTGGGATCTTCAGTTCAGCCAATCGCACCTCACTGTGTACTGTATCTAGTCAACCGCCGGTCCAATCAGAATGAGCCCTCCCTGCTAGGCGCTGTGCAATTGGTGGGGGGTTGGGTTGGCAAAAATGTGGGCGCACGGCGTGGTAGTCAGCACGGCACTGCCAGAGTCCTCCCAGGGGCGCAGGGGGGGCGGGAGGGAAACGTGTGGGGGGACGCTGCCCAGTTTCCATGATGTCAAGACAGTTCACTGGTGGTGGTCAGGCTCAGCGAGGGGTACACAGAGGGGAAAAGGGGCAGAGACATCAGTCCCAGCCCTGTAGGGGCATCATCTTGCAGTCCCTGATGAGATGGCCTGTGAGTAGCAGAAATGGTCCTGGCCTTTTACGTGAGAGGCAGGCAGGACCCTATGTCCACCAGTGGCAAGTTGCAGCAATACCACCACCCAATACTTGGAATTCAGGTGATGACTCCAGAGTCCCTTTCTCCCCTGCCTGTAACTGGGGAGGGGGGTCCTCTCACCGAGTGGGATCATGGAACCTCTGATGAAGGCAGAAGGCAGCCTGGGGATAGAAGGTGGATAGCCCCAGGACACATTCAGCAGCAAGGTCAGAATGCTTTTCTTCTGAGAGTTGTAGGTGGCATCTCCTCAGGGACTCCAGCTGTGACAGTGGTTCCAGTCAGGTGGATGAATGAGCCCCTGCCTCCAGGGATGGAGGAGAAGTTGGAGCAACCAACATGGTGCCCTTCACCATGGATAACAGGGACCAAAGGAAAGTCCATCTGATGAGCAAGTGGTGATACATGGCTGGGCTGTCATCAGCATTAAATCCCTGGGCTCAGACCCTAGACTTCTCTGCAGGGTTCCTAGTCGTCACTGCTTAAGCCGAGAGCCCCATTCGATATTTTACAGCATGGCACTGTGATCACAAACATTTGACTCTTTAGGAGGTCTTGGTGCCCTAGAAGGGGATCCCAACAGTCTGTAGCAAACAAGATAACCCACAGTCCTCAAAAGGGTAAGGGCATGTGGGCAGGCGCCCCAGCACTGACACAAGCTCTTCTTGGGGTGTCCCAAATAGGGAGATGGTGCAAGTCCACCCCTTTCCAAATGCTTTTTGCTTTCTCAATACAAGTCTCTCCAGAACAGTGCTCTTCTTGGCCCCCTGATGTAAGCAAGGCAGGGAGGCAAAAGGGGGCCCATCACAGGATCCCATATACATGCCCCCCTCTGGCCAAGACGCCTGGATAGCAGACTCGGCTCTGATTGGGCAGCTCAGTAGCAGCGGGTGGGTCCAGAGGAAGAGGCGGCATCAGCGATTGGCCAGTTGGGCAGGGTTATATTTTACGGGCGGATTACCGTACATGAGGTACTTGGACAAAGTTTTAAGAAGGACCTTGTAATAAATAATATTCTGCACATCAAATCACTTTCACCGGCCCCCACCCCCGCAACACACATCAAAGAAAGGCTACACACACAACAGTCCCTCCCACCCTGTTACCCCACTCCCAACCCAGCTAATGCTTTTTCTATTAAGAGCCAAGTAGACTTCGCTGGCTCTGATGGGGGAGGCCCCTGAATCGGGTGCAGAATACTAGATAATATATATGCCAAAAAAGTAGGTAGAGGGGTCACAGAAATGGAAAAGGGGTTTTGGGATCACCCTAGGTGAATTCTAAGTAGCTACATCTCTGTAATGAGACCACTGGGGGGCAGATGCCAAACAAAAATTCCACAGCATGGCTGGTCAGCTGAAAACCACCAAAGCCCACTAGATGGCGTTTAGCTAACAGCAGGCTTTTAAAAAGGAGGGAAAGCTAAAGCAGTTGAGTGCAGGGGGGGAGTGGGGGGGGTGGGGGCTGGAGGTAGTGGCAGGGAAAGCTGAGTGGGTCTTAAAGAGTCATTAACTGTTTTCCTGTTACAAACTTCCAGAGTCTGGACTGCACTACTTCCCCATTAAGGAAAGGGGTAAGAATGAGCGCTGTTCCCCATCACAAAGGGTCTCCCTTGCTAAACCAGCGAATTCTCCCATGGCCCTATCCTGATGGGAGTCTCTGCCTATCCCCTTCTTTAGCTATCCAACTGTGGATGAGGGATCATCAGACTGGTCCACTCGTTCCCCTAGCTCCACTGCTGCCTGCCCACCCACCCCAACGAGTAGTTTGAAGATTTACCTCTTTCTTCTCCTCATCTTCAGCACTGCCCTCTGGGCGGTCATCATTGCTGATTTGGTCTGCAATAGGCATGGGGGGCTCTGGCACCTCATTTTCAGGTCTGTTTTCACTTGTGTCCATGGTCACTTCCTCCTTCTCCTCACTGACAGTATGGGGAGAGGTGGGAGGGAAGGGCAGGAAAAAAACCAAGGGAAAAAAAAGAGAACAAAATGTTAGGTTTTGGGTCAGGAAACCCCCAGGCCTCATCACTTGAGTGGGTTTGGAGAGTTACTTTTCACATCAGACTAGAGATCTTTTCCTTTCAGGAAAGTGGGAAACTGTTTTCCTTGGGGAAGTACAAGATCAAGGCAACCATATCCACCCACAGCCCGGATGGGATAAAGCTGTGATTTGTTGGGTCTGGGGTCCATTTGTTCTTAGGTAATTAACCAAAGTACTCTTACATGAAAACAAACAGCCCCTCCACCCAAAACAGCCCTCAAAAGTGACTGTGATTTGCCCCCAAACTCTGGCCTCTCTGTCCCGTGGCCACAGGCACCTTTATTTAACAAAATTGCATGACAAACTAAGAGAAATCTGATTCTTTAAAAAGACAAGAAAAAACGACCATAGCCATGGTGAATGATCCCAGACTTATGTTTAATCAACTGCTTAATAAGGCCTACTGACCCATAGGATCTGGAGACACCAGAAGGGAGATGGTAGGGTGGAGGCAACAGGGAAAGTAGGGCTGGTGAAGGTTCAAGCTTCAACAAGCACCTTCTCATCTAAAAGAAGAAACTAAAACTGCTGGAGAAAGTATGAAAGCTCAGAGAAGAAATTCAGGCTACTTTTACCTGCTCAGAGGTGTAGGAATTGTTCTTATATTCTGCTTTCGCCCAGTTTCTCCCATTCCCTCACTCCAACTTCCAAAAGATAAAGAGAGCAGGCCTCCCAGTCAGGATACACCCTCCCCCGACCATGCATTCTGCCCCCACAAACACTGAACCCACTCCACCCACTCTCCAACCTCACAAGTTATCTCTCATTTCAGGCAATGAATCCCACAGATACACTTCAGATAAACTATTTTCCTCTCTTATTTTTCTGTCTTCATCTCTAACTTCTACCTCTAATCTCGCCCCCACTCCCACTCTAACACTAGGGTTAAGAAAATTTTTTTTCAAATCGAGAAGATCAGGGCCTAAATCTCAGAAGGGAAACCAAACCTCCCCAGGTTGATAGCCACCACCAGGAAATTCAGCATTCCCGACAGGCGAACTGACACTCAGAGGTCAGAACAGCTTTCCCAGAGCAGGCAGGGATGCACAGGAAGGGGGGGGGGAGGGGAAAGTCAGAACTGTGCCCCCAGCTAACAGGCCCCCACAGAAACACAAGATTCAACCCTCTAAATCTAAAAAAAAAAAAAGGCTTATCAAAAAAATACCTATTTCCTACAGAGAGAGGGCAAGTGGGGCCAATTAGAAATCAGGCAGGAAGGACAAAGGGGGAAAGCAGAATGACTGAAAACAAACCAAAATGAAAAACAGAATGAAACCCATGGATGGAGTAGAGAGGAAGATGAGGTGGGCTAGAGTGGTAGGGAAAGGGGATACATGGAAATGTGAAGCTCTCACCCTTCTTTGCTTTCTGATATCATGATTTTTTTTCTCCCCCTGGAAGTGCTGTTTATCCCTTTCTGGAATGGAAGAAATAACAAAAACCAAACAAAAAATCCTAAAAAATTAAACAAAACAAAACAAAACACCTTCCTTGTCCCAAGATCCCACCACCTCCTCCCCAGCCACCCAATCCAGAGAGAAAATTGAGATGGAACAACTGGGGATCCAAAAAAAATGGTAAATGGAAGGGGAGGTGGTGGTGGTGAGGGGAGACTAAAATAGATCTGGCTTTTAAGAGATAAGCGTTAAGTCCTCACGGCAAACCCCGAGTTCGGCTGGATTGGTCTCTCTGGAGAAGGAGGAAGGAGAGGGCCAGGCTGCTGGTAGTGGCTGGCTCTATTGTATTAGCGGAGCAGCGGCGATCAGCCGGAGACATGCAGGGGAGCCATCTTGCCACTTACCCAGCAGTCTGTGTGTGCGGATGGGGGAGGGCCCTGCTGCAGCAGGGGAGGGGAAAGAAAAGAGGGAGGGCCCTGAGTGAGCAAGGTTCTTAGCCTCTAGCAGGCCACAGGCAGCTCACTGCTGGCTCAGTAGGTATGGCCTTTTTCCTTCTTTTCTCAGGTTACAACAGCTAAGGCCTAACCCCGCAGGGAGAGGGTGCTCTCTCATCTTCCCAGAGGGCGGGGAAGGGGCCGGGTAGAGAGGACATACAAAGTTACAGCTGCTTGCTTGGAAGATTCCAGAGAATAGAGGTAAGGAAAACAGCAGAGCTGGGAGTGAAAAACAACTAAAGAGGGCAGATAACAAAGTCAGAATTGAGAGACAGAATGGAGAGTCTTAGGCCAGTTTTTATGCCCACCTCCCTCTCCCCAAGAGACCAGGCATTAAACCTTGAAACCAGATCAGCCAATCAGCTGGTCAAGGTGGGATGAGAATTGGCAGTATCCAATCACTACAATAACAGGCTGCTCATCCCTACCATTGACCATGTGTTTCTACTCTAACCTGTCCATTTTGCCAGGGATGTTGGAAGAAGTGGATAAGCAGAGACCCTTTTTGAATTACTAGTGGGGGAGAAGGCGGGGGAGAGGTGTCTCTGAAGAGATGACAGACAACTTTGTTTCAGAGTCTTTAATAAGGTCACCCTGCCCCAGAGTCCATTGGAGCCACAAAAAAGAAAGATAAACAGGGCAAGGGGACCTTGGGCAGCTGAAGCACAAAGGCAATTCTTGGAGTGAGGGCTCCAAGGTGAAGGCTCTGAAGTAGCTGAGAAACTGAAATGAGAGAGAGCTGTTATGTGAGGTGGGGGCTACCTGTTGGGCAGAAAGTGATTAAATAGAAATTAATTATGGGCATCTTCATTAGCATAAATGTGAAATGGAAAGTTGATTCTAACCATTCATAAAGCACTCAGCAGATGCTCAAAATGCTCACTGGTGGACTCCAAAGGTGCTCCTTTTGTATCCTAGTGGCAGTAGAGGTTTAACACTAAGACAAGCTTCTGGGCTTAACCAAAAACTTATTTATTGGCCCTGGCTGGCATAGCTCAGTGGATTGAGTGTGGGCTGCGAACCAAAGTGTCGCAGGTTCGATTCCCAGTCAGGGCACATGCCTGGGTTGCAGGCCATGACCCCCAGCAACCACACACTGATGTTTCTCTCTGTCTCTTTCTCCCTCCCTTCCCTTTCTAAAAATAAATAAAATATTAAAAAAAAAACAACCTTATTATTTATCTCATTTGTAATACCAGAGCTTATAACCAGGAATAAAATTTTCTCTCTGCCGCTTAAAGTCTTAAACTATGTGCCAAATGCATGCTAAAAAGGTCATGCAGTTTATTTTATATATTGCTGTAAAAGTCCCCTTTCTCCTCAGTAAGACAGAGCTTTGGAGTCAAATTGGCAAGGGCCCAATCCTGGCCTCAGTCCCACCCCCACACAAGATGTGTGAGACTGGGCAAGTTCCTAACCCTCTCTGTGCTTCTTAATTGTAAAGTGGGGATAACAACAATACCTAACTCATGGAACAATGTGATAAAGGTTCACTCTTAAAGGTCTGGCTTGAATGACACTCACAGTCAAGGTAAGGATATGCATAAACACCTGTCCTACTAGGCTATTATCTCACTGGATGCCACCTATGGAACTTTTGGCTCCCTCAAAGAGTAGGATGCTCTCTCTGATATGAAGACTTTCAGTAAGTTGCCTGACAGGTTTTCAGCAATGCCCCTATCATTCTTTTAACAATCCATGGTTTACTTGCCCCTCATCTTCATCCTACAGAACTCCTGAGGGTTAGAGACTGTATTCCTTGGCCCCTAGCTCAAGGCCTAACACAGAGAAATGCTCAGTGACTATTTCTGAATTAGGTTGTCATTTTGGGTACAAAGTGGACACTTTAATACGTGCTTGCTAAACTAAAAGTTTTCATCTCAAATAATTTTTTTTGGCTGGAATTCCCATAGAAAATGTTACCTTTATATATCCAAATAAATGTTCCCTGTCCATCAACTGTCCTAAAATGCTTTCAGCTGCCAATATGCCTCTCCAGAAGTAGTTTCCTTGGAGAAAAACATTTTCTTTTACTGGAAATTGTACTTCATTTTTTTAAGAGTAAGAATTTTACCATGTTATCCTTGGCCTTAAGACACAGCAAGTTTGTGCTATTTCCCCATGATCAATTCTGTGGGATCCAAAAATCCCCAAGGCTTTATTTTCATAAGAAAAAGAAGAATCCTTAAAATTGCCGCAAAAGGGGATTCAACCTACTTGCAGGACTAGTCCTGAAGCCTTGTTAACTACGTCAGAGCCCCACGCAGCTTCTCCTTGTAGTCTCTAAAAAGACAAAAGGAATCTCCCTTCCCACTTATTTAAGTTCTTACACAAATGTTTCTGATATCTCTGAAATACATGTGAAGCTGAGTAGGGGTAAGGGGGTGGGAATAGCACATAAAGCATTTGTAACCCAGAATAAAAGGATAGAACTACTTGGGGGCTAAATAACATCACATACAGTTCATAAGTGAATATGAATGAGATTCAGATAGGCTAATGGAAAATGAAATTTTTCAGGCACGTATGTTTGAATTTTAGTTTTTGTAGAAAACTCATGAGGAGGTGAGGACCTGATGTGAAAGTCAGTAAGAAATAGTGGAAGTTAACCATCCCAGGCAGTGAGATTTAAATATAGAATATCCTCAGGAGCATACTAGTTCCATGACAACCAAGGACAGTAGGACTTGGTGGATTATGTCCTTAGATACCAATTTCTCGGTGAGCAATCTCTAATGATTATAGTAAACTTTACTTTTTTATTATGCATCATTTGGCGTATTGGCCCTGCAGGTCCTGTGGGGAGTATCAATTACACTGTTATATTGGCTTAAAGGACCCATATCCTTCCTCCAACTCAGGCAAAGAGATAAAATATACATAGTATCAAGAGCCCTAAATTGCTATTTCAAGGTTTGTATACACAGGAAGGTTGTCTTTAGAAAAATTCAGGTGTGAATTAACTACTGCTAGATGATACAATTGCCCATATAAAGTTTCCCCTGCCTTTCCTATTTTTTTAAAATGTAGAAACAGAATACCATTACTTTCTGCTGCATGAGGACATTTTTGTTATATTCAAAGCAAGTGTTAGACTATATTTTGGGCCCTGGCTGGTGTGGTTCAGTGGATTGAGTGCTGGCCTGTGAACCGAAGTGTCACCAGTTTGATTCCCTGTCAGGGCATGTTGGTTGCAGGCCAGGTCCCTGCTTGGGTGTGTGCAAGAGGCAAGCGATCCATGCATCTCTTGCACACTGCTGTTTCTCTCTCTTTCTCCCTCCGTTCCTCTCTCTCTATTAAATGAAGTAAATAAAATCTTAAAAAAAAAAGATTGTATTTTTGAATAGGGATCAGCTGAAATAGAACTGAGGGCTCACAAATTAATGCTCCAAACAATGAAAAAGATACTTTACCTCATAAATCTAAAACTCCTCAGGGAACAATCAGAATCAGGATGGATTTAACCATGCACAATGAAAAAGTTAGGAAATCTCTTCCAAGTGATGAGAGGTCTTTGAAGTAAAAAATCTAATTTTTTTTAACACTTTACTGAATCAACAGGCCTTAGGCCCTGTTTTTATTAAAGTCATGTGACTTCTTATCAAGACAGACAGTAAAACCAAGGTTAAGTTACAAACGGTCTTTTCCATTTAAAACTGTTGATCCCACTTTTAAAATTGGCCAGCGTTCCCGAGATCACCCAAACTGAACACTAGGACTTCAAGCTGGTGAAAGACTAGAGTGTTGTGAATTAACTGTATCAAGACTTCCAGAAATGTAGGCAACCTTCTCAAAGGTTTATTTACCAAATCCAATCCCAGAATAGTCTATGGGTTTAGGCCTTTGAGTATGCCTTTTTGTTAGGCTGCTGAACAAACCAACTGAAAGGCAGGCAGAAGGAAAGTGGGTAAGAGGGATATGTGTGAGCTACTCCTAAACTCTCAATGCATTTCTAATCTAGAGGCTCCTCCACTGAACCTTGCCAAGGCAACAATGAACAATCTCAGTGTTTACGCAAAGTGCCACTTGCCTATCACCTTGCCAGAATCATGTAGATTACCTTAGTCATAAAATGAAGATCAAAGCCACCTTTACCTGGAGAGAAAAATTGTATATGACTCCAAGCCTTATTTGTCCTGGACTGCATGCAAAAGTCCAGAAATAAAGGTGCTTCAAAACAGCATAAAGTACCGTTCTGTTGCCAGGACCTCATAGACCCACAGAATTTAAGGGCAAGCATAGAGCATTTTAGAAAATTACTTGCTTCTCAAGGTGCAGAGGAGGCAGTTCCTCATGCCCAATTAGTAACAGGTTGTCAACACCTACTTTGAAATTGCCATTATGCAAAGGACATGCTGTACCCCCAAGGGATGGGGATTCGGATGGGGGGGCAAGTATTATCTCTGGTTGATATGGAAGGGAAGGTGTCACCCCATTTCCTCATCGATGGTGTGTAGCTGGGGAAATCCTGAACACTTCCAGAATCCGCTGGGTTTTCACATTATGGTCCTAGAAGAAACACCCTTTTCCAAAGGAGAATGTACTCATCCAAAAAAGGAAAAACGAAAAGTTTTCAAAGGAAGTAGAACGAATTTTTGGCTTTTAAACCCAAAATGAAATGGCCACAAGATGGCGGCAGAGGCAAAAATATTGGAATGGACAGTTGCAAGGGTATTATCAAGGCAAGAGCTATCTAGTAAAGAGTACAAAACTATTATTAAAGTCATAAGGAAATGAGATAATAAAATCATGTCACCGGCCCACCACCCTCCAAAATCAGAAGCAAAAAGATAGTCTAAAGCTCTTAGAAGAGTGTAAATTATTAGACTTTTACATAAAGGGAAAAATCATACTGGCAGTATAGTGTTAAAATGACACATAACACATGGAACGACTTCAGGCCAACTGTCTACAAAGAACATTCACCGAAGCAGTACCAGACTCCTGATGTCTAAAAGCTAAGCATTTTATTTCCACAATGCTTTTCTTTTTCATTTCCCGTGAGAATCTGAAGCCAGAAATTGTGGTTCAATTGCTTCTTAATTTGTAATACTTAAGAGCTTAGAATAATGGATAACTATTCAACTACAGATTTGTTATAAGTATTTTTCTAGAACTAATGTAAGGAATAGAAAACTCATTTTAATTGTATGAATGATGAAGTCAATTCAAAGGTCTTTGAGATGAGGAATAAACCTCCGACTTGATATGGACTTCACCTTTTGCTCTATTGTAAGGTGTAAGAGCTAACTTAGATTGTGTTTAATAAAATGACAGCTAATAAACAAGAAAAATACAGAAATCAAAACACAGCAGCACCCTCCTGTGCCTTTCTTTGTAGACCCTCCATATGCTTTATTAACTCATATTCCTGGGCTTAGATGTAACTGGTAAATGTGAGTTACAGACTCAGTTAAGATGTCCTGGGTTAATTCCCTTACACTGTCTTGAGTTTGGTAACAGAAGCCTCTGCTGTCTTCTTAAAGAAACTGACTATTTTGGTCAGATGATCCCAGATATGGGTTTCTTTATGCTTTCACCATCACTTTTCAGACTACCTTAAGAGGTCTGGTGGCAGGTCCCAACATAGTAACTGAAGTCTAGCCTTTGTCCAGATAAAGCTCTACCTTCATGTTTTAAAAGAAAACTAGAACCGCTTAGTCGAAGAACCCTAGGGAAAAGAACTATCCAGAGCTATCCCACACTTCTAGTTCCTTGTTATACCCCAGTTGAGGTATATCACTTACACAGTGTGATGAATCTTTTCTGATTCTGGTAGGTGAGAGGTTGGAGTTGCTGAGGTTTGGGGCTGTGTGGCAGCTGGTGGCTCTGCCTCTTCAGCTTCACACTTCTTTGGACTCCCCTGTCAGGACAAACATAGCAAAACAAACATAGCAACGTACTTATATCTGCTGGGTTCCTTTTCTTTAACCTGGAGCTGGTAAAAGGCAGAGCAGGGCATACACCATACACCAGCTCTGCACTCAGCCCTATATATCTTTATTTCATTTTACAAAATAGAATGGAATATTGCTTTAAAAATTTCTATGTCAGCAATCATTTTATTAGAATTCTACTATGAAAGGAACAAGAAAAGGCTTCCTTTTGGGTGGGTGGGTGGGGGGGGGGGGAAGAGTTCTGTGGAATAACTGACCCTGAGCATCCTCCTGGAGCTGAGAACTCAGCCTCATGAACCAGGGAGTTGGAAATGAGTTAAGTGGAATCTAATAGGTACCCCCAACCTTCTACATTTCTAGTGAATCTTGTCCAGACTGATCTTTCAGTTTTATAGTTAAGACAAAAGGGAAAATCATGCCTAATCCTCCATCTCCCTCTAGGGAGAGGGAATATAGCCTACCCGCTCAGGCTGTACCCTCTGTGTCACATGCTTTTCGGCTGGCTCAGGTTGGCTCATAGGCCTCACTGGAATAGAGGATGAGGTGGAAGTCCTCTCCTTTGGCTCAAGGACCTGCAGTTGTGGCACTGGTGGAATTGCAACCTCCTGACCAGAAGAGGGATCTTTGGTTTCAGTGTAGCTGGTGCTGCTGTCCCTGGAGACTCCAGGGCTCAGAGACTGAAGAAATGAAACACATAATGCAAATTATTTTATGTGGTCTATGTTCAGTAGATCACTGAGTTTTCCAACCTCTGCTGACCCAATTTAATACTTTGGAATTTTTTGTCCCTGTGTTTATTCCTGTTTGTTAGTAGTGATCTCCCTAACTTCTTATATTATTCCACAAATTACTTATTAAGTCCCAACCAGGTGCTGGGTACTGGAATACACATGTAAAAAGACATGTCCATATCCCTAAGAAGTTTACAGTCTAGTGGAAAAAGTGGGTAAATGAAGTGTGTATGTGTGTAAATCAAATTCTTTTTTTTTGTAAAGGGGCTCAAAAAAGAAAAAAAGGACCCTATTTAGGTATCAATTAATTGAAAATTAGACTCTGAAAAGTAATCACTGAACTAGCAACTAAAGGAAGCTTTTCCTATTTCTGCCAGAAAATGATAGTTTCTCCTGCTGTTGAAAAACACTGGCATACAGACAGAACATCAAAACACCCAGGATACTCCCACACTTACTTTTCTGCTGTTGCTTGATGCTGAACGTGAACGGGAACGTGACCTGGACTCTGATGTTGATCTGGAGCCCATCTTGGATCTACCACGAGGGTTGGCATGAGCTATATCTCTCTGTTTAGATCTTGGAGGTGAGTGAGAATGAGAGCCTGAACTATCAGGAGAGCGAGATCTTGATCTAGAACTGGAAGATGAAGATGAGGAGGATCGGCTAGAGGATGAGTCAGCTGACCGTTTCAATCTGTGGCTTGGGAGAAGGGTATGAGAAGCCCTTCTGCCTTCCTTCTGTTCCAAAGATGGCTGTTTCAGAGATTCCTCAATGATCCCTTTGGCTGGTGCTAATTCCTCAATTTTTAGAGGGAGTGGTGGAGCAGATTTGTCCAACTCAGTTTCAGGACCCTTCTGGGCTGAGGGGTCAGCTAGTATGCTTTTCTGAACTAGAGGCAGGACACTCTCTTCTGGCACTTTCTCAGCTGGAGATTCTGCATTGGTGTCTGCAGGACCTGACGAAGACAAGCCTCCTGCCAACTGGACAGTATGCTGAGCTATTAATAGCTCCCTGGCCTCAGCATCTGTATTAGGAGGAGATAACTGAATGAGAACAGGGGGGGCTGGGCCTTCCATGGGCTCTGTTTCTTCTTCACTCTGAAGTTGTGTATTAGGTGGTGGTGAAGACGCTTCCTTGGTAAGTAAAGGTGGGGGAGTCTCCTCCTCACTGGCAGTTTGTTCTGGTTGTAGCATAAGAGGGGCCTTTTCCAGATCTTCAGTCAATCGAGGAGGGGAAGGAGACTTTGATTTTTCCTCCAAGACTTTTGAAGATTTTGTTTCTCTTTCTTCTTCCTCAAGGGTAGAAGCTGTCTTCATCTCTTTCTCCTGCTGATGTCTGGCCAGGTGACTTTTTCTACTAGCCTCTTCCTGGGACCTTGTAACTCTCCCTCCTTTCTCTAACCCCTCCTGTTCTTGTGATCTTATGGTTTGGGGTCTCTCATCCATCACCTCTTCTGGTTTTGCTCTCAGCATCTCTTTCCCCTCTTCTTCCTCAAACTGTTTCAGAACTGGTGCTTCCCTAGATTTTACTCCCTCCTCTTCTTCCTCCTCTTCCTCCTCTTCTTCCTCTTCCTCTTCCTCCTCTTCTTCCTCCTCTGTTTTCAAATTTCGATCTGCTCTGATCCTCAGATTTCTGGAAGGTGTCTCTTGATCCTCTTCCTCCTCAGCAACCTGGCTGCACTCTGAGAGTTTAGCTGCTCTTGCCTAAAAAAAAAAAAAAAAAAAAAAAATAGATCTACAATGGTTTCAAGTATATTTGCTCACTATCAAAAGAGAAAAAAAAATCTCACGAGAAACACACAGGAAGGAGGAACTCAAATGACACATGTCTTTTTCAGCAACACAGAAATGTATGACAGTAAACAAACATGACAAACATGGACTCTTACTGAATCAGAGTGACCAAAAAAAATACAATAATGAAAACTTCCAGTTTATTTTTTAGCTTCAAGCTTTAAAAATAAATATAAATTAAAATCTAGAAAGAAGGGGGATCGGCCTATTATCATTTAATGTGATTATTTTTTATATTTTGGTATATTTAATTTTTCCCATTGTTTCTAGTCACAATTATACTACACATATACTTTCATATTTGCTCACTTAATATATCAAATAGTTTTAAGGTTTTAATTGAATAATTAATTATATGTTTTTAAATACTGTGCTTTAGGAAAAGACTATATACCAGGAATATATACCAGAATACTAACTTTCACAATTAAGTTTTATTTTTTATATATTCACTCAGAAATCTGAACGCCAGAGCAGATCTAAATTAAAAAACAAAAAATGAAAAAAAGAAGAAAAAGAGAAGATGAATGCATAAAAATCTAGAGATGCCAACTCTAAAATAGTTTGAGGAAGAAGGAAAGGAGGAGGTATCCAAAGCATTACCCAAAGAGGTGATGAATGCTTTAGGAGGTATTTGAGTTACCTGTCTGACCCTGGATGATCGTCTTTCTCCTTTCCTTGGTTTCTCATCATCAGAGTCGCCTTTCTCTTCAGAAATAGAGGAGCTTTTCCCTATCAAACAAAAGAAAATCAAGTCAGACTCATGACATGAACATTCGCTCAAGGTTGCTTTCTTCTAAATTCAGTCAATCATAGCACATGAGCTCATCAATACATACTGGTATCAATTTATTTGACTTCTATGCAGAAGAAAAGACTTATAAAGCCCTAAGGGTCAGGGTATTATTGATAATTCCTGCTGTGTATGTCTGGAATATTTTTAGTATATCAAAACCAATTCACTTACTACAAATAACTCAAATAAATTAAAATAACTACCAGGGCATTAAAACTGTCTAGCAGAGATGTACAAATACAAAATGCACTTATTTCTATAAAATGTTTTCTTAATCTGAATCAAAACTCAAGACTTCACTATGTTCACTATTTTTTTGGATTGCTACCACTAGTTTTGACCAATACATTATGATTAATGTACCAGTTTGTAAAATAACAATCTTAATGAAGTAAGTACTTAAACAGTTTTCAGGGCCTTAAAGTACTTAGAAATTACTAGAAGCAAACTGGACAGGGTTTCAGAAAGAGTCCTTTTCAATTATGTTTTATATATGGAACTCAAGGTGAGATTTTTTTTTAAGGGAAAATAAGTTCTACTAAAAGAAAGCTTGAAAACTGTTAGTGTAGGTTACTGCAAATACTCCATGTAAAACTGGAAAAATTTCTTCTCACATTTTACAAAGCATGGTAACTTGGTCACAATGACTTGACTTGAGAAAAAGGAGGGAATGGGCTGGAAGATGTCTAAGTTTTCTACAAGTATTAAAACATTAAATAGAGCCCTGGCTGGCACAGCTCAATGGATTGAGCTCGGGCTGCGAACCAAAGTGTTGCAGGTTCGATTCCCAGTCAGGGCACATGCCTGGGTTGCAGGCCATGGTCCCCAGCAACTGCACATTGATGTTTCTCTCTCTTTCTCCCTCCCTTCCCTCTCTAAGAAATAAATAAATAAAATCTTAAAAAAAAAAACATTAAATAGAGCATCAATGCAAATACTGATGAGAACACAGTATATAGAAGACAGCCTAAAGAACATTACATTCCAGATATACACCCAGCTAGATTGGGCTCCATTTTAATACAGTACAAAAGGTTTAAACGATCCACAAAGCTATGCTCTACAATAATAGTATATAAAATGGTGGTAAATAAAGCAGGTGGTGTGAGCTCTGATCCAGGATCTCCTCTTATTTCTGTATCTCAACAATCTAAAATGAACTAGTCTTTGCTTCAGTAAATTAAAAAAAGAAAGTTATAAAAATGAACTAGAAGACTGCACATATTTTGTAAAACTTTACTCTATGATCACTTAACTAACAGGATCTGTGCACATACACCATTTTTTATCTGGGTTAGTGAATAAAGACTTGTACTACAGGTGTGTGTACAGGATGTATGGTTAAGATATACAGTACCAGGCCATATTTTTTTAGTAAACAGTTTAGAATAACTTGTAAGAAATCAATAAATAGCCCTGGTGAGGTAGTTCACCTGGCTGGAGTGTTGTCTGAATAAAGCAAGGTTGTGGGTAAGGTCAGGGTACATATAACAGTCAACCAATGCATGTGATTTCACTCATATGTGGAATCTAATGAACAAGCTGAACTAACAAGCAAAATAGAAAGACTCATAGACAGCAGGCGACAGCTCCAGGATGGGGATTACGAGGTAGAGGGAGTGAGGAAAGAGGCAAAAGGACTAATGGACATGAACATCAGTGTGATGATTGCAGGCAGTGGGATACAAGGGAGGTAAATGGTAAGGAAAAAAATACCAACCACTCCCCCCCACAAAAACAAAACAAAACAACTCCTAGACAGACAAGAGTACAGCGATTACCACAGGGAAATGAGGGTTGGGGAAGGTAGGAGAGGGTAAAGAGGCGATAAACAAAAGAGGGAGACTTGACTTGGGGTGCTGAACACACAATACAATATACAGATGATGTATTACAGAATTGTACACCTGAAATCTATAATTTTATTATTGACCAATGTCACCCAAATAAATTCAATTTAAAAAAGTCAACCAATGAATGAATAAATAAATGGAACAAACGAACATTTATCTCTCCCCCCCCTTAAAAAAATGTGACAATATGAAACAAGAGCTTACTTAGTAAGAAAAACAAAATATAAGAGATGAAGAATCTCTTTCTAGTTCTTTGTATAAAGCTGATACGATGCAGACAAGCTTTTGGGAAAGGTACCATCTTTTCATTATGAGCACAGGGCCACATAAGTGTTCTAAGCCAGATGTGAATAATATGTGTAGAAACTGAGCACCTTTAGTAAAAGGTGGAGCAAACAGTGGGGATGGGTTAATGAATCTATTTTAGGAATTGAAAAGCAAGTCAGGGTAAATGTTAAGATTTCCAAGATTCCAAAGCCAGATGCCTTCAGGACAAGGGACAAGGTGGCTGGCTACTAGCTGCTAGACAATGTATAACGTATTCAACTGAAAAATGGAAAAACCATATTGGAGAGTAGGGTCTTCACCCTAGAAGACAAATCTCTAGAGGGGATTTACAGGACCCCAGTAAGGTAGCTAAAGATCACAGCAAGCCCTGGCTGGCGTGGCTCAGTAGACTGAGTGTTGGCCTGTGAACTAAAAGGTTGTAGGTCTGACTCCCAGTCAGAGCACATGCCAAGGTTGCAGGCCACATCCCCAACTGGGAGTGTGTGAGAGGCAACTGATTGGTGTTTCTTTCCCTGTCTTTCTCCCCCCTCCCCTCTCTCTAAAAAAATAGATAAAGCCTTAAAAAATAAAAGATAACAGCAAACCCTGTAGCCAAAGGGTATCTGGGTTTGAATAAGATACAGGAATTAAAAGAATGGAGACCTGGCAATGATGCCAAACCTAAATCTGAGTCATGGTGGCTGTCTACGTTAAACATTATCTAGCATTTCTCTAGCATCTCAGCATCCAGATTTAATATGAGAAAAGGTAATAAGCACTACATGTTCTGTAAGCAAAAGCCTCGCTAAGATCCCTTGGGGCTACTCCTTTGTTAAAGAACCTGTATTCTAAACACTCATTTTTAAATGTTTTGGCATTTTTTTCCCTCCTAATTTTCCTAGATTGGGCTCTTTTTGAAAAAAGTTAACATATGATATTTGTATACCCAGTCATGATCTAAAAGGGACTCCAGACAACCTCTGACTATTAGAGGGTGGGTACTGACTCCCAATACCTAAGAAAATCTGAAGAAAGTGATAGACAGGAAGGCAAGGAGGAGAGTCAGGGAGGATTTTATAAACCAACTCCTTCCTATTTGGGATTGTCTATAGCACATAGATAGGAGGCTGCTGAAATATAAACCCAGGATCATGATTAAACATACTGAAAAACTATTCTTTCAGTTAGTCATTCATAAATTGAGTTGATCAACAGAACAGTAAGAGGACTTAAAAAAATGTCAAGTCCCAGAAGAACAGAACTACAAGAGGACTTTATATGTTTCTCACCTTCTCTTTGTCCCTCCCTTCCCCTCTCTCTAAAAATAAATAAATAAAATCTTTAAAAAAAATACCGTCTTCTACTATTAGTTTTATGTGCAATTGTCTTCTCTCTCCCTAAAGAGATTTTTACAAATGTGCTAACTCCCCATACACTCTAGTATGGAGATATGTACATAGCAGAAATCAATAAATACTTTGAGTGGTTTTTATTTGAGAAGAAATACTGACAACTAATTTATAAGAGTTTCCCCCCTACTCCTGGCTTTACGATCAGGGAAAAAAGAGTGCTAAGAGCTAAATGAATCAATTGAGGGTCTGCCACTTTTATATTTGAGAAGAAAGTCTCTAAAAGAGTGTGTTTCTCTCCAACCATTAAACACCTCCTAAAAACCTATTTTCAAGAAGAAATTCTACCTGGCTGGCACAGCTCAGTGGACTGAGCGCGGGCTGCGAACCAAAGCATCGCATGTTCGATTCCCAGTCAGGGCACATGCCTGGGTTGCCGGCCATGGTCCCCAGCAACTGCACATTGATGTTTTTCTCTCTCTCTCTCCCCCTCCCTTCCCTCTCTAAAAATAAATAAATAAAATCTTTAAAAAAAAAAAAAAAAAAAGAAGAAATTCTGTATCAATCAGAAGAGCCAGCAACTAACCATGACCACTAACATTAATGATTCAGCCCTGGCTGGCATAACTTAGTGGATTGAGCGTGGGCCTGATGTGTGGTTGCCAGCTGGATTGGCAGTCTAGGGCACATGCCTGCGTTGCAGGCCAGGTCCCCAGTGGGGGGCTCATGACAGGCAACCACACATCAATGTTCTTCTAGCTCTCTTTCTCCTTCCCTACCCCTCTTTCCAAAGATAAATAAATAAAATCTTTTTAAAAAAAATCAATCAAAAACTTGTTAATTTATGCATTGGTTCAATATAGTTATCTGCCCTGACCAGTGTGGCTCAGTTGGTCGAGTACTGTCCTATAAACTGATTCGCTTGTTCAATTCCCGCACATGCCTAGGTAGTGGGTTTGGTCCCTGGTTGGGGTACATGCAACAGGAAACCAATCAATGTTTCTCTCCCTCTCTTTCCCTATAAAAACTTTATAAAAATATAGCTATTTATTGTACACAAGTCTTATGCACATGTTCTTCTGAAAGGATACTTAGATAAGTATTTCCTGACAAAGGCTGCATTTATACTTTTGCATGAGATATTGTGCAAAACTGGTTGCCTAATAATGTGAAAAATTTAATCTTGCTGAACCTAGTCCACATACTGGGTCACATAATGCTCTGCACTGACTTTCATAGCACATAGCACAATTGTAATTAATTATGTCATAATTTGTTTAATGTCCATTTCCTCACTAGACTATATGTTTCATTAGGGCAGAGACTTCGCTCTTTCTTTAATATATTCCTGGTGCCTAGCACATGCCTGGCATAAACAGATGCTCAATAAAAATTATGAATTAAAAAACTGTAGTAAATGCCCTCTTGGGGGTGATGGGATGCGCACCTCATACATAATTGGTAAAGAGGTGAAAAAAAGTTGTGACTGTTGCTAAATTCAGAGGCAGAAGAGGTTGAAAAGGTACAGAGGAAAAGAAAAATCAAACTGCTTCATAAAACACTCTGAGAGGTTAACACAACATAGTGGTGAAAGCAGACTTCAAAAAGGACATAGTTTCCATAAAAAACATGTCAAATATCAAGTCACAGTTTCCCTGGGACTTTAACTAACGGAGGCTTAGCAGGAAAGGAGGTGTAACTACCTCCCCCCACCAACTACGCAGGATTGACAAAACAGCGCAGTGGGGAGGGAGATACGTACTGGGCGAATGTCTGCTGAGCTCCAGCTCTGGTCTCTCCAGGCTGCTCTGAAAGTCAGGAGGCAGCAGGGAAGCCACTCCCTCAGGATGGATCATCTCGTCCTCCGACTCAGCTGAAGCTTCTGCAAAGTACAGATTGGGTCGGGGCAGGGAGGGAGTGAAGGGCTCAGCATGTGGGAATATGTAGGAGTGAAGGAGGTCAGGCAAAGTCTCGGATACAGAGTATTTACTAAAAAGAGCGCTGTACATAGAGAAAAACTCCCTAGGATTAAGCTCTACCTCATCTAAAGAGTGGCTTAATTTACTTATAACTCTTCCTGGTGGCAGGAATCCTCTTCTAATAAGATAGTCAAATTAAGTGTCTTCTGCCCTGACAAAAAGTAAATAGTAACGTTCTTGGCTCCATAAACTACCAAAACAAATAAGTAGTTAGTCTCAGACTGACTTATTCCTGGAATTGCCTAAACAGGCCGATCTACTCGGTTACAGGAATAAGAATGAAGAACTCCTTGTAAGAAGTGACAGTTCTGGGCTTACCTTCAAGTTCTGCAGCTTCTCGAGCTTCACGTTCCAGACGCTGCCTAAGTAGCTCCTGCTGCTTTTCCAGATACTGCTTTATGAAACTGTTCTGGCTCATTTCCTCGCCAATCTGTGTACAGGACATGGAAAAGGAAAGTCTAGGAAGGCAAATTAGGAAAATGCAAGGAAAAACATTCCATGGTCCAAAGGTCTTACCCCTTACTGGACTCAAGAAAGATGATTAAAATGTTAGATGGCCCTTTTTTAAGCTACTTTTATGCTGAGGACCAAAATAAATAGCCCTGTGATCCACAAAAGATGGCAAAGTGCGGAACTTCATGTAATTTTTTAATTTTAATATTCAGTTCCCATCCAAAGAATGATGCATAAATAACATAAAAGAAATAAATTCCTGTAAAACTACATCTTTTAATCTAAATTTTTAGATAATAAAAAATATTATCTAAAAACAATCTAGCTCTGACTGGTGTGTTGTTCTACAAAGCAAAAGGTCATTGGTTCGATTCCTGGTCAGGGTCCATGCCTGGGTTTTGGGTTTGTCCCCGGTTGAGGCAACTGATCCATGTTTCTCTCTCACACTGATTTTTTCTCCCTTTCTCCCTCTCTTCCCTTCTCTAGAAATAAATAAATAAAACCTTTTAAAAGGAAAATCTAAATTTTTCTTATGATAGTAACATCAAGAAATGAAACGAAAAAATTCTAGTTCATTTTTTGTTGCTAACAGAAGACCAATCTCAACCTATCCAGGCAACATTTTGACAAACATCTTTAAAATGCAAGAATAGTACTTAAAAGTATGAAAGCAAGAAATTAAAAAAAGGATGTCCATTCAACTTTTAGACAGAGTTCTAACTCCATTTTCTTTGGGTGATAAGAAATCTGTGGTAACAATATTCAAAATCCAAAGGCTTCATCCTCCCCGCTTTTTTTTTTTTTTGCAACACAGACCCCCACATCAATCTTTTGTCCTTCAGCTTTCTCTTCACAAATCTTCCTCCTGAGAACATTCTTGTTGGGCAAGTCCTATTAGAACTCCAGAAAAAGGAAAAAAAGTCTACATACTTTCTATATTACTAGTTATCTTTCATAAGTATGGTAAATGTTCGCTTTCACCTAAAGTAGAAATAGTTTCTTGGTACTCAATGGACATTGATGAAGTGTGAATTCATGTATTAGAGAATACATATATTTGTTGCAAAAGTGCTATGATAGCTCTGGCTGGTGTGGCTCAGTGGATTTAGCACCAGCCTGCAAACCAAAGAGTTGCTGGTTCAATTCCCAGCCTAGGGCACATGCCCGGGTTGCAGGCCCAGGTAGGTCCCCAGGGCTCGTTAGAGGCAACCACACACTGATGTTTCTCTCTCTTTCTCCTTCCTTTACCCTCTCTGAAAATAAGTAAATAAATAAAATCTTGTAAAAAATCCTATGTAAAAAAAAAATCCTATGTCAATAAAAGCAAAGCTTCAAAGACTAAAATGCAAAAGGAATATAATCATAAACTGATTAACTTACACAGTTTCTAATGCTTATTAAAGTACTTAACTAAACCTATGTAAACTGGCTGGATTAAGATACAATTTAATGAGGTGATAACAAGGTAGGAGGAAGGCTCTCTTATTTTTCCACAGTATCTTGGGACTTGAGCTGCACACTACTGCATTAACAAAGATCTGGATTTTTCCTTTAAATGCATGATACACTACAATGAGGGAATTTTAAAACTGAAAAAAATCTTAAGAGATTATGCAGTTTAAAATAGTGCTAAAATTTTAGTTTTTACGGTTTTTTATTTTAAAAGAAAACTGTAAAATGATTACTTCTAAAGTCTTATGCAAAAACTCAATATACAAAGCAGACAGAAATAGATCATCTGATCTAGTTTAAGAGCGGAGTGTGAACCCTTGCTCACTTGGGAAAAAGGTGTATTTCCTAGGAAGATGCCAAAAGCAGCTTCACAAAACCTGAGCAGAGCAGGTATAAAACTATGGATCTGGTCCAACCTCTTATATTACACATAGGGAAACTGAAGAAACCAAGGCCTCAAAGGTGAATTATTTTGCCTTAAGTAACAGAGCAACTAATTACGTTTAGGAGTAACTGCATGGTGAGTATTAGCACTTTTAATGGTGGATGATTTCCAAAGGACCAAATTCTTGAAAAATCTAAGTCAATACGAGAGTTCCTCAGCAAGTATTTTCCTACATTGCCTAGTGACTGTCTACTTTATTTCCACATTCAAAGACTACTACATCCCCCAAATCAGTGGCAAATAAATGGCTTCAGATCCCTGTACAACACTTAAGTTGGAGCCACATCTTTCTGCATACACCATTTCAAGTATGTATTAGAAATGAACTAATAGCTCTTCTCTTTTCAAAGAACCAGCTCCTGGATTTACTGATCCTTAGAATTGTGCTTTTAGTCTCTATGTTGTTTAATTCTGCTCTGATCTTGGTTATTAACAAGATTCTGATTCTGTTCTTGAATTCTTTTATTAGAATTCAACTTTCCTGGTATAAGAACACTTCTGACCCAGGGAACTTAAGAAATGTTGGTAAGAAATCAAGGATCAAGTATATGTCATGTCTTTCCATGTGTCTGTGTATCCAAAGAGCCTACCCCCTCTAATGAACCTTCTTTCTTACCTGGGAATTTGGCTGAAATGCAGCATGGGGTGTTGAGTGTTTCTGTAAATTTTCTAGCATTAGAGCCTGGTGTAAAGAAGGGCAAAAAGTCAGAAATCAGGTGGAAAAAGGCCACCCCTCCCCCAATCTCTTCATTAAATGCAACAACTACCCATAAACACTTAAACTGTACTCTTTCCAGGGACCTAAAAGCCGTTTACTAATACTGTTCTCATTTATCTTCAGAAGACCCTTAAAGGTAGCCATGGTTACTGCTCCCAAATGTACAGAGATAAAATGCAGGCACATGAGACAATCAGTGACCTAACGAAATCAGTGACAGTGACCGAGTCAGTACTACAATACAACCTCTATAGTCTTTTGGACTTCTGACTAGTGCCCCTTCTAAACCTGACACTGCAGGTAAAATTCAAATACTCAAACCAGCTCCAAATACATGAAACCATGGGGCTGCTGGTTTTGGTCTGATTGAATTACTTGGTCAAACAGTTAACCAGGACTACATTTAGTTACCCAGGACCAGATCTACTTAAGATTCTTTCCAAAAGAGTGGCACCTAGATTTACTAAATTTAAAGAAGAGACTACAGAACAAAATGAGAACCTGTAAACTGTGGTCTGACTTAATGACCCTCCCCATGAAATTGTCAGTTTATGTATAAAGCAACAATCTGCCAACTCAACCCTTGAGCCAACCCAGCCCTAAGCTGTACTACCCACCACATATCCTAATTCACCCCACTTAAAACCAAGACATCATCTTCCCTCCGTTTACACCAATCCCATACACACCAATCCATACATCCACCTCATGACTATCCTACCCTAACCTACTCAAACCGATTCAAAACCCTCAACATATATACCAACCTGCCTCACCTCTCTCACCAATAGTCATCAAACTCTAATCTACCCAAATTGCTGTGGATGCCCTATAAATTATACACCCCTCTATAACCATATCCCTTCAAATTAAGGATTCTCTTCATCACAGCTCCTAATGTAATCAGACAGACATTTTTACCCTACCCCAATCTTATTTTTCTGGATATCGATACCAACCCCATCAACCTCTCCCAGCAACTATACCCCTAAACTCCCACCCAGCCCAACCAGCCCCCCCCCCCCGCTCAGGCCGGCAACACCGGCGGTAGTAGTGGGATTTAACTCCTTCTGCAGCGCATGCGCCGAAACCACAGACACAAACAAGGAGGGGGTGGGGAAAGAAGGAAGGAGCTTAAGACACTCTGGGAGAGTAGCGCGCACCCTCCCATTTTGTGCTCGCGCTGCTGCCGTTAAGGCGGGAACTGGCGCTATCTCGATACCAGCGCGAGCCTCGCCAACCTCCGTGCGCACGGCTCCGGAGGCTCGCGCTGGCGGCCTGAGCCAGCTCGCGCCGAGCCCGGACACTGCGCCTGCGCCGCAGCAGAGACTCGTCTCTACCGGGTCCGCTCCCCTCCGACACTCCGGCAAGGCCGTCTCCTCACCCCTTTGAGCCGCTTGACCAGGGCACTCTTCTGCCCGCTCTTGGCTAGGCCTCGCTGCTCTAGTGCGGCCTTCAGGTCGGTCACCCGCAGCGCCTGAAGAGGCTTCCCGTCCAGAGTCACCTCCTCCAGCTCCGCCATCTTGCGTGAGGTACTCGGGTCCGTCCCGAAGGCTTCGGGCATCTTCGGTAATTTCCGCTAACGCCCTTCGAACGTACCGATCTGACTCCGCCCACTGCCATAATCCACCCCTCGATTACCACTCAGAACTCCCCGAGTTCCTCCGGAACTGCTCGGGTGTTTCCGTCTCCACATCGGCACCAATCGGTTCTTTCCATCCTGTCAGACGCTTCCCCCCTCCCTCATCCCTCTTTCAGAGCTCGGTTATCTTCGTTTTACCGAGGCTTTGAATCGAATGTATTCGGAAGCCCTCGACTCTGGCATAACCAAGATCGGAGTTATTCGGCTCTCTCCGGACCTAACGCCGAAACGCTGGGGCGCTTGGGTGTTTGGGGCTGGTCCGGGACCGGAAGTGCGTGGGCTGCCTGGTTGGCCTTGCTTAGGGTTTTCAGGAAACATGGAAGCAGTGGCGGTAGATGGAGCCCAAGTACTCTTGTGATGGTCTCTCGGTTCCCTGTGAGAGGAAAGGGGAGGTAAGCGGCGTAGAAGTCCTTGTCTGGGCTGGGTCAGACTCGGTGTTTGCGGGTCACCCTCGTGGAGCAAATTTCTTCTACGGAAACAGATCTTGCCTCCCGTCCTCTTAATCCCCGCCACTCCCATCTAAGGCTACGTTTTTCTTTGGGACCTCGAAATGCCGGGCTTGTGGGCCTCCAAGGTGGGAAAGTGGCAGTGGCGTGCCTTCGGACTCAGACTGAACTAATTCATGACTAGTGAACTTGAGTTTGCAGTGGAAGTCATATCGGGAGACTCGGGAAAAATTCACTTCCCCGAATAAGGGAATACAGTTCTTTTAGGAGAAATTGCTTCTTGCAGGGCCACGGAAAAAAAGACAGCCTTGCAGGGCTCGTTGGTACAGAACTGATGTTAATTGCTTAGAGGTCCCTTTCTCTTTAAAAATAATCCATTTGGCACAAACAGTACAATAGCTTATATACAGTAGTAGTTTAAGGTTTTTATTGTTAGAGATTCAAACTGTGGTCCTTGAAAACTATTCAGGTTGGCCGACCTCATAGTTGCATTAGTGATGCACATCAGTGATAGGGCATCAGTAGGCATTGTGTTGAACATTCGGGAAAACAGTTGAAACACGTGAATTGTTATACATCTGCAGCAGTGTAACACTTGTTAGATCTGTTAGATCCGTAAGCCACCAAACCAACTCTGCTTTCTTTCAGTCTTGTATAAACACGTGACTATCCTTTTGGTTTTCTGTGTTATCTTATTTTGATTCAGGGCCCATCACTTCTGCCCTTCTTCCTAGTGATTTACAGGAAATATGAAGAAGCAATGGATGTTATCAATTTCTTGGCTTATTTTTTTAAAGACTTTATTTACTTACTTTTAGAGAGAAGGGAAGGGAGGGAGAAAGAGGGAGAGAAACATCAGTATGTGAGAGATACATGGATCAGTTGCCTCTCTCATGCCCGCAACTGGGGACCTGCCCTGTAACCCAGGCATGTGCTCTGTCTGGGAATTGAACCAATGATGTTTCAATTTGCAGGCCAGTGCTCAATCCACTAAGCCACACTAGCCAGGGCTGTTGGCATATTTTAGAAGCTATGTGTATGTTGCAAAGGAGACTCATTATATGTGATGTATTTTTTCTCCTCCACTGTTGATGGCTCTGGAATGGTTAGCATTGGGCCTTCCCTGACCAGTTGTATATACTTGGTTAAAAAACGGGTACCTTTTTTCACTTAGGGAAGATAAGATGGACCAACATTAATCATTTTTTTCTTTACTCAACCTGGAACATAGAAATAGGCAGGAGAAAATGAGTAATGTATTGGATAAGCTGGAATTATTGAGAGTAAAGGAACAGCAGAAGAGGAAGCAGAAATGAAAAATGTATTGGATAAGCTGGAATTATTGAGGGTAAAGGAACAGCAGAAGAGGAAGAAAAGGAAAAACAAAAGAGATGTAGAAGTGGTCAAACAACAAAAAAGAAGATGATTGCCCAAAAAAGTTATGATAGCCAAAATTCCCAGAGCAAAGAAGAACTATATAAGAGTATGTGGCCTTGCTCTGGCTGGGTGGCTTACTTGGTGAAGGGTCATCCATATACCAAAAGGCTGCAGGTTTGATTTGCAGTTCAGGCGCTTGAGGAGACAACTAATTGATGTTTCTTACTCATATCAGTGTTCTTTTTCTCTCTCTTCTCCCCACCCCCTGCCCAAATCAGTAAATATATCCTCAGATGAAAATTTTAAAATGAGAGTATGTGGCCTTGCAACTTTTGAAATTGATCTTAAAAAGAAGCACAAAGATTTTTTTGCTAAAAAATTCTGTAGTGCCTCAGTAACTGGAAGATGAAATCATCATTCAAGGAGGCTTTACAGGTTACATCATTGATGTCATTTTGGAAAAATGGCCAGATATAGATGATGATAGATCTTGGAGAAGTGAAGAAGTGATTTTAAAATGTATATATGGATGATCTGAACTGATATGGCCAAAGGGAGAGATGTTATTTGAAAACATATATTTATCAGCCCTGGCTGGCGTAGCTCAGTGGATTGAGCGCGGGCTGGGAACCAAAGTGTCCCAGGTTCGATTCCCAGCCGGGGTACATTCCTGGGTTGCAGGCCATAACTCCCAGCAACCGCACATTGATGTCTCTCTCTCCTCTCTCTCTCTCTCTCTCTCTCTCTCTCTCTCTCTCTCTCTCTCTCTCCCTCTCCCTCCCTCCCTTCCCTCCCTAAAAAATAAATAAAATCTAAAAAAAAAAAAATAGCAGCCATGGTATATACTAATGTAAAGAGTTTACATTAGTAGAATGCACAATTTAAAAAAAAAAAACATATATTTATCCTACAGTAAAAGTGTAAGCTACCCTCACCCTTGGCATTTTCACTGTTCAGTATAAGGCTGCTTGTTTTTAATCACCAAAGTCTAATAAACAGAGGAGACTGTCATGGTTAGTCAAAAATTTTTGGTCACTTGAAAAAAGTTATTTTTAGATTTTTTTTTTTAAATAAGAATGATGCCCTGGCTGGTGCTGGTGTGGCTCAGTGAGTTGAGTGCCAGCCTGTGAACCAGAAGGTTGCTGGTTCAGTTCCCAGCCAGGGCATATGCCTGGGTTGTGGGCCAGGTCCTCAGTTGGGGACATGTGAGAGGGAACCAAGCAATGTTTCAGTGTTTCTCTTTCTCCCTCCTTTTCCCTCTCTAAAAATAAATAAAATATTAAAAAAAAAAGAATGATGGAGGGAAACAGTGGTTGGGGAGGGAAATTGGTTTGAAAAAGAAGGTTGGCAAGTATAAAATAAAATTATTCTTGGATGACTTCTCTAAAGTAGTTTGATAATAACCTAATTATTGTAAATTGTATTGGTGAAAAGTCATTATAGATGCTGATTGTGATAAGATTTCTTGTTGGGAAGTTGTATTTTGGTTGCTTTGTCTAAAGAGTATATAACCGTGCTTTTATGTTTCAGGATGCCACTGGACTCATCTTCATCATCAATGCAACTGTCCTTCCCGTCACCTTTACCCTCGGTGCCAGACAATTTTACTAACTCTTCCCCTCCCCCAATGTCTTACATCACTTCCCAGGAAATGAAGTGTATTCTTCACTGGTTTGCCAGTTGGTCAGGTCCTCAGCGTGAACGTTTCCTACAGGACCTGGTAGCTAAAGCAGTACCAGGAAAATTACAGCCATTGCTAGAAGGTCTGGAGCAGCTTAGTGTGTCTGGAGGAAACCGGCCACCTTGTATCTTTGAGTGCCAGCTACGTCTTTGGGATCAGTGGTTTCGAGGTTGGGCTGAGGAGGAACGCAATGAATTTGTCAGGCAGCTGGAGATCAATGAGCCAGACTTTGTGGCAAAGTTTTACCAAGCAGTGGCTGCTACAGCTGGTAAAGACTGATAGGCATTAAAATCAGAGAAGATAACCAGAGCTGATGGAGTCAAAGCCACAACTTGACAGTGAGAACTTCAGGTTTGTCACTTAAAGGTCTGGGAATGGTATCCTGAACTGCTGACTAAAGTCGCTGAACACCACAGGCCTGGTTATTTCAGTGTTAGCTGGACTCCTAGTGTGAATGTTTTCAATCTAAGCAAATCCAGATCAGCAGTCTGCCTGAAGAGATGTCAAACCCTCAAGAATTTAATGGCTTCTTTTGTAACTATAACCAAAAGGCACCTACACATTGTTACTCAAGCCTACTACTGGCCCATGGGGTTATAAAGCAGAGCCCTCCTACTCCATAAACAGAAGAGAAGGGCAATAAAAGGTCATGTTTTTATATTTAGCTGGATTCAGATGGCTGGTTTCACCACCTTTAGCAGATTCTGGCATAATTATGTGACATCCTGACCACTAGCTTTCCTGTGATGATACAGTAAAATTATGGAAAAATTAGAAGAGGGAGATAATTAATTACTCCTTCCTCCACACTGATGTGTGTTTGAAGCCAAATAACAATGACTTTTTCAAAAGCATATGTGATATCCTTGGAGCTGCTAGCAGATGTTCTTATTCTGTAAGCTTGCTCTACAGCAACATGAGAACAAATGATACTCTTTAGAGGTAGAAGGGTTTATTTTTTGTATCAAAATAAAGAATCTTCAGAATGATAAGTCTACCTTTTTTTTTTCCATTGCAAACCCAGTATGAAAAGAGGTATGTTGAGAAAAGTAGAACTTTTTTTTTTTTTTAAGATTTTATTTATTTATTTTTAGAGAGGGAAGGGAGGGAGATAGATAGATAGATAGAAAGAAAGAAGAGAGAGAGAGAGAGACATCAGACATCAATGTACGGTTGCTGGGGGTTCTGGCCTGCAACTCAGGAATATACCCTGGCTGGGAGAAAAGTAGAACTTAAGGGTAGATAGTAGATTGACTTCCCATCCAGCTGTCTTTTTAATTTAATTTTATTTTTATATTTTATTTATTTATTTTTAGAGAGAGGGGAAGGAAAAGAGAGGGAGAGAAACATCAATTTGTGGCTGCCTCTCACATGCCCCCCAATCAGGGACTTGGCCTGCAACCCAGTCACATGCTCCAACTGGGAATCAACCAGCGAGCCCTGGGTTCACAGGCTGACACTCAGTCCATGAGCCATACCAGCCAGGGCCCACTCAGTTGTCTTGAAATAATTTGTGTCCTGCCCCATCATGCTTTTAGTAATATCACACCTCCCTTATTCCTCCAGCTAAGCCCCTTGTGTTTTGGACCTCTGGTGAATGGTAAGGGGCAGATGGGCCCACCTGAAGAGTAGCTCGTTTCTGATAGGCCACGGTTCCCAGTGCACCCACCAGGATAAGCAGTGTTAGGCAGACCCCTGTGGACAGACCTAGATGGGTCATGGAGGCATTATGGCCCGAGGTAACCAGCAACCTGGGAACATAGAAGTAACAGTTGGCTTGGAGTAATGGCTAGGCCAATGAGGTGAAGGGCTTTACCTTTATAATACACAGAGCTCATAAAACCCTGTTTCATCCAAACAGTGAGCTAAACAGGAAATCAGAGTGACTATAGAATCTGAAAGTAGGAATAAGACAAAATTCCAACTCATCAGCAACTTAGATTGTTGGAAGGAGATTTAACCTGGCAGTGAGGGAAGTGGCTTAAGGGAAGGGTTAGACTGGTGTTTAGGTAGCTAGACATGATGCCTAGGTACTACATAAGAAAGGAAGGGGGCTAGGACCCCTATTTCCTAGAGTTGGGGGGACTCCACTCATGAGTGGAGAAGTGTCCCATAATGATAGGCTTGAGGTAATGTTGGTCAGGGATCCTTGTTTTCTGAAATGAGTAACTGCTTAGTAAGTGCAATTTCAAATATCTAGAATCTAGGAATTTGAAAAAGAAAACTACTTGGAATATTACTTGCTGTTTTCTGTGGTAAAGTTGGCTCCTCCATAATATACTTCTAGAGGCTTCTTCTGGAGAGTCAGGGTCAGAGCCCTGTGCAGCATACTAACTGAAGGTCCTTGGCAACCAGGAGACTTCCATATATGTACAGTGAATACCAGGCTAGTGGTAATTGAAGGGCTGTGGAAGTAGCACCTAAATGGACATTTGGGTCTCTTAATGGAGGTATACTGGAAGATAGTCTTACGAAATATGCAGGCTTAGGAGTGGGATGAACAGAAAGTCTCAGAGGACAGTTGTGAAGTAAAGGACTTAGCATTCTCCCTGGCACATAGTAAAAATCCTCAGCCTAAACTGTCCCTTTACCTGCTAGTGCCTCTGTTCACCAGAGCCTGTAGAATTGCTTCAGTCAACTCTTCTCGTTCTTCCTTCCCCAGGGAATGGCCTGGGGGTCCAGCTAATCCTAAAGACAGCCTGAATAACAGGTCTTGGGTTGAAAGACTCATAGGTGGGGTAGTAACAGCAGAATCTGTACCTTCATTAGTCTGACACAGCCGACCTCGGGGACAGAAGAGAAGACCATGGTACCTGGGTATCTACAAGGAAACGTAGCAGGGTATAGTTAGAGCCTCAGTTACCTGCTCAAACCTTCCTTCTAGGGAAAATGTAAAGTCTATGTCAAAGTCATGGGCTCTGTGGGTACTTAGTAAAAAAATGAACATAAAACAGATTGGGTAGGACCACTGTATAAGCATTTCCAAACTTCTTTTTGCAAGGGTGCTACAGCTTCCTCACCTATAACACCCACCTGAATAGCCTCTCCTGGAGGGCATGAGGCCCAGGGGGACCCCTCCACCTGCACCTTATAGGCTCCCCTCTCTGTGCATTGATGTAAGTAGCAGTGGCCAGCGAGCTCTGCTTCCTGCAGGTGTGGGATCTGAGAGGGAAACCTGGCCTTGTCCCCAGGGAGCAGTTGTGATGTGAGGTTGGCAAGGAAGCACCGACTCTGGGAATGGTAGATCTCCCCATGGGGATTCGCTGCCCCAGGTGGGAGTCCATTTTCCTTCTTCCAGCATTCACTCTGAAGAGCAGGGCAGAAGGTAAAATAGTGTCTATATCGATGTCTTAGAACTTGACTCCTCGCCAGGCCCACTCAGTTTCACTCTGTTTTCTAGTCTACTTACTCGGTTGGCCAAGGGCTTGTACATGCGGCAGCCTTCCAGCACAGGGTCTGAGGAGCAGCTTCCCTTGTCCAGGTGCAGGTAGTGGCAGCCCAGTCCACTGTAGGGAAGGGATGATAGAGTGACACTAGGATCACTGACAGCCGCATAGTCCCTCAGTGACTCAGCACACACACCTGCCAGTACAGAAGAAGTCTGAGGAGCCAGTACCACATGTGGTCACCAGGCCAAATTCCAGGCCAGATCCTGCATGAGAGGACAAGAAAGAGCCCTCAGGACAAATAAAGACCCAGACATCCCTCAGTGCTGGTTGTGCTTACAACTTCCCTTCCACCTTAAGCTGTAGATAATCGTGTCCAGCCTCTCACTCTCCCCAAGCTGACCGGCCATGTGTGCCCTTCTGTATTTTTCCCTTATTTCTCACCCTGGCCCCACAACAGCTCCTCTGCAGCACTGTGATTGACTTGGTACCAGCCTGAGTCTTTGAAGGCAGCAAGAGTGATTGGGTCTAGTCGAGCACGCTGGGCACCGTCAAAGGTAGCAGTCATTATAGAGCCTTGGAGTAGTCGGGCCTCCCAGTGTGAAGACAAAGGGCCCTATTGGAGGAGGTAGCTGGTTGCCACCTGGCTACTGCTTCTTCCTTCCAACACCCTAGGCTGTTCTTATTCTTACCTCTTCTTCCAAGGGGGCACCCAGGGAAACTCCTAGCACTCCCAAGTGTTTGGCCAGGCTGTGGCTAACAGTTGGGGTGGTGAGAAGCAGCTGTCCCCACTCATCTCGCCTTGTCACCTGTTGCCTTGTAGAACAGTTCTCTCGAACTGAACAGAGAAAGGGGAAGAGGCAATGGGAGGAGAGGAAAACTTAGGAAGGGGGAGGTAGAGTTGGAAGGAAGAAGTTCAGGAGATAGCAGTGATTCCCTCCAGTCAACATCGTGGGAAGACCTCTTCCTCATTCCTCTCATTTACCGCTGGGTCCTGAGGGGCAATCCCGCCACTTCTTGAAGAGCTGTCCAGAGAAACCCAGGGTATGGAGCAATTCATGTAGTGTGGCCTATGGACAGAGGCAGCAGAGTGAGGGAGACTGGGTCTGCAGCAGGATTGCCCAGCCACTCCACAGCCCCTCTGCCCCAGCACTTAGAACCTGAGGCATCTCCTGTTCCATATTTAGTAGTTTCCTCCACTTCATGTGGAAAAGCTGCATGACCTTCCCCACCTCCCCCAACCTGTCATTATGCAGCAGTCACCATGACAATGTCACTGTGGCTGAGGCTGGGGCTGGTGAGATGCTGGGCACAGTAGACAATGGTACCAGCAAGGGGCCTGTCTTCTGAGTCCAGCTGGCAACAGGCAGCATAGGCAATGAGAGAGGGCTGTGGATGGGTGAGGACAACGCAGGGGAGGAAAGGAGAGAAGTAAGATAACACAGGAGAAATCTTCCTGGAAATGAAGGTCCAATGGTACCAAGGAATGGAAGAGAGGGTTTTTAATCCCCATCCAAACTTCATCAACATGCCCCAAGTTACCTCAAATAAACACAATTTAATAAAAACTGCTTTATGTCCTTACCCCTCATATTTAAGATTCAGAGAAGCAGAGTAGGGAAAAGGGATTTGATTGGAACCTCACCTCTCGGTGGCACTGGGAAGTGTGGGCAACCCGCACATACAGGAGAAAATCCGTGTTTTGGACCCCAGGCCCATCTGGCTGGACTGGTTGCAGGGGACCCTGCTCTGGCCACAAGGCATAACCGCGGAGATGGGCTTCAGGGATCTGGCAGGGAGTGAAATGTGGTGTCAAGGATAGTAGATGGGCTGGAAGGATAGGACCATAGGAAACTAGGTACTAGGAGTGAGGGGTGGAGAGTTTCTATCTTTAGTCTGCCTTAGTGTCATTGAGGCAGCTGGCTAGAATAGGGAGCTCTAGCATCCCCACCACCAATCTCCTACTTAATAAATTCAGGGGGAGAGGGGGGTTCAGGGCTGTATTGTTAGGGAGCACATTTGGTAATTGCAATGCTGGTAGTCTTGCAGAGGTCTAGGCAGGCTGAAGATCTTCAGATCCCCAAATTTGAGAAATTGCTCTTACTTTTGCACCCAGGCAACTCTCTCCTTTGTACCCTGGATTCAAGAGGCTACACCTGCCAAGAATGAATATCTGCAGGTGAGCTGGAGACTGGGTACCCCTGAAGAGGAATTGTATACACTCACAATGATATGAACTCACCTGTGGTAGTTTGGGGTGTCTGGGTCTCCCCAGACAGCATGGCAGTACTGTGCAGGGTCTCGGCTCAGAAGCAGGGGTCCTTGCACTGGAAGCACTTAATAAGACAAGAGGTCCATTTTACCTCAGTATCTTAGAGTTTCAGTTCCTTTTCTGTGGAGGCCGTCCGCTTCAGATCCTTCTGTTCCTCACCCCTCCCGACTCCTCTGTTCGCCCACTTACCTGCTAGGACACCCTGTAGTTGCTGAGCAGCCTCTCTCACCGCGGCCAGGGCTTGGGCTTCCCCACTCATCCCATCTCCCTCAGGATCCCCAGCTCCATCTGACACAGGGTCTCTTATATAGCAGGTTTGGATTCGGAGGGGTTGAGGATCATGAGAGCCAGGGAGAGTGAGGGAGGAAGAGCGGAAGTTTGAGGAAAGTTGGGAGAAAGGGGGCCTGAGAAGGCTCACAGACTTCTGTGCCTCATCATGCAGACATCTGCTTGCGGCAGCCCCCAGGAGTAGCAGCAGAAGCATCTTCTCCCTTCTTGTGTCTCCTGCAGCCTGCCCTGGTACTGCCTGTGTTCCCTTCCCTGCCTCACTCACTTCTGACTTTCCTTTCTCTTCTGTATCTGGACCTGTCCCCTCCTCCACTTTTGCTTATTTTTCAAGATTTAAGTGTTAACTACAATTCCTGCCAGGAGGTCGGATGTGAACCACAAAGGCCAAAGCTGCCTCCGCCCCAGGGGGGTAGGGGGGTAGGGGGTGCAGGGCACCAGGAGTGGAGGAGAGCTGGGGAAAGGGCAGTGTTATTCCCAGGGCCTAAACTGACCTTTGCAAAGAGGACCCTGCCCCACCAATGAAGGAACTCAAATACCTTGTTTCCTTCTCTCATCTTAATTCCCCTGATGTTCTGAGTGGACAACCTTGGAACCTTCTCAGAACTAAAACATGGGTGTTAACATAATGGTGTGTGTGTGTGTGTGTGTGTGTGTGTGTGTGTAGCTGGGCATTCTTTGCTCACAGAGATGGGCAAACAAAGTTCCTGCACTTCACTAGCCCCACATGAGAACCGGATGGACTCTAAACTGCCAGACATGTAGGCATCTCCTCCATCTGTGTAGGGGACTTAGTAGGTACCGTAAACTAGACATTGGTTGACTGATACTTCCAAACGAGAAGCTGCTGTGTTAGCTCTGTGAGGCCTCACAGAAGCCACCAATAGGCATATCCAGGAGGGAAAGTGAACTGTAAACTCTTTAAATGGACACTAAGTGAAGATGTTCAAAGATGTCCTTCCCGAACCCTTGGAACTCCCTCAGTTTTCTTTGCTCCTGCTGTGCTTTCATATCCTGTTGACCCTGCCTGAATACCCCTCCTTCCCTGCCTGCCTGCTTAATTTCTACCCTCCCTGTGATTACTCTGGGAAGTCTTTCTTAACACCTGCAGCTCAAATTCCACACCTGCCAGAGGGGGAGGGTGCCCTTTCTTTACTGCTCTAAACAGAACATTTGTCATGTCTTTTATAATTGTTGGCTTAGTGGCTCTCCCTCCACATCCTGCACTCCTTCAAGGTGGGCCTGCATCCTGGTTGGCTTTGTGTCCACAGCACTCAGCATAGACCAGAAGACTTAGTCTTCATTTTGTGGACAAAGGAACAGAACCTAACCCTATTATTTAACTTTTGAAGAGGCAGATGAGGGGTTTAGTGACTAAGGCAACATAGCTAATTAGTGACGGACAAGGCTGGGGAGGCTGAATTTTATACTTTGACATTCCAGAACTGTGGCTGGCACTAGCCATTACAAGGGAGGCATCCAAACTTGAGTCAAGCCAACTCTGTCCCTTTCTATCTATGCAACTTTGGCCAAGTGCCTCAGCTTTTCCATTCGCAGAAGTGGGGATGGTTGCACTTGTCTGATAGGGTTGTTATGAGGAGCAAGATTTGCAAAGTGCTGAGAACAATGTCTGGCTCATAAAAACAAAGTCAAGTAAAGTGTGTATATTCTAGAGACGCTTTAACTCTGGAGAAATACTCTCCTCTTATCAACGTGTACAAATCATTAGGGGACTCTTGTTCTTTCTGTAAAACAAACTTATTTAAAAAAAAGATTTTATTTGTTTATTTTCAGAGAGGGAAGGGAGGGAGAAAGAGAGAGAGAGAAACATCAATGTGCGATTGCTGGGGGTCATGGCCTGCAAGCCAGGCATGGACCCTGACTGGGAATCGAACCTGCGACACTTTGGTTCACAGCCCATGCTCAATCCACTGAGCTATGCCAGCCAGGGCTACAAACTTATTTTTTTTCCCTCCAAGTGTTGGAATCTTTTTCTCTCCTGGTTGGGATGGGCTATCTCCTGGTTGGGATGGGCTATCTGTGAACAAAGTTTTCCGATCAGGATTTGGGTGATGGACCCCAAGGTCTGTGGGGCTCACTTCATGTTTTCTGGCTCCTATGCTTTGCTGCCCTCTTGTGGCCATAACGAGCACGGTGTGCCCCACCAGGGTAGGGGTTCACCCTAACTTCACAACAGCTAGTAGAACATCATGCCTTCTTATAGAGGAAGTCCAAGAAACACCTCACGTTTCTTCTGCTGGAATACATTTCTCCTACATTTGCCTGGCAAATTCTTCCTGATCTCTCAAGATCCAGCTGAGAGGTTATCTGCCTGTTGAGACTTTCCTCCTCAGGCTGAGTTAGTTTGCATATCCTCTGTTCTCCAATAGCGTTTCTTTCACATCTTTGAAGTAGCTCTTATTATACTCTCCTGACATTTATTTTTGTGTCTGTTTCCTTGTTAGACTCTGGGCAGGGGCTGAGTCTGACTCATCCCTGCTTCTTTGAAAAGGTGCGAAATAGTTGCCGAGAAGTAGTGGAGGCAAGAGATGAAAGTGAGGATAGAACAAGGAGGTAAGGAGAAAGGGTGAGGATCACAATCATTTTACTGAGCACTTTCTTTGTGCCTGGACATTGTTCCAAGCACTTTACACTCATGTGATCCTTTCAGCAACCTGTCCCAATTTTACAACTGAGGCACAGCAAAATTTGTCAACATGGGTAGGTGGAAAATGTGGGATTTGAATCCACATAGTTAGGTTCCTGAGCACAGGCTTTAACCCATCATGCAATAGTGCTTCTTAAGTGCACAGCTTGAAGGAGAAATAAAGCTGCAATGAGAGGAACAGGATGAGAAAGATGAGGTTGAGGAGAAAAGGTAGAGGTGAGGAGAGATCCTGAGAAGGAGAGGGTGAAGGCAATGGTAAAAGAGGGTGGAGTTAGGAGAATGGAAGTTAGAGGGGATGGGGATGAAGGTGAGAAAGGGTGTGGAGCTAGGGATAGGAAGTTAGATAGGGATAAGGAGAAGGGGTGTCGATGAGGAAGGGGTGGAAGTGGAGGAAACATTGTGGGAGGTAGGAGGACGTGCGTGTGAGGTGGAGAGAGGAGGGAGCTGAGCGGAGCAGTTGTCCTAGGTTGTGTATCGTTTGTAAGGCTATCGAGCACGCTGATCTCTGGGTTCCCTCACCCTTTTATCTCTAACGCTTTTCTCCATTCCACCTTAGCAAGCCACTCCCAGACTCAGGCCCAGAGCCTTATCATCACCAGAAACTGTAGCACCAATGAAATAACTGAATCAAACATCCCACTCTCTGATATGATCTCCTTTCCCTGTGTTTGCTCAAGTCGGCTCACTGCAACTGTTCTACAAGCTCATCGAAGAACCATTAGCCCTTCCTGTCTTTTCATCTCTCTTTGTCCACTTTAGGTTCCAGCTTTACCACTAAATCCCTCTTTTGTAAGTGCCTTCAGCTCCCCTTCCCAGTCTGTCCTGTCCATCCTGCCTCCCTGAGTAAGCCCCACCTGCTGCGGAGCAGCTAAGGAGCACTGAAGGAAATTGCCCAGAGGACAGACTGCTGTCACTCTAAATTTTTTAGGTGCTCCCAAGCCAGAAATCTCAGCACTCAGCTTCCTCTTCTATCCTCAGCAAGTAGGAATTTATACCTTCAAGCCTCCTTCTCTGAGCCTCCTGCTCAGTCGTTTGCAATCACCTCTTCTTTCATGGTGAAATAGGAGTCAGCCCCAGCCTGCTGCAAACCTGTTTGTGTTCCTACCTGTGTCTACCACCACCTCTTCTTTCTCGTTAGGAGAGGAAATGTCTTCTTCCTTTGGAAGGTGTTTTCTCCCGCTGGTGCTCTGGACCCATCCATCGGAGTGAGATGTGGTCTCAGCCCCTCTCTGCCCTCATCTCCCCACTCAATCCAGTCTGCCAGGAAGGGTCTGCATCTAAGGACCTTTGCATACACTTCTTTCTGCTGGGAACCACATTTGCCAGACTGACTCCTACTTACCTTTTATTATATTTTAAAAATATTTTATTTATTTATTTTTAGAGAGAGGGTAAGGGGGGAGAAAGAGAGAGAGAGAGAGAGAAACATCAATGCATGGCTGCCTCTCGTGCACTGCCAACTGGGGACCTGGCCAGCAACCCAGGCATGTGCCCTGACCAGGAATTGAACTGGTGACCCTTTGGTTTGCAGGCTGGCACTCAATCCATGAGATACCTGTTTATATGTTACTTGCTCAAAGAAGCCTTTCCTGATGCATTTAAATATCTGTCACAATCACCTTTTTACTTTTGCCACATAGCACTGTCCACAATTTAGAATTATATATTTCTTTGCGAGATTCTGTTTGTCCCCCTCACGAATCTGTAAGCCCCACAAGGTCAGAGGCCGTCCTCCTTCTTTATCCCATAGCTCCCATAAGAAGCAAAGTGCCTGGCATGGAGTCGGTGTTATTAAGTATTTTTTTTTAGCAAATGAATGACTGTAGTGAAAAGGCAGGATGGAGCTGAGGGAGGAGGAAAGATGAAGATCGAAGTTGGCAGGTGAGGAGAGTAGATGGAGAGTGAGGGGTGAGGACGGTGACAAGGACAATGAGCAAAGGTGAGGCTAGGGATGGAGGGGAGAAGAGGTGGGGAAAGGACCAGGGGTCTTCACTGGGCCTGAGTAAGCCCCCCAGACCCTGAGTGGACTTCCCAGGAACTCTGTCTCTTGGCCACGCTGCTTGTGAGGTTTGAAGGCAGAGCCAGTGGGCGGAGTAAGACTTTATCTTGGGGTGCAGCCCTAACCTCAGATGGTGACAGAGCTGGAGCCAGCAGGGGTTTTGCAAACCGTCCCGATTGCAGCAGGCCGGCAGTCTCACTTGGGACGGGCGGGCGGGGCGGGGGCTTATCTCCCGAGGACAGCCCTAACCTCAGATGGTGACAAAGCGGGAGCTAGCAGGCGTTTTGCAAACCGTCCCGATTGCAGCAGGGCTGGATGGTCTGGCCAGGGGTGACAGTGCTAGGTGTGGGGGCAGCGGGTTTGGACAGCTTGGGGCTCTCTTGGGGGGAAGCTTGGCTTCTGAGGCGTGGGGGATGGACCCAATCTGTGTATGGCTTGCCTCTACCTACCTCAGATCTCTGTTATACAAGAGAAAGGGGAGGCTCTGCAGGTGGGTCTGTCCCTATTTAAGGAAGTCTTCCTTTTCCTGAGTCCTAGGATACTTCTGCTGCTCCCTGAAGTCAGAATTGATGGCCAGGTGCAGACATTTTCCTCTGAAAATACACATCTCCCCGTGGGTTAGCCTTGGGAAATTTTTTTTTACGTGCCATGGAAGTTTTTTTCTGAGGCCAGGCCGGGCCTGCTTATAGGAGAAATTGACAGTGGCCAGCTAGGAGTCCTGTCCAGGTGAACCATTCCCACTTTGGAGCAGCCCAGGCTGAGTCAAAGAGGAGAGAGAGGTCTGCCTGCTGGGGGCCGGTGAGGGTGCTGGGAAGTGACTGGCTGTGGAAGAGAAGGTGCACAGACCCTTAGCCAGCCCTGGCTCTTGTTGCCTTGGCATCTCCTGTGCGGTCCCCTCCATGCCATAGTCCCCTCACTGCCATGGGGTAGGGTAGGAGGTGGAGGTGAAGAGGCGCCTTTCCACCCCCACAACCCCAACCGGGATCTTGCAACACTGGGATGGGGGCCCTGGGGGCCCAGGAGTGTGGCAATCTGTGGGGGTGGGGTGGGGAGGTGTGCACGGAGCAGGGGGAGAGGCTTTCACAAGCGGCCTCCACCATGACTGACCTTGGCAGGCTCACCTTGGGCAGCTTCCCCCTCTCCGCAGTATCTCCAAACAGCCTTCCTCCTGGGCCGCTTCCCTGGGGCCTGAGATCCTATCTCTCAGCTCGGAACTCTTATGCTGCTCCCAGTTATGCTCATGGAGGAAAAGTGGGCCTGAGCTGTAGATTCTAAACCAAAAGGAATGCCTGTGTGTGCTGTTTGCACCTTGACTTGCAGGTTTTCCCAAGTTACTGTGTCTCCAGGTCTCGGGCCTTTCCCCAGGCCGAGGCGGGGGTAACCGGCCTCCCTTCCTGGGGACTCCTCCTTTGGGCCGTGGGCTTTAGCTCTGCCTTTTGGTGGGAGCAGAGACAAGCCTGCTCTTTGTCCCACCCCAGCTTCTTAGGGACGGTCCTCCCCAGAAGAGGGATAAGAGTGTCTGGAGGGAGGAAGGGAGGTCTTTTTCTTGCTTATCCCCTTTCTCCTTCTTTCCATTCCACCAGCCTCCCTAGGCTTCCTTCCTTTTTCCTGATCACCCCGACACGTTAGGGCCTTGGCATTCGTTCTCCCTTCTGTTCGCCCTTTTCCCCAAGACAGCACATCTGCTTCTTTATTGAGATTTTTTAGGTTTCGATTTAAATGTTACTCCTCAAAGAGACCATATCTGGCCGCTCCAGCTAAAAATAGCCTTCCCACCTGCTTGTTTATTCGGTTTCCCCATTGGGCCTATTCAAATTGAGTAATTAATGAACGTAACAAAGGTGCTTTACAGAGGTGTGAACGAAGAGGATTAAGGGGAGGCAGCATGGGGTGGTAGCAGCAGGGGGGCCCTCACCTCCTCAGGCTGTTAGGGCAGGAATTCTGTGAGGAGGAGCTGTGGAGGGTACTTGTGCTGTCAGGGAGGGGCTCGGGACCAGCACCTCACCGCACTCTCCTGTTCCACCTGGTGCATAGCAGGATGACCAAGAAGGGACAGAGAAGATGCTCCACACACTTGTTTGTTGTCTTTTTCTTTCTGCTCCTTCAACTAAGAGCTGCATTTGTCTTAGTCACCGCAGTGGTCTGGGCACCTTGCGAGGACCTGGCACAGGAAAGATGCTCAACAAACACTTGCCTGGTAAGTTACTTTGGCCCAAATCAGTTGGGGTCAGGGTAAAAGCCTTGTTCACAAAGTATGACATCTGGTTACCTGTTGTACCCACCCCCGCCCTGGATATGATCTGCTGCAGAGGATTGGGGTGTGCTCTCCACTCTGTGTCACACTGGGGCTGGTTGGGCCCTTCTCTCCTACTGGGGCTGTGGCTCTTCTCCAGTTCTGGTGCCAGCCACCTGCCCTGAGGAACCACTGGGGCAACCGGAGCTGGGAGGAGACATGTTTCAGAGCTGTGGGAAAGAAGCCTGGGGGTGATGCTGAAGCAACCCAGGTCCCATCACCCAGGACACTGAAGATAAGTCACAGGGCAGTGGTCTTGAACGAGGAGGAGGAAATCCAGAGGTTGAGTCACCCAGTGTGTTCTGTACAACCCCCCCGCCATGCAACCCATCCCCCTGGGCTGAAAGGAAGGTGCAGGATTCTTCCAGGCATCCACAGAAATCGGCACCTCCCCCTTCCAAATTCAGGCAGCTCCAGGGGTGGGGTTCAGATCTGGCTGCCCAAACCAGACCTGGGGCAGGGGATCCAGGGCACAGATGTAGGGCAGCCAGTGCCAAGAGACACTGAGGCAAAGGCAGGAGAGGGATGAGTCCTGGGAAAGGCAGTCATGGCACACAAGAATGCCCAAGATGTGGAAAGGCTCTGACACTGGGAATGTGGAGAGAGAGAGGGAGCGGGGGAGAGAGACAGAGAGAGGAAGTGAGGGTGCAGACCCCAGTTTCTCTGCCTTTCAGAAAACTGGTGGTCTAGGAGAAATTCTAGCCTGTGTTGTGTCTCTCTTCCTGTCTCTGCTGGGCATTCCTGATCACTTGTGACGGAAATTCAGTTGCCCTGCCCTGTGCTATGTGCCTCTGAGGGGAGGTGTGAGCTCCGGGTACACAAGCAGGTGCCCTGTGCTGAGATAGCAAAGGGGCTGAGTGAGCTTCGGGAGAATGTCTCTTTCCCCTCAACTGCTTTATCTATAAAATGTGGCTCACACTATCTTGCTTCTCTGAGGGCAAAGCCCACCGGATGATCGGATGATCGCTTGAGGTCTTTCCCAGCACCTCTTTTGATCTGTGATTTTATGGAGCTAATTTCTGTTCTGCCCCTAACCAATCTTGTAATTTTGAGTAAATCCCTTCCCCTCTCTGAGGCCTCAGTTTTCTCACCTGCAAAATGAGAAGTGTAGATGAGATCTCTGAGGTCCTTTCAGTTCTAGCAGAATGGAATAATAACAGCTATTCACACCGGCCCTGTTGTAGGTAGGCCCTGTTATCTATGAACTGAACAGCACTGCTCCCATTTTGCAGATGAGGAAACTGCAGCACAGAGGGAAGTAACTGGCTGCTGGTCACACAGCGAGGAAGTGGCAGAGGGAGATTCAAACGGAGGTTCTCAAGCACTATACTATTGTGCTTCCTAGGTGAGAGTTCTGTGGAAGGGAAAATGCTCTAAATGCGCACTTTCACTGGTACAGGCAGCTGTCATCTTCCACGCTATCAATTTTCTCACATACAAGCAGGACTCTTCCAACAGATTCCTCTCCCAAACACTCAAATGCTCATGTGTTGGGGCCCCAGGGGGTGAGGGCCAAGATGGGAGGGGGTGGGAGGGAGCCATGGGGACATGTCAATCTGGTGGACTGAAGTCAAGGATCTGGAGATAGGGGACTGAGTCCTGGATGAAGAGCTAATGGTCCACAAATATGGCAGAGTCATCTGGAATTTTCTTGGTCACCTGGGGCAGGAGCTCCCAGATGCTACTTCAAGGTGAGGGAGAACAGGGCTGGGGTCAGCAGGGACTGGGTGGTGCTGGATCTCCCTCTAAGCCACAGAGCTCTGTTAGGACAGTAACCAGAGGCTGAGCCAGGTCCTGTATGGTGGCAGGAAGGTGCTTTCAGTGCCCAGAGGACAGAGTAGGGTTGGGGGTGAAGAACAGAGTGACAGATGCTGTCTGGCCAGGTGCTGTCTTGGGGGAGAGCTATGAGCAGCATGTCTGCTGAATATTCAGGAAAATTCCCAAATATTCATTTGGGCATGGAGTCAAGAGGTAGTCACATGCATTCCCAGGCCCTCACTACAGCTTGGTTTGCTGTCTTTCCTTCTGCAGGGCCATGCCCCCCTCCCCACACATACATTCACACAGGCCCAGGCCCAGTGTACAGCCCCAGTACTGAGTCACAGTGCAATTTTATTCAGCTGTAGAATCATATGCTGAGGTCTGCCCTCCTCCCTTGCCACCCACTGCCATTTGTCCACAGTCCATGTCTCAGGCTTGGCCTGTGAGGGGTTCTAGGACCCCAGCAGGGATCTCCAGGTACCCACAGTCTACCAGCAGGGCTCAGCTGCAGCCCCCCACACCCTTGATGAGGTTGGCGGCCTCAGGGATCTGGCGGAAGAGGTTGCGAAGGGTGTCCAGCTCCTGGGTCAGCTGCTCCACGCGGCTTCGGAGGCGCTCATTTTCTGCCATGTACTCCAGCACCTTTTGCTGTGTCTCCAGAATGCGCCTCTTGGCCTTGTCCCGACTCTTACGCACGGCAATGTTGTTCCGCTCCCGCCGCAGCCTGTACTCCAGGCTGTCTTTGTTCACTGCCTTCTTGCCCTTGTGCGAAGGGCCAGCGGGAGAGGATGCCTTGAGAAGGGGGCTACAGGGGGCTGCAGCAGCAGCCAAAGGTGCCTGGTGGGGAAGGCACGGAGGGACAAGAGGTGAGGGCTGGCCAGGAAGCAGGGTGGCGGCAGGGTGAGAGTGCTGGCAGCCAGAGCACACTTAGGCCTCAAAGGGATGTGGGCTGCAGAGCCAGCTCCTGGTTCCCGGTCAGAACAGCCTTGGCCCTGCTAGATACCCAGGGTCCCTGTTCTGACTAAAACTTCCTTTCATGCTCCCACACTCTGAGGATGCTTTCGTTCAATCTATCTTGTTTCCAGTTCTATGATCAGCGGGCATTTCTTCTTCTAGAAGTAGGTTCCAGAGAAAAAGGAGGAGGTGGGCAGCAGAGAAGCTGGTGGAGGCCTGAGATCAAGGCAGTTCAGCTGGGCACAGAGACTGCAGGACACAGCAGGCTCCAGGGTGGGAGCGAACTCACAGAGAAGGAAAGCAGGGTCATAGTTGGGTGGTGGGTGCAGAGGGCTTTGGGATGGGCCAATTTCACAAAGCAACGCCAAACACAGACCAATTAAGAATTTAAGCAGGAAGCTCAGAGTTTCCCCATCCATACCGGCCTCTCTCCAGCCCCAAGGAGAAACGATCTGCTCTTACCTTGAGGACACGCAGGGGCTGGCTGGGTGCTGCCAGGGCCGGGGGCAGGTGCATGGCTGTCTGCCCGCAGTGTGCCACTTGGTACTGCAACGGGTTGTAGCTGCTACGGCTGGCCCCTCGGCTGCCCTCGGGCCCCCGAGGCTCCTCCTTCACAGCCACGGCCCTGGGGTCGTAGCTCCCTGGGCTGCTGTAGATTCCAGGCCCCAAGGCCTTCCTGTCTGGGCCGAAGGTATGTGGGGGGTAGGCAAAGGGCCGAGGGTCAGGTGGCAGGTAGTGAGGGAAGGCGGGGGTTCCAGGGCCCTTGAGGCCTCGGGCCTCCGGTGCAGGCTTCACAGCGAAGAGGTCAGAGAGGAGCTGCTCCTCCCCAGACTCGATGTAAGCAGAGAGGTCGATGGAGGCTTCATGCTCACACATGTCCCCCAGCTCCCCAGGCCCCGCTCGGGCCCCTGAGAACTCGAGTGCCTGCTGGCCAGCCCGGGGCTCACACTCGTAGTAGGTCCATGAGACATGGCTGGTCCGCCCCCTGGGCTCCCCGCCCCTGAGCCCTGCTCTAGGGGCACCCTTGGGATGTTTGGCCTGCCCTTTCTCGATCTCTCCCTGCCCTAGATTTGCCCTAGATCTGCCCTCTCAGTCTCTTCTGTCACCCACTCCTATGTGGCCTCTCTCCTCCCTCCTCTGCTGTTTCCTTTTCCTTCCTCTCTAGTCAATGCAGCTTTTCTCTTCCCTTTTTTCCCCTCTCTCCTTGGGGTGTCTCAGGGAGGGCAGGGCGCACCCCAAGGGAGGGATACAGGCCTTAGAGAAATAGGGCCCCCAGCCTGTTCAGCGGTTGGGGCACTCTTTGGTTAGAGTTCAAGCCAGAGCTCTGAGCTGCCCAGGAGCTGATGCTTCTGGGAACGCCTTCCCAGTCCCCGTTGAGTCCAGGGTCTTCCAGAGTCCTTGCTGAGGGCAACACCTCCCTCTGAGGGTCCTCTTCCCTCCAACTTCCAAAAAGTTCTGTGCAGAATGAGGTGCCAAGTCAGAATGAACGGAGAACACCCTCCTCGGTGCCGACCCCCAGCTTGGGCTGAGCTCCTCCCCTGACACACCTCTCTCTGCCCCCCCCCCCCCAAGGGCTGGGCTCCACCCAACCCTGGGGGCAGTCAGTTCCTTTTGTAGCCCCACCTTCCAGGGCATTCTCCTGGTTCAGGCTAGGGGGTGTTTGAGGGGTTTAGGAAGTTAGGAAGTACTGATAGGTTCTGAGACCAAGTGATGCAGGGGGACTGTGTCGTGGCTCAGAGCTTGCTCATTTGCTAGTTTTTTTCACAAGGCCTGTGCATTAGCCCAGACACTCACGTTTCCCATAGCTTTAGCAGCCTGGCACTGGCCCTGAGGGCCTGCCTGGACTTGGCTGAAGCTCCTGGTCAGGACTTGAGCCCTGTGCCCCAGGCCCAGGCAAGTTACTGACCCAAGGACTGACTGTCACACTCTGGTGGCTCCAGAGCCTCTCTCTTCCAGCTGCCCTGTGCTACCAGAGTCTCAGGCTGCAACTCTGCCCTGCTCTGGTCCTGGGGCTCTGCCCCATTTCCTGTGCCCTGGCCACAGGGCTCAGGCGCTCGCTACAGCTCGGTTTGCTGTCTTTCCTTCTGCATGGCCATTCTCTGACCTCGATGCATGTCTCTTGGGTCCACTTCCTCTTGTGAGGCTTGAGAAGCCTTTGTCTTTTGTCATCACCTCTTCCTGGGGCTCTGTTTCAGGGTCTTCAGGAGAAGCTCAGGGCTTTCTCTCTGTAGCTTTGGTCTCATGGGAGGCCTCCCCTCCGTTCCCTTTTCTTTGGGTACTCCCCACTCCCTTCTGTCAGAGTCACTGTTTGTGACCCTGCTTTTACCTTTTGAGTGAATTTCATCTGTAAAAGGGACTATAGGTTCAGTGAAGAAAGGCACAATAGAAATGTGTTACTGGCTCTTTTACTATAAGCAAATGCTGGGAGTGGGGGGTGGGGTGGGGGAGAGGAGGTCCCTGTGAGGAGCTTGAGGTTTTATAGGTCAGGCACACCAAGGGCCAGGCCACTGTGGGGCAAATGCAGAGGGGATATGCAGTGGCATTAAACACTACAATAAAGTAGGCAAACAGGGCTGCCTACAAGTCAGGCAAGTTACCCCTCTAGGGAGTATGCTCTTCCTCCCTTCTTCCCCACCTGCACAATACCCCAGGAGCTTCCCGTGCAGGTTTTGAGCCCTAAAAGCCCTGACCTAGCATGGGAAGATCTTCGTACATCCCAGAGACAGATTTCAGGAACCAGATGGGGAAATTTGTTCTGCCTTTTCCCTATTTCTAAAGACCCTGTGGCAATAGGTACCACAGCTGAGCTAATTCGGTTTGGCAGCAGTGCCTCTGCGGACCATTAGGTGGCAATATAGTTCCAAAATGCGGATTTGAGGGGCTGCTGGGGTCTGGAATCAGGTTGCCGACAGAGGGCAGCCTCCTACAGCCCTGGTGTGGGGCAGGGGGCGGGGGGGAGGGGCGGGACACAGGCGTGGGGGGGGGGGGGCGGCGGTCCGTGGGGAAGGAGGAAGAGGGAACATGACTGGGAAGAGGACTTGAGGTGCAGTTATAGGGAGGGTGCGCAGGCTGACAGGGCCTTGTCAGGAAGGCCTGGAGGAAAAGTTCTGTCCCTCCCCAACTTTGAAATACTAGTGATGATGGTGAAAGCCTGGCGTTTTCTGGTGTTTGAGACTTACACGTTTTCATGTTGATAGTTTCCCTGTGAATTAAGTAGGAAGGTAAGCAAGACAGATAGTATTTTTATCATTGCCTTACAAATGAGGAAAACAAAGCTGAGGGGCAGAGCCGCCCGAGGTCGTCCAAGCATGTTGTGTAGGTCGTGAGGGAAAGGGCAATGGGACAGCTCCTGAAACCCCCCCTGGCAAGTAAGGATAGAGAAATGGGGAGCTCTGTGACTCAGAGAGCCTTCTTTGCTCTCAGTCCGCCACCCTGGGAGAGCAGGAAGGCATCAGCAGTGAGGGAACTGGCGCTAGGGAAAGCAGAGAGGTGTGCAAACAGCCGGGGGCAGGGAATGAGCGAATTTGCTGCTTGGCTGTGGGGAGATAATGATCTCTCATCTCTCACCTTCCGGGTTGCAGGCTGAAGTTCCGGGCGTACTGGCATCGTGTGTCCTGGTAACCAAGGGGTTTGGCAGGGCGAGAGGTGCTCTGGGTATTTGGGCAGGGGAGGAGGGCGTGCTGGGTAGGGAGGGTGGGGAGAGTATTGCCAGTCAAGGGCTGGGGGATTTTTGGGTACTGCATAACTGCTCAGGAGCAGAAAGAAGTCCTCCCTGGTCAGCAGGATAATCTTCTCCTTGCCCCTGCAGTTGCTACCTGTTTGTATTAACTGAAGCAATGCATGTGTATTATTTTATTGACTCTTAACCTGCATCAGCTCAAAGCCACCTCTTTCATCAAGCCTTTCCAACAGGGAGGCGATTGAGCGTGGTAGTGAGGTACGTGTCAGAGATAACTGGGCTCAACTCCTGCCTTTGTCACCAGCTTGATGGCCTTGGACAAGCTACTTAATCTTGTAAAACAGCAGTAGTCGTGCCTACTTGGTCAGGTTGTTTAATTAAACTTTGAATAAGATAATGTGCAGAAAGCAACATTCAGTCTCGTTCTGCCCTTCTTCTGTCCACCCGCTGCAGTTTATCTGTGTCTCCTAAGCAGATGTACACTGTCTGCAGCCTCTTCTGGTGCTTCAATTTGACAGATGCTTTTGAAAACTCAGGGACCAGGCAATGCGTGGGCTCCGGGGATCTGGCGGGTTCAGCCCTGGCCTGCAGCAGCTGGAGTCCAGCCACATCGGGTCCCAGTCAGTGATGCCATGAAGGTCACACATCTGTGCCATCTGTGGTCTTGCCTTCGTCTGCTCAGAGACTACTGCTCCTTGAAGGAAGAGTCAGATACACCTTTTGGACCTCCTCAGCTGTAGCGACTGAATTGCCTGAATTAAAATTCAGGACAAGTGGGTGGACAAGTATGAATATTCTTATGGGGAAAATGAACAAAATATTTGAAGACTGTGCTGAGTTGGAAAATTCAGGAATAAGTTTGCTATTCCACAGCACATAGAATGATTCTTGGACACAATGGTCACACAAAGATTTGTTGTGTGACTATATTAATAAATGAATGCTTAAGCAGCTGTGATTTCAGTGACCTCCAAAAGTCTCCCAAGTTCCCTAAGGTCTGAGCATCTGAGTTCCTAGCATTAAAGTGGCTGACAAGGTTAAGACAGGTGAACTGCCCAGGTTAAAAATAAATGCATGTTGCTCAGGAAAAGACTCACATTATTGCATTGGACCAGGTTGAAAGATCAGCAAGTATCACCTCACAGAGAGAGAGGGAGCCCCCAGGGACAAGTGTCTCCATGGAGCAAGAGGGGATAGGGGAGGGCTAGACTTGCCGGAATGGGGTGACATGAAGGAAGACCTTGGGCCACCTAGGGAAAGGAAAAGTGTGTACTGGAAAAGAAGGGGTCCCAAAGGGTAGCTGTGAAGCTTGGAGAAGGGCCTCTTACACAAAACTGGCCTCTGCCCAGTTTTGCCCTCACTCTTTTGGAACAACCTTGGACAGGGAGATACAGGAATACTCACGCCCCCCCACCCCCACAACTGCTAAATAGGTTAAATGACTTGCCCAAGGACACACAGCTGTTCAGTGGCTGATGTGGGACTTGGAGCCAAGTGTCTGTGCCCATGTGAATGGTGAGCCTCCAACCTCAGTCTACAAGAACACCAGCCACAAAGCTGGTGGACTGTTAGGGCCAGCCAGGACAGGGAGTGGAGGCATCTTGCCTGCCTGTGTCTTCACAGTGGCCCAGGTGGTGGAGGGTGATGTTGTGACACCTTTCCACCCTACTTCCCCTCCTGCCCACGTGTGTCAGCAGTGCTGGCTCTGGAATGATGCTGTTCCAGGACAGGCAGTGGGAGGGATGCCCACAAAGAAGGGACTCCAAGCAAGAACAGAATCTAATCCCATTAACTTCCTTTAGTAGTTAACCCAAAGCATCAGGAGGTCCTTGTCCCTACCTTAACCACTTCTTCTTTTGTCCTAGTCCAACAGTTCTCCTGGTCTTCCACCTAGAAATCTTCCTCTTCCTTGGCTCTGTACTGCTAGGTGGACCCCATCTCATCTCTCAGTCTCTCCCATCAAGCTTGTTGGACTCAGCTGGGTGCTTTCCTAAGTCCTGCTCTCCGCCTCTCCACAGGGTCAGGCTGTCCCTCTCTTCCTCATTCAGCTCTCACTGTCCGGGCACCAGAAGCCTTTGCTGACGGAGACTTAGGGACTGCTTTTGCCTTCGCCTTCCTCCATTCAGCTTGGTGCCTACATTCCCACGGTGGGTAGTGATGAGGTTTTTCTTCCTAGCCTACTAGGCTGCAGGCTTTCAGCACAGTACACAGAGCAGGAACTTAATAACACTTCGTGACTTCACAGAAGAAATGAGAGCAAGTTTTTGGTTCAAAAGAAGTGGCTGTTTGAAAGGACTGCCATTGGCCCCTGGGACAGAGTGAGGGCCTTTGGGAATGCTGCCTTGGAAGGAATCTGGCAAGCAGACCTCCTGACAAAGACAGAAAATGCCTGGAGACTCTTTCATACTTTTCCTGATAATGCTGAATTATCAACACTAACAACTCCATTTCCATTTTAAATTTTATTACATCAAAGAAAAAACTCCAAACCCTCCACAAAACCAACCAACCAACCCTCTGAAACCTAAACCAACTCAAAGACAGACAATTATTATCCAGGTATAACCAACTCCTTGCTCTCCCAAACAACCTTACATTAAAAAATCCAAAAGAAATAGAAATGCCAGCTTCAAAAATATTTCTCCAAAAAGTAAGGCATCCACTTAGAAAAAATACTTGAAGGAGGGAAGGTGGTTGGAGGAATGAGAAGAAATAAGAGGATGGTCCCCTGACCCTCCTGGGGCCAGCCCCAGCCCGCCTGGAGTCCCCTCAGAAGAAACCATAACTCAGCCCAAACCTGGCATCTCACCAATGCAGGGTCAGGCAGGCCCGGCAGGAAGCTGGGAGACTGGAGCAGGCCAGAGGGGCTCCCGGGTGTTCCAGTTTAAGCAGATGGTATGGGGAGTGGCACGAAAGAAAGGGAAGGCTCCTGTTTGGGATAAAAGGATCTAGTCCTTAGCACAGCAGGTGTGGCGGGAAGGCTCCAGGCCCAGGGCAAACACTGCCTCTTTCCTTTGGAGCACAGGGAAAGGACTCTGCCAGAGTCCTCATTCCATGGACAAGCTTCTCCAAGGGCTTCCAAAGTGGGCACCTGCCACCACTGCCTTCTCACGCGGCCCTGGAGGCTGTCCAAAGGCAGGACAGTGGTGGGACCTGAGAGGGGGAGGGGTTAGTAGAATTGGGGGAGGAGGGAGGAACTGGCCTTCTTCCTAAATGGCCCCTCTGAGTGATGGGAGAGCACCCTCTCTCCAGGGGAAAACTTTTCATACCAGGTCTGCCCTGAAGGTTAGAAATAAGGGAGTATTTTTAGGTCCAGTTCTTGGATGGGAGGTGACTTAAGGCAGATTTGGCTCAGGTTTCAGCCCTGAAGGGCTTGGGGAGCCTTCACACCCAGTCCTAGGTCCCAGGAGCCAAGGTCCAGACAGGGGAGGAAAAGGGCACGATGGGGGCAGGGGCAGGCAGTGCTGGCTGAGTGGTATGTGCTGGGAGCATAGCTGCAAGGTGACAGGGTGACTGTTCCTCCCCAAAGGGGTGGGGAGGGAAGAGGAGCTGAATTGCTTTGTCATTAGGAGAGGACTTTCTGGCTTCAGAAAGCTTTGGCACCCAGTTGGGGGCATGATGCAGGGGTCAGGGGCAAGGCTGGGTTTCTGCAATCTGAGCCTTTCCCAATCTGTTCCTCAGGCCTGGCTGGGGGTCAGGTGAGGGGCAGTTCGCCCTATTTCCTTGGTCCTTAGCCCAGTGGGGGATGGGGGATGGGATGTGGGTGGGGATGGTATCCAGAGGAACTTACTCTGGACAGGGAGCCCAGGCTGTGATGGATGGAGGCGTGGGGGGAGGAGTAGGGGGGAGGGCAGAGGGAAGCGATACAGGTCTCTCCAGCTGACTTTTAATGGTGACAGATTTGCTTGAGTCTGTCCCTCCTCAGCCTACTCACTGTTGCTTGTTGCTGCCACTTCTCTCAGAGCTGAGGCCTTGGACTCAGGAATGGGAAGGGAAAGCAGTCCTGAACTCAGGCTCCTGAGGAGGCAACAGGGTGAGGGATGGGGAGAGAGGGCCCCGGAGGGCACTCCAGCAGCTCCACTGTCCTCTCACAGGAGCGTGGGCAGCCCTGCCTTTGGGCACAGGCGCTGGGGGTGAAGGGCTGGTTCTTTGGGTACTAATGTCAGTGTCTTTGTTTATAATTTCTCACCACTCATCCCCAGGTCCTGTCCCTGTTTGACAGAAGCAGAGGGGTGTGTGTTGGGGGGACCCAGGCAGGGCAGGAGGACAGAAAGCAGGTAAAAGAGGGAGGAGACAACTGAGAAGAGATGGTGGTCCTCAGGGCCGGGCTGTTCCACTAGTCCTTGTTCTTGGAGGCGATGGGCTGCCACTGCTGCTCTGTGTCCTCATTTATCACCTCTGTCCCCGAGCTACCCCCGACATCGGGGTACACAACCACACACATCTTCTGGCTCACCAGGGTTAGCAACACTGTGGGAGGAGGTCACACACAAACCAGGTCAGTGCCGAGTGGCCCACTGTGCTCTTCCCTGCTCTCCTGCCCTGGGTTTTGCCTCTACAGAGCCATCATGTCTTCAGGAAATTTCCCCCTCCAGGAGATGCCCCCACCTGCCTCCTGTGTCTCTGGGCAGCCCGTTTGCCAGCTGCCCCTTGCTCATCAAGGTCCCAGTTTTCTACTGTCCTCACGCCCACTGACCACCAATTCCAGGGCCTCTGCCAGCCTCCACCAAGCCCAGGGCAGCTCCTGCAGGATAGCTATCAAGTTTTGCCTACTCCTGCAGGTCCAAAGTCTGTGTGGAAACATCAGCTGCTCTCTCCTCAGAGGTGCCTGGGGAGGCATCTGCTCTTTCCTGCCCCAGCTCCTTCACCAGAGCTCTGTGGCCCAGCCTAGCCCTCCTCATTCTGGTGGGCTTCTCTTGCTAGACTGCTGACCACTCCACCCCAGACCAGGAGGCCCTAAGGCACCCAGAGCCTTCAACAACTCACTGATGAAGTTATTGAAACACTTGGGCTTGTGTTGCCAGTAAACACCGAGGAAATAGACAGGTACTCCAGTCAGCATGATGGCTAGGCCGGTGCCACACACCACGGGCTCCGACCACAGGCTGAAGACGAGCAGAAAGGCCCAGAACAGCAAGTAGATGATGGGGAACAGCAGGTTTATCTGTGGAGCAAAGGTGCTGTTAGCTGGGTAGACCCTATTGACCCAGGATTAGGGCACCCTCCCCTTTCTTCACCCTCAGGGAGTACCTCTGAGTGCAAAGGCTGAGCTTCACTCAGCTCTAAGGCTCCCACACCCTGAACCTTGGGCAAGTGCTGTGTCAACAAATGTTAGTAAACTTAGACCAGGGGACAAGAAGAGGACGGGGAACCTAAGGAGGGAATGATCCTCACTGCCCACCCCCACCCCCGGGTAGGATCAAACAAAACCTTGTCATCCATGCCACGTGCCTACGGCAGCCAAAACAGCCCGTGGGGACTTGCTGGCACAGTGGTATATACTTGCTGTGGCCGTAGGGTGGAGGAGAGGTGAGGAAATGAGTGAGAGGCAAGCAGGAAACCACCTGAGTCAGTCAGGCTCCTTGCCCCTCACCCACTTCTAGGCAGAGCCCTCATCTGGGCATGAGGCAAATGGAGAATCCCTCTCACCAGGATCAGTCCCTACGTATTTCTTTCAAGCCATTTGAGAAGAAAAATCTGCCAACACCCAAGAAATCAGAAAAGTTGGCATAGTATAAGGCAGTCTAGGCCCTTGACTTTGTTCAGAAAGAAGCATCTCTTTCTGGGATTCATCCCTTCTTGCTAAACACTGGTGGGAGTTCCCAGCGGAGAGCTAGCCTCTAGATTCAACTCCTTGGCCCCTCTTGTCAGCGGGTGTGCATGTGGTGGGGAGATGGGCTTCTTCTACTCCTCCACTTAGCAGGCTTTCCAACAGCGGTAGGAAAGTGAGGGGCAAACAGAGATTTGGAGGGCCCTTGATTTCTCAGCTGGAAGAATCTTCTAGAAGCATCTAGGGTCCCTCTGTTTCCAATATAGAATTGTTCAAATAACTTAGGGCCATACTCTATTCTTCTGAGTTGCAGGAAAATCTGGAGTACTCTTGCATATTTTGTTCTGAGTAATCCTGTAAAACCCATCACAAAGTTATTTCTTGTAACAACCAATAGGTTCACTGGGTACCCTGCTATGTATAGGGTCACAGAAGTTTCAAAAGGGAGGCTCACTCATGGATGGCTGGAGTGGACTGGGAAGCTTCAAAGAGGAGGAGGTGCTTGAAGGTTATGTGGAAAATGGTTAGAATTTGGATACGCAGATGAAAGGAGGAAACTCATTCTGGGATAGAAGCACAGAACAAGTGGACCCAGCTATCTGGAGGGACAAGGAAGAGACTGGCCAGACAAGAGGATCCAGGAAAACGCTGGAACGATAAGGGAGTCCTGAGCAATCAGCGGCAGTTTAAGACAGAGTTATAGGAAACAAAGAAATAATGTGATGAAAATATCATTTAATCTAACTTATCTTTCCAGCTGCAGTTTGCTCTGGTCCTACCCCCGGCAGAAGATTGGAATAAATGGCTGCCCCATTCCCACAGGGCCCTTGCCTCCCAAAGGGTCTGTTACCATCATGTGGGGGATGGGTAGGTCAGCAGCTGAGAACGAGGTGATTGAAAAATCTGCGCTGCAGCTGAAACCACTGGTGGGGGTGAGGGGGACCCCACGGGGAGGTTTTCGCACCTTGATGGGGCGGGGGATGTCAGGCTTCTTCCAGCGAAGAACTATCTGTCCGGCAATTGTGACTCCATAGAAGAGGTAGTTGATGAAGCCCACATAGTTGATGAGTGTGTATATGTCGCTGGTGACCAGCATCAGCAGGGTGGAGACACACTGAGGGGGATGGGGGAAGCACATCGTCAGTGATCAGAAGGACATTTGGAGACTGGGGCTGTTTACAGGTCGGGGACTGTGCGCGTGCTTCAGGCAGGTGGCCATTTCATAAAGAATGTCTCAAATTGGAAACTGTTTAACCACTCCTAGAAACCTAGGCCATCATCAACACCTTTGTTGCCTGGAAGTTCTTGCCGATGGCAAGGGTGATAAAATATTTAATCACTGGTGCGGCATGGAGATTAACCAGTCAGAACAGATTTTGGCTGTAAATAACTAGACTGGCCACACTGGTGGCACCTGGCTCCATGTCCTCCCTGCTCTCATTTACGGTACATTTCTTTTTATCATTTTAGGGAAGATTGTTAACTGCAGACTAAGGCCTTATCTTGCCCTCATCCTCTTCCCCTGTCTGAGTCATTTGTTTTTCTTCCTTCCTTTTTTTTAAATATCATAAAGACTTATTTACTAGGTGCTGGACTCTATTTCTCACATTCTGCAAATATTAACTTGTTTAAGCCTCATAACATCCCCGTGATATTTTCTTGATAGAATACACTTTCCAACTTCAAAATCATTTCAGTGGCTCTCTCGGAACAGTGTTCTTCCCTTCTGCTAATACATGAAGGCCAATAGAAGGCTCAATTTTCCTGTGAGATCTCATGGCGAAAATAACTGAGAACATTTTAATGAACGCATGAGCCAGATTCTTACTGTATTTGCCTCGCAGTCATAGTGCTGCACCAATGGCTCAAACTGAAAAATGGCTTTGGCCGCTGGGAGTGTTGTGTTTCTCCGATCACCTTTTACAACAAACAATCATGATGACCTTCTCCCTGTATCTGAACATTCTGAAATTCCGGCCAATGTTGTACAACGAATGTCCTTGACTTCCGAGGGCTCTCCTATCCTGCTATAACTGTGTCTCTGATAGACAAAGTAATTTTCAATGTTTTATTCAGGATCCAGAAGGAAAAAAAGGGGGGGCTCAATGGGACAATGCTTTGTTCCTTCTTTTTTGCTCTCTCTGAATGACTCTACTCTGGGGTCATTTTACTCCCATTCCCCCTCCACCCCATCCCAAGTTTCCTCTTCTCCATTTTCAGTGTGCCAGTCTTCCTTTATGATTTTTCTTATTTGGTGTACCCTTAACACTGAATTTGTTTTAGTGACATTTCCCACTGGCAGAAAATCCTGGGGCAAGAAGACCAATGGGAGGGGGAGGGGTGTGTGCTGCTGGGAGCAGAGGCCCAAAGGGCAACCCTGGGGGCAACAGGTGCAGAGCAGAGTCAAGAAAGGAGAAGTTTCTTTGTGAGGTTATAAAATCTTGAGGAAGTCAGGTCATTCTGATCCAGAAGATAGGAGCAAGAAAATGACCTGGCCTGAGAGCCTTAAGGTCTTTCAGGACTCAGTTTCTTGCCTTGCTCTTTCTCTTCATATTAGTGAAGCCTATGTACACCACTTGCCAGATTCTCTAAGTCCAGGAGCAGAAGAAGGGTTACAGGGGTATCTGTGGGAAGGGTGAACTCCCAGCTCAGAGAAAGCAAGAGAGGGAGGGTGGTGTAGGACCGGCAGAAGGAGGGGCCCTTACTGTGAAGAGCAAGGCTGGGATGGGGGTGCAGCGCTTCACATGGATCATGGCCAACACGCTGGGAAGGTGGCCCTCCCTGGCTCCGGCAAAGAACAGCCTGGCAGGGAGAAAAGCAGGTCAGCCTGGGGTAGCTCCTGGATTACCCTCGAAAGCTCCCTCCCCAGCCCAGGCTCCCTCATTCATGCCCTGCTTCTGCCCACGCCGGGCGTCAACCCCCGACCAGGTACCCACTTTCTCGTGCATGCCTTCCAGCCCACTAGTCACAGGACCCACAATCACAAATGCTGATGCAGGCAAACCAGAAGCAGCTGGTGGGTACGTGGATGGACCCTGGGTGTGTGGAAACCCTGAGTGTGGCCTGGGAGGCTTGGGGTTACTGATGATTGTGCTGTCACTCTGTGGCTCTCTCTTAATGCTGGGAGTGCTGCTGTGGGAGCAGCCTCTCTCCTTTGCTTAAGGCCTTAATTCCATTAAAAAAAGTGCCTTCCATATCCTCAGGGGATATAAGGAGACTGAACTGTACAAGGAAAGCCTTAAAAGCATTCATATCCTAGTCAGAAAGTAATTGTCTCTGGGGTTGGGGAAGGCATGGTTGAGCAGAGACACTTGAGGACTTGTGGGATACGTGCAGAGGTCCTCTGTCTAGTTGTGGGTCATACGCCTGTCTACAATTGCTGAAACTCATCAATCTGAACACTTATGGTCTGTGTATTTTATTGCATGCGAATTGTACCTAAAAATTTTATATCTTTAAGCTATTTATTCTATTTCCAAAAAGCCATCAAAAGAAATGAATAATTAGTGAAATGTGCATATATAAAGATATTTTGATAATAAAAAACAAAATAAAGATATTTTGATATTTCATAATAATGAAATATCCTAAATGTCTAAAAGTAGGAGATTGATAACATAAATTATGGTATACCCATAAAATGGAATATTATACGGTCTAAATAATATTCTAGAAAAAAACTGATTACATGAGAATATGTTCACAGTATATGGTAAATGAAAAGACCAAGATAGAAAACCAATGATTCCATACACTTAAGTTCCATACACTTAAGTAAAGTTCCATTCACTTAAAAATTGTTTCCCTGGCTGGGTGGCTCAGTTGGTTGGAGTGTCATCCTGTATACAAAAAAGCTGCAGTTTCAATCCTTTATCGTGTTGCATATGGGAGGCAACTGATCAATGTTCTTCTCTCTCCCTTCCTCTTTCGTTACAATCAATGAACGTATCCTTGGGTGAGGATTAAAAAAAATTATTCATGGGGCATGTAAAAACACATATTAAAATACCAGCTAATTATTTCTGGGTAGTGGGATTATGAGTAATTTAAATTTTTTCCTTTAGATGTTATAGAAAAAACTTGAAAATTCTAAAAGACAAAAAAATTGCAATCAGAATAAATTTTTAAAATTTCAAAACAATTAAACTTTTTATTTTGAGATTATTATATATTCACATGTAGTTGTAAGAAATAATACAGAGCAACGCTATGTATTCTTTACCCAGTTTCTCTGTTGGTAGCATAACCGCGAAACTATAGTACAATATTATGACCAGGATGTTGATGTTTAAGAGTGAATTTCAAAAAAAATTTTTGTTCTTTTTCTTGTATATTTTTAATGACATTTTTTCTTTCTTAAAAAGATTTTATTTATTTATTGTTAGAGGAAGGGAGGGAGAGAGAGAGGGAGAGAAACATCAATGTGTGGTTACCTTTTAACTGCCCCCCTACTGGGGGCCTGGCCTGCAACCCAGGCATGTGCCCTGACTGGGAATTGAACCAATGACCCTTTGGTTCACAGGCCAGCACTCAATCCATTGAGCCACACCAGCCAGGACTGAGTGATTTTTTAAAAAAAGAAATTATAACATAAAAAGCAGGCCTTCTTCCCCTTTCTTCTCCTGAGAGAAAAAATTACTACAAGCTGTTAGGAGTCATTTACATATCAATGTGAATTATACCACTTCTTTTTTCTAGAATTTTGTAGGAAAAGGATCACCCCAGGGTGAGAAGCAGGGGATGGTGTGATGGAGACAGAAAGGCACAGAACTGGCACACTGGGTGTTCTGAAGAGAACTGTCATTTACTTCGTAATTTGTATATGGGGGAGAGTGAAGCTAAAAGCAGTAGCTCATCAGAAGTGTGGGGGTCAATTATGGTCCCAAGTACCCAAATGCATCACCATCAGTTGCCATCACCAAATCCCTAGGCTACTGTCATTAGTTTCATGCAGCCACATGGCACTGGCCCTTTACAGTGCAGCCTCATGCACCCCACTGAGACCCAAGTGTCCTGTGGGCCTTATCATGCACATAGCCAGGGTCCCGCATTCACATCCCTCCTCCACAGGCAGCCGGGACCAAGTGGAGTTGTCCAGGTCCAACAGCATTTGTAAGTGTCAAGTTCACAAGAGACAATCCTTGCCCAGCTGGCTGACAACAGAGGAGACAACGACAGTAAGCATGACACACACCCACACACACTCCTACTCCTCAGGAAGGATCATCTTCTCCATACCCCCAAAACACAAAACACAAAAGGGTAAGAGAAAGAGAGAAGAAGGCAAGGAAGAGAAAGTAAGAAAGAAAAGAACTAGAAGATGAGCAGAGGAGGCCTGGTGGGTGAGCTGCACCTCTGAATCAGAGGCTGAGTACACCAGGCTGCATTTCCTGCATGCACACACTGCTATACCACATGCATGCAGACCACTACTCGGCCTGCCTGAGGGACAAACCCCACTCTACAGTGACTATAGCCAGTCACTCTCCTCCAATAGATCCCAGACAGCCTCATGGGTCATTGCTCTTCCACTGCTCACCCACGGCTGGGGCCTCCAGATGGCCACTGCTCCTGTGTAACATGCACACGAGGTTGCTGTGGATGTGTCATAGGGTCCCGGAGAACAGGGGACACCCACACTCCCTCTTTCCTGCCCTGGGTCCTGAAAACATGGCACTCCTTTGCCATTTTATGGGAACTCTTCCCTGATGTGATGGGTGGCTTTACAAGTAGTTGAATTCAGGGACATACTCCTTTGCTGTATTTTTTCAGTAGGACTGTGCCCCGGGCACCGAGGGGCTTTCTAAGAACCCTGGGAAGACCTCTAGAACCACACTGATGGAAATCATCCATCATCTGCTGTTCTTACAGCCCATTCTGGAGACAGCAAGAAGGGGTACCAAGGAGATAGATCCTGGATGTATGGAGACAAGAGATGGGGACTCCAGGGCTCCCTTGAGCTTCTGGCTTCCCTGAGAGGGATGAGGGATGTGGCTTTAGACAAATGCTTTCCTTTTGCATTTGTCTCAATGCTCTTCCCCAGCTCTCTCATGTCACATGAGTGAGTCCACCTGGGTCTCAGGGATGGTCACACGAAGACCTCCCATAGCTGCCTGTCTGTGGAGCAGAGAGGAGCCGGCACCCAGAGATGATCCTGTCCCACCTGTAGTCTGGTCCCAAAACTCTCCTGGGAGGCCAGCCCAGAGGCACAGGTTCCTCCTGATCCCATTCAGAGTGGGATTCCTTTCTAGCCAGCACAGCCCATTTCTAGGAGAGTGGAAAAGGAGCTCTGGAGTTGCAGCTGAGACAGTCCTGCTGCCAGCCACAGCCCCTGACCTGGGACTGCATCAGGCAGCCCGGGCCTCCTCAGCCTCCTGCTCAAACTGAAACAAGGTGGGATGGGGCTTTTCACCACTTCACGTGAAGGCACACACATCATAGGTAACCACGTGAGCAGCATTACACCTCTCTGCATCTACACTGATACACGCATGTCCTCATGTGAGCAATCACCCCCTTCAAGGCCACTGCCCAGGTGTCCACACAGACCCTGCTGACGGAGACAAGCCCCCACATATACACAGAGCTATATACACAGCAGAGTAGCCCCTGGCCCTGAAAGGACCCAGATAGCACTCACCGGGAGGAGGTGAAGAGAGACCCATTGACTCCTCCAAATGTGGACAGGGCAACAGAAATGGGCATGATCCAGGCCATGACCCCTAGGAGCTTCTCTCCGAAAGTCTGTGAGAGAAAACAAGGGGTAAGTGAAAAGGTGAGGCTACAACCCTGCACCTGTGCATCACTGCTAGGAACGCTCCCTCCCAGGCCCACCCTTCCTTGGTCTCTGGCTCAACTCCTGAGAGGAGGTGTGGTGCGTGTCTGCGCTCTGGCTCCCGTCTCACACCAACACCTCCAACAGCTAACTGAGGGAGGCAGTGTGTGGTGTTAATACTAATAATGCTAATAATGAACTAACATTTGTTATCCTTGATTTACAGATGAAGAAACTGAGGCACAGAGCAATTCAGTGGATGGCCAAAGATCACACACCTAGGAAGTGGCAGGGCCAGGACGTGAGCCTAGGCCTCAATACACGATACACCAGTGAGTCAGGCAGGTTTGGGGCTCCAATCTCAGCTCAGCATTCAGGAGCTGTAAGACCTTGAGCAAGCTTCTTAATTTTTGAGCCTCAGAATTAGAGATGAATCGTAATTCATAGAGTGAGGATTTCTAAATTCATAGAAACAAATGCTATTGGGGGAAAATGATAAGAGGCTATTATGTAGGCTGAGAAGGAAAAGGTGGTGACACTACAGTGTTCGTGTATAAAATGTCAGGGAACCAGCCTTTCTATATTCCCTGGGTCAAGTACACACTTGATTTATACCATATAATGGGGATGGGTTTAGAATAGCTGTCCTGCTGGGGAAGCCTGTGGAACAGGCTGCTATGGGACCTCGGAGGGCCTCTTTCTTTAGTCTTCAATAAGACAAGTGAAGACACTGTTTGACAGGGTGAGGTCAAGGCCCAGGTGAGGCCAGGTGAGGGAGTAGCATGGATCCCAAGTCTTTCCTGGGTATCAAGGACCCCAGGGCCTTGGACCTGCAGGATCTCTTTCCCCAAAAAACACAACCCACTCCTACTTCCTAGTCATTTATGGTGCACATTTTTCCCTGACGAGTGAAGGAGTCAGGCTGCCTGATTTCCCGAGGTGGAAATGGAGCAGGAAACAGCATGTCTCAAGCAAGATGGCATCTTTCTGGGGAGACGCCTGTCTCCTTTCTACAGTCATTGCATTCAGAGTTTAAAGTGCCCTAGATCAGAAGTTGGCAAACTTTTTCTGTAAATGGTCAGAGAGTAAATATTTCGGCTTTGCAGGCCATACAGTTCCTGTGGCAATTACTCAGCTCTGCTGTTGTGGCTGTTCTAGGTATAGTGTGTCCACCAGCTTGCTCCTGAGCACCTGAAGATGTGGTTTCTGTCCTACAGACTTGGGATGACTTCCAATTTCACAAATCCATGGGTCAGGGGAAAGCAATGGTAGCTCAGTAGGCAAGTCTATGTCAACCTGCCTAGTTTGAGGGGCTGTGAGTGCGATTTCTTACCACAGCGACTGCGTTTGATGCCAGCAGCTCCTGGGGGGACATTGCAGTGACATAAGCGACATTGGCAAAGACATACACAAATGTGACCAGTGGGATGGAGATGAAGATGGCTCTGGGAAGGTTCCTGTAGAGGGAGAGGAGGTGAGAGGGGAAAGGCGTGGCACCTGGGACCGCCTGCCTCACCATGGCATCTGGGGAGTGCCTCTGTTTTTCTTCATGAAGCTGATTGCAGCCTTCTGTGATTTTCCCTCTTCCATGAAGGAGTGGGAGGAGGAATTTTTCTCAATATGGGCAGGATAATTTAAAGGAATTATCTAGACAGTTTAGGCTGGACATATATTCCATACCTACTGATCTCTTCTTGATCATCAGCTACACAATGCGCCCTTTCCCCTGCCTCAGGACATAGAGACCACCTGTCCCAAAACAGGTAAGATGCCTGAAAACCACTCGGGGTACATTTCATTCTCTAAGGCAGTAGTGTTATCTCAGCAGCATTCTCAGCCTTTAACCTACTCTGGTAGTGTTTCTGGGTCAGCTTTCTTCTCCTGGCAGAGCGAATGGCAAGAGGTCTAAGTTCCTGGGTAATAAACTGCTTTTTCAGGATAGATGGACCACAATTAGAATCAGGGCTGGGAGGAGAAGTGGGCAGTGGACACCTGGTTCCCCCTTTCCAGTAGCAGGTGCCTTGGCCTTTCCAGGAAGAGAGAAAAGGCTGGGCTATTTCAACTCACTTGTAGGGATCAACAAGTTCCTCAGTCACATAATTAAGAAAATTCCAGCCTCCGTAGGCAAAGGACCCCTGAAGGAAAGCCAGTGCAATGAGGCCGATGTTGGGTTCTTGGAAATTGTCAAATGCATTCTTTGGCTCCAGCCAGAAGTATTCTCCTGTGGACACAAGGGGCAGGAAGCTGCTCAGAGAGACCAGTCAGAGGCCTAGCTGCCCATGGCCTGCCTGGTCTGGTCCCCACCGCTCCCTTTGGCAATGATTCAACTCTTTGTCTTATCTCCAGTACACCCCAGGCATTGGGGAAGTGGGACCAAAAGGAGCAGAACAACTCCAGGACCTCCCAGAACCTGGTAACCATTACTCCAGTGAGGCTCAGGTTCAAAGCACAGTTCTTAATGTTCTTTCTTTTTTTGAAAAAAATTTTATTTATCGTGGCTCAGTGGGTTGGGCATCTTCTCGCAAATGGAAAGGTCACCGGTTTGATACCTGGTCAGAGAAATGGGAAGCAAGGGAGAAAGAGAGAGAGAGAGAGAGAGATCGCTGTGCAAGAGATACATCAATCTGTTGCCTCTTGCATGCCCCCAACTGGGGACCTGGCTCACAGCCCAGGCATGTGTCCTGTCCTGGAACCAAACCAGTGGTCTTTCAGTTTTCAGACAATGCCCAACCCACTGAGCCACACTAGTCAGGGCTGAATGTTCTTTTTTTATAAGGCAAAGTTACTTGGAAAGGAAAGGCCAGGGGAAGGTCACCAGGGACAGCAGGATAACTTGGGGGACTAGCAGGGTAAACTGGAGCTGGCTTGCTGGGATTTGGAGATGCATGATTAGGGCCCTTGTCAGTCTCCTCACCCTTCTCCCTGGTGTTTAAGTTTGTACAATTCATGAAGAAGGCATCAAGAACAACAGACGTGCCAACATAAGCTTCCATAATGCTCTATTAGTTTAAGCCTATCTACTCTCCTTGTCAACTTCCAAATGTTTCTTTCTAAGGTGTGCGTTTGGTTTCCCCTTTTATGGTGTAGATTCCCTGAGGACAGAGGGTCCTTCAGCAAAGAGCATTTAAATTTTCTTCCCAGCCCTTAGCACAGTATTCTGCACACAGAGGTCTCTCAAGAAAGGCTGCTGACTGAGGTTGCAACGAGACACAGTGGAACCGCTTCATACTTTACTTATTCATCTGTAACCCAGCATAGGGCCAGCAAGTAAGGAGATTAGAGTGATCAGGAGAAAGCACTGGGGCCAGATTATGAGAGACTCTATTTTTGAAAACACAGCACAGTGATTTCCTTATGTCTAAATTCCTGAAAACAATAAAACCTGCTAAAGAACTTAATCCATCTGATTAAATTAATCATGGACATTTTATATAGCAGACTTTTAATTATGTTTCCTGGAGTAAAAATCCAGGCACCCCACACTGCCTTCTGGGCTTGTGGGCAGGTGGGAGGTCTCCTGCTTGTCACCTGACTTTCTCTAGGAGGCAGTGACACTGGGCAGAGCCTTGTGGTGGCACAGGGTCCCAGGGAAACCAAATACAGACTTGAGCTTGGAAATGACCAAATCTGGTGGGGAATGCGGGCAGGGGCCCAAGAAATGTAGAGCTCTCTCTTGTAGAGATTGTAATTTAAAAACATAAAATCTCCTCCTCCACCCCCCATTTTAAGTATGGATGAGGTACAATATAAGATGCAGGGACCTTCCATGGGGTTGGGGCAAGAAGGCAATAGGAGTCCAGAGATCTGGGGTCTTCAGAGCCATGAGGTCAGCATGGGAGGGCTGAATCTGCTAACAAGCAAGGCCTGTCCTATTGCCTATGGAAAATGGTTTCTCTTCCCCTTTGTCAAGCAAGTGAAGAACAGAAGTCATTTAAGGCCAGAATTGGGAAATCTCAGGGTGTGCACACACCCAAAGACAGTACGAGGGGGTGTGTACATGCAAGGGATGGGACATCTGACAGGGTCCCATTGTTTCAATGACACTCACCTTTGCAGATCTGTACAACCCCCATGATGATAATCAGGGCCAGGGCCAGGAGCTTCCCAGCTGTGAAAATGTCTTGAACCCGGGTGGCCCACCGCACACTGGAGCAGTTGACCCATGTGAGGAGCACTGAAAGGAAAGACCCCCAAATATACCCTCAGGGGCCATAAAGAGGCTGCAGGATGCCCTCTGCACAGAAGCAGAAAGGCTCCTTGATCCCGATGATGGAATTGTAGCAGACCAGCCAAATATCCTGCAAGCTCAGCCCCACTGTGTGGAAACTTGGGCTAGGTTAATGGGTCATGAATGGGGATTACGTGTCACAAATCTGTGGTCAGAACATGCCGTGCCCGGGGCTGGAAGCCAGAAGTAGGTATGGAAGTGTGGGCACTAGCTTTGGGGGGAAAAGCAACAGCTGATCAGGGCAGCAGTGTGAACTCTGTTTTTAAGTCATTGTATATTCAAGGGGTGCCCTGAGCAGCTGGTGGAATCCTGGTTGTCATATTCTTGAGCCTGGTTTTGGGGGCTACAGAGGTTCAGGAGAGTCTTTGCCACTTAGGTTTATCAAGGTATAAAACACAGAGAATAAAATTCATTTTTCTAAGTGTATGATTTGACAAATGTGTTCAGCTGTCTAATCACTACCACACTTTCCGTATGGAACATTTCCAATACTCCAAAAAGTTCTCTCATGTGTTGTGTTTCTTTGACATCAGTCCTCTTCCTCTGCCGGGAACCACTTTTTGTCCCTATAGTTTTGTTATTTCCAGAATGGCACATAATTGGAACATAGTATGTAGCCTTTTTAGTCTGGCTCCTTTCACCTAATGTGATGCTCTTGAGATCCTTTCACATGGTATGATATCTATCTATCTATCTATCTATACCTCATATCTGATAATGGTGTGATCATATATATATATATATGAATGAAATACATATATTACATATATATGTAATTCATTCATTTTTATTGTCAAGTAGAATTCTATTATATTAATATATCAGGTTGATTTCCATTTGACAGCTGATGGATATTTGGGTTGCTCCCAATTTTGGGGTATTACAAATAAATCAGCTATAACACTTGCACAGAAGTATTTAAGTAGACCTAGAAGTCTTTGAATGTGGTCTTCATTTCTCTTGAGTAAATACCCAGGAGTGGGATCTGGGTTCTATGGTAAATGTACGAGGTCTGCCCAGAAGGTATCCAGCCATGTAATATGAGAAATAGAGCCCTGGTTGGTGTGGCTGAGTGGATTGGGTGCCAGCCTGCAAACCAAAAGGTCACTGGTTCGATTCCCAATCAGGGCACATACTTGGGTTGTGAGCCAGGTCCCTAGCTTGGCTATGTGTGAGAGGCAACTGATTGATGTATCTCTTGCACATCGATGTTTCTCTCCCTCTCTTTCTCCCTCCCTTCCTCTCTCTAAAAGTGAGTAAATAAAATCTTAAAAAAAGAAAAAATAGAGACATTTGTTGAAGAAGACACAAGACACAAGAAACATTGTACATAGGACAATGATGCCTAAGTCCTATGAAGTAGGCACCTTGGGACCTCACACAGTTCTTCCAATTGCCATCAGCTGCCCCATCATATTTTCCTGAATCTCATCAATGGTCTGAAGTCTCTTCCCTTTCAAAGGTGATTTTAGTTTTGGCAAAACCCAGAAATCACAGGGTGCAAAATCTGGGCTGTAGGGGGTGCTGAGTCATCTGTGTGATTTGATGTTTTTGTCAAAAAACTGCACAAGATGTGACACATGTGTGGGTGTATTGTCATGATGAAACTGCCAATCACCAGTTGCTCATAGCTGTGGTCTTCTGAATCATCCAAATAGTTTCCGCAGAGGAATGTTCAAGCTTAATGTGAAATCTGATGCAGATTCATTGCTCTACTTGCTCAGTCATTTTGAATGTGACAGCGACACAGTACACATGCTCACTCAATGGCATCTACCGCCCCCACTGACTAGTACAGTGAAGTCATCATTGTTCACACATGTACATTCCTTGTCTGCCAGCTTACATGTTGTACAAACTGTTCTCATTATGTTCACAATGGCTGGACTTTTCCCAGTCAGACCTTGTATACTAAACTTTGTGAGAAATCACCAAACTGTTTTCTCAAGTGGCTGTATCATTTTGCATTCCCACCAGCAATGTGTGCAAGATCCCATTGCTCTGTATCTTTGTCAGCATATACTACTGTCAGCTTTAAAAGTCTGGCTATTCTAATAGATGTGAAGTGGCATTTCAATGTAGTTTTGATTTGCATTTCCCTAGTGACTAATGATGTTGAACATGTTTTCCTGTGTTTATTTCCACCATCCCTATATCTTCTAGGGTGGCATGGGAGGCTTTTGATCTGTTTTCTTTCCCAGGAGTCATGGACTCTCACAGAGATCCCAACAATGTGGGACCTCCAGGTCTGGAGGAGAGGCTGAGCACTAGGCTGAGCACTAGGATGGAGGCACCCTCTGTTTTACCATCACATTCCCTATGGAACCCATGGGAGCCCTGTGATACAGGAACAGGAGCCTCAACTTCCCAGTGGTTATGGAGTGCTTGAGAACAAAGGGAAAAAGTTAAAATTCTCTTTCTTCCCCTTCCCTTGAAACAGTGACCAAGATGCCCCCTAGTTCTCCAAGGTTATAAGTCCTATGTGTAAAAGCATAAGACTCTTTCTCTCCCCTAACCAGGCCTCTGATTTCACTTAAACAGCTGATCAAGTTCTATCAATAGCTTGCCCTGAAACTGTGCATTTACTTTCCAAATATTTTCCAACCTTACTAGATTCTGAGAACATTTTGGCAGGGTAAGGACCTGACGTTATTCTTCTTCTGTAACCTTCCTCCCTATGGTGTCTCCGCCTGGCAACTCCTTCTCATCTTTCAAGATCCAGCTCAAATATCACCTGTTCCATGAGTTGTTATTATTCTACTTATTCCTGACAATGTGCCTGCCAGGCAAGATATATCAGCTGCCTTTCTCAGACAAGGAACAAAGTGTGTCCCTCCTGTCTCCTATCAGACCATGTTGTTTATATCTAACTCTGGCACTTATTTCTTGGTATTATAATGATCTGATTCTTTTTCTCTGTCTTCTTGTAGAGCAGGAGGGCAGGGACTGTGACTTTTGACTTTTTCATGTCTTTAATCCCAAGACATATCACTGGTGCCTTCAAATAGTAGGTGCTCAGCAAATATTTGATACTTGAATAAAGAAGATGCCCCAATTCATTAGCCTTCCAATCTCACCTCAGTCTACATATTTCACAATGCACACCAATCCCTCTGCTCTCCAGGAAACTCATCAAAAGAAGACATAATCCTCAATTGGTGTCACAGAGCCAAAAAAGCAAGAGGAAGAGTGACTTCAAGAGTAGAAGCTCTTGACTCCTTGTGGAGAGGCGGTTAGCCAAGATGGTGTCATAAGACGAGAATGATAACATGTTGTTAAAGGGAGGACTTTAAGTGCCTGAACAGGGAGAACATTTTGTAAATAATAGAATGTTCCAGATGGACTGAGATATCCTGATAAATACACATTTGGTTTATCTCACTCAATTCAGTAAGGATCTCAGGATCACGCACCTGGTGACAATCCAACCCAAATCACTCTAAACAACTGGGCTTCTCCCCAGGGCTCTGAAGCATGCTAGGGATGAGGCTGGGCTCCTGGGTCCCAGGAGTTCAGCAGACACAAGCAATGACAACTAAAAGATAAAGGAGACTGACTTAGGAAAGGAAGGAAGATCAGAACACAAAACCCATGTGGTTCAGGGATAGGTAAGGATTATAGAACAGGGAGCAGAGAAGAAAATTATCTTCCATCAAGGGGAAGAGGGGGAGGGCAGGGATGTGGCAAAAAAGTGCTTGGATGCAAATGAGGACAGAGCAGGAAAACCAAGGGAGAAGGGGAATGTGGCCTACTTCCCTGTGAGCTAGGACAGAAAACACAAAATCATCTCTTTGTCGAGGCAGCCAGAAAGACTTTCAAAAAGTGAACTCTGTAGTATCCTGCAGGGATCAGAGATGTGTGAAGGGATATTTGTCAAATAAACTTGAGGTATGTATCTTCTGTCTTTCCTGAGTTTACCTCCAAAACTTCACAAGAACCCAGTCCTTGACTAATATTTAACCTTTCCCCTTTACAGGGATCTTTCAGAAATAAAGAGAGAAATCCTGAGAATGAGGTGAGGAGACAGGCTGCCTGATACTAATCTCCTTGGAACAATGGCTGCAGGCCTTGTGTGACCTTTTACCGGCAGTTAGGCGAGATTGCAGCATGTGACTGAAGAAAAAAAGAAGGTACTTTCAGTCTCCTGAAAGTACCTATCCTGTACCACAGGACAGCTTCCTTCACAGCAGGCTGAAACCTGAGCCTCTGTCCAGAAGGAAAGGTCAGTGAGTGAAGGCAAAACTTGCCAGATGCTTGCCAAGACTTTGCCCTGCTCAGGCATCCTGCCTCTGCCCGGCTGCTATCCTGCACCCCTTTCTGTTGCTGACGGCTATGTTCCCTCTCTCTTCCTTGAATTTTGTATGCCTGAGATACAGTGCTGTCAAGGAAGCTGCAGGTAGATGGGGACCAGTAGCCACTGCACCTTACAATATGAGGGTTATCTATCTATACATACATACATATATGCAGTTGTCATCTACAAAGTTCCTACACATGCTGGGCACTCTAGTAAGTAGGGGAGTTATAAATAAGACTCAAGTCCCCACCTTTAGGAAGTTGACATCCTAACAGGGGAGATGGGCGAGCTAAAAGATGATCACAAAACAATGTGGTGATGGTAGAGCTCTTCATGGAAGCCAGCAGGCGTCTTTTCTATAGGATGGGGAGGTCCTAGCAACAGGGAGAATTTTATAATTTGGGCCTAGCTGGACAAAATAATAAGGCATACAACTCTGGTTCTTGTCCATTGTAATCTGGCTGTGGGGGTAGTTGTTGCTTCTCTAAGAGACCCCATGGAAGTTCAGGCTATCTATATTTCTTGGGCCTTATCTCCTTCGTTTCCTTGCTTTGAAAAAAAAGGTGCAAAAACCCCCAAGAAGATGCTGAAGTCAAGGTTTAGTTACTTAATCTGCCCTGTTTGAAAAGCCTAATGCCAAGGTGATGGGAAGGGTATAAAAAATGTGGCAGACAAGAGTAGCCCTAGTCATCCTATGCCCTGCCTGGAGCCCAGGGCCTCTCAACTGCCAAATGGGACAGGTGGGCTCAGTGCTTCCTGCCACTGGGTGGGAAAGCTGCAGGACTGGCAGTGAAATGCAGAGTTCTCCTCAGATGGATGACAAAGCGGATCCTGGAAGGTGTCTGCTGTGGAGGGGGTGAGCCAGCTCCTGCTTCCTGCAGAGAGGGCGGCCCTAGCCCCATCTCAGCTCTGATCCTCAGATTCTGATCCCTGGGGAGTCACAGAGGCCTTTTCTTTACTGCTTCCCTCTGACAATAGCGCCAGCACTCATGGGGATGGGCAGAAGAATGGCATCCCCAAATGTCAACATCTTAATCTTGTGAGTATGTTACCTCTCATGATGTAAGGAATTCTGCAAATGTGACTAAATTAAGGATCTTCAAATGGGGATGTTATTTTGGATTATCTGAATGGACACAATGTAATCATAAGAGTCCTTTACAAAGGAGGCAGGAGGGTCAGAGTCAGAAAAGGAGATAACGATGACCAAAAGAGAGATCTAAGAGGGAGAAAGAAGGACTCGAAGATGCCACCCTGCTGGTTCTGAAGATGGAAAAAGGATCCGTGAGCCAAAGAATGTAGGGGCTTCTAGGAGCTGGAAAAGGCAAGGAGACAATTCTCCCTAGAGCCTCCGGAAGGAACACAGCTTTGCCGACATCTTGAGTTTAGGACTTCTGACCTTCAAGGCTGTGAGAATAAATCTGTAGTTTTAAGCCACTAAGTTTGTGGTAAGTCTTTCTAGCAGCAGTAGGAAACTAACATAGGGCCAGACCCCCTATAGAAAGACCAGAGAGCAAGGTGCATACATAGCTTTAAAGAGAAAAGCTTTTAAAGAGCAACCAGGCAGCACACACCAAGACCCAAAGGAACTACTGTCCAAAAAACACCAAGCAGAGGGAAGTGGTGGGGATCTCTACAAGTGGACAGTGAAAGTGAGGTAACCATTGTGCTGATCTAGTTGGCAGATTTCCACACCACATGGTAGCATCCCAACTCTTCCACACCCTCCTCCTGTCAGTGGTACCTGTGGTCACTGCTATCAGTGCCATTCGAGCCTCTGAGTCTATTACCTGAAGATACTGGCCAGGTGGCTTTCTGGGCAGCAGGATGTAAGATGCCACTGTGGCAAAAAGAGGAAGACTAAGGTGGCTACTCCTCAGAAACCAACAGAGTTGTGTCCATCACCCCCAAGGCTTTGAAAATCATTTTCCACAGGCAGACTTGTCTCTCTGCCTTGTGTCCTCTCCCCTGGGCCCTTGTCAATGTCACCATCACACGTTCCCTGGAACTCCGGGAACTCCATCTGGATTTCCCAGTCTTGCTGACTTGCCCCTTTCTCAGGAGTGAGCTGGAGGGAACCTGGAAAGCCTTGTTTTCCTTTAGAATTTTCAAAAGCAGGCCTCTCCTTGGCTTTTCAGAAAACAGGCAGTAGAAAGGGTGAGGACAGATGGTGAAGAGAGAAGAGTATGAGAAACAATAGCAAGGAAGAAGGAGGGGGAAGAGCGGGGAAGGGGAGAGGAGCAGACAGAGAAGGGATGGGGTGGGAGACAGAGAGAGCACAAGCCACTAGCGAGTGAGCTTGGGCAGCAAAATAGAGTGAGAAGAGGCCAGGATAGAAAAAAAGAAGATGGAATATAGTAAGCAGGCAACTGCTGAAAAGGGAAGCTAGTGATACTACTTTGTAGAAATCACAGCAGCCTGTTCCTTTCCAGAACTTCCAAATAAGCACCTTTCTGGGATGGAGCTCCTCAGTCCTCCCAAGCAGTGGTGTATTTCACCTGGTCTTGTGCCTGACAGTGTATAGGTTTCTGTCTCACCTTTTGCTGCGGTGTGCACTTCTCTGCCTTCCGCCACGCTCTGGCCAGCTTCCCCGACTCCCTCCCTCTGGACCCGGAGCAAAAGGGGCAAGGTGATGCTGGTCAGACCAGCCTTCCAGTGACCACACTGGAGCAGCTGGTGAGCACCCAGCCTGCAGGGTGAAGGGGTGTGGCGACACTCTGCTCTGTGATAGGCTGCACTGCTGGACAGGGCTCCTTGGCTGCCTCCCTTGCTCTTGGAAGGAACTGGGCACGTGTTTCCAATTGTGGAAAGGCTATTCCGGGTTGACCTGCTTAACCGTTTTCAGACATATTGGCTGCCAAAAGGCACTGATAGGCAAAGAAAGCACAGAACCCTGTTTAAATTCTAACGCACTCAACCCAAGGCTCTGATGAGGTTCCAGCCCCGCCCATGCAGGCCAGCCCCAGCTCTTTCCTCCTCAGAGAGGCTGGGGAACAACTGGGGTAGGATTGCGAACACAGAGCCAGCTTCCTTGAATCCTTCCCTGGATTCCTGGGCCAAGACATTTTTCATATGGGGTGAGGACCTGCCTTATAAAGTCTCAAGTCCCTGCCTGCCAAAAAACGAAGGTTGGTATTATTGTACATTTAAATAACTTGACTGGTGAAAGACAAAAATATCTAAACAAAGCAACAGCAACCAAAAAAATCAAAGTAGCCCTTCCTGATACACTAAGCTTTGATCCCAGCATCTGTGAGGTCCACAACAGGCCTTGGATAGATCCTGTCTACCGCACCACAGTAACATTTTGCCCTTCTCCTCCAGCCCTTTTTGTGTTGAAGCACTGACACCGTTTGAGAAGTCTCAGAGGCCCCTATAAGAAGAGGAGGTGTGCTGAGCCTTCTGGAAGGGCCTCTCTCCCCCAGTGACAAGCAAGCAGAGGAGGAGGAGTGCAGAGACCCTGTGGAGCTTCTGGAGGTCCTGAATCACACAGCTTTTCCTGGAACTTTTGGCTAAGCTCCCACCCCTTCCCCTTCCCCTTCCCCTTCCCTTCCTGGCTCTCTCTTCCTCTTCCTTTTTATGCTGATCCCTCCAATAGCAAGTGCCAGTTGCTGACTGGAGTTTCTGCTGAATCACCATCCAGTACTTAGTTCAGCCAAGAAGCCTGAACACCCAACTCAGCATTTTCTGAGAGCTGAGAAGTTCTCTCTTCAGCAATAGCTAAGCACAGTTCCTGAGCTGGAGTGGGGAGAAGAGGAAAATGGGACACCCGAAAACCAGAGGAGACAGACATAGTGCACCATGCTACCTTGGGAAGCCCTGTTTTAATCCTATTCATTAGGGTTCCAGCCTTGGCCTGAAGAATTCCTGTTATTTCACACCCCAGTACTCAGGGCTGATGCCTCCCAGGCTCAGAGTAAGGGGGATGGGATGGGTTCTGAGGGGTCTACACTGAGCCTGGGAGGGCTAACCTGACTCTCTATCATCCTCAGCTTTGGGGGAAAGGAGGTCTGGTTGATTCTGGCACTGGAAGGCTTGTGGGTTCTGTTAGCATCCACCTAAATCTGAGGATGCTTGAGTCCCTTAATGTAAACTGGTCTACAAACCTGGTCTATAAACCTGGACTCAGGCTGCAAAATTCTCAAGACTGGTCAGTGTGGGCAAAAACAGGGATTCTGGGGAGCCCTGACTGGTGTGGTTCAGTTGGTTGAGCTTCATCCCCATGAAACAAAAGGTCTCTGGTTCGATTCCCAGTCAGGGCACATGTGTGGGTTGCAGGTTCTGTCCCCAGTCTGGGCACGTGCGAGAGGCAACCAAACATCAATTCTTCTCCCTTTTCTCCCCCCCTTCCCCTCTCTCTAAAAATAAATAAACAAAATATTTTAAAAAGGGGGGGGTTGGATAATGGGAAAGTTACCTCACATAGTGACCTGATCATAAATTCCTAATTGGGCAGGACATGGTAAGTAGTCATGCCCCAGGTCTATAACTTCTTTAGTAAAAGGCTTATTTTTGCCTTAGCGAGCCTTTGTTTCTGTGCATCTAAGTTAACACACTTTTGAAATGCCCCGTTTCAGACCCTTTTTTCGAATACCTGATTATCCTTTTAGACTCCTCCTTCTAAAGCATGACCACATAACCACAAATCTCCTGTAATCCAATCCCCGCCTTGCTTTCTCTTACCTTCATGTAATCTTCCTTACATTCCCCTCCTTAGTCTCAAATGCGTAAAAGAAATGGCAAACTTATTCTCAGAAGCATTTATCTTAGTCTTTTGAGATCTTGCTTCCAGGTGCATCCTCTGTTTAACTTGTTTTGACATTCTTATGTTGACATCAGTTATAACCCAGTTCCAAGGACAACTAGTGCTCAAACCAGCTAAACTCTGGAAACAAATCTTGCCCTCTCTTCTCTCTCCCAACGCTCCCAGTACCACTAGGCTTCACTCCCATGAATCTTCTGACTGCTCTCACGTTCCTTGGTATGTGATATAGATTTGGTGTGTCACATTAACCCTTAAAAGTTTACCAGACACAATTAATGGGTGATTTCATAAACCACGGGTGCTGGCTCCACTGGGGAAAAAAAAGAAGGTGATCCTCGAGAATCAACAACACAAAGCTAGTGGAGAATTTCAGCTTCTAGCTGGTATGAGAAAGTCAGCAAGTTGTTTCCATACTAGTGGAAACTGAACTCCAGGAAAACACCTTTTTAGGAAACCTCAGTCTCATTATCTTCCCAAGCTTCTGATTCTCTAGTTCCCAGGACTTGGGCTACGTACACCTTTTGAACAGCAGAGTTCTAGTCTGGGAGTAAAAGGTGGAGACCAGAAGAGACACTCCGAGAAGCCAAGAAAGGAGAGATCATCTGTTTAGGAATTAAAGCATAATGAAACTACAAAGAAGACCCCAACTTCTCAGGTAGCCAGAGGTTAAATCCTGAGCTAAGAATAGACTGGGTGTCAACTAATGGACAAATTGTCCAACACCAATGGACTTCTAAGGAAGAAGACCTACATTCTTGATTCTCTGTGATCTTTGTAATTGCTTAGTATGATATATAAACCAATAGTTGTTCATCTTATTAGAGCTCAAGACTAAACTACTCTACCAGTAATGTAAGATGGAAGGCAATGAAGATACCTTCATTCCCAGGGCTAGAGGCACAAGGAATGCTCCGGAGACCAGCTAGGGCAGGGAGGAGGTAAAATACACTAAGGAATGGGACTCTGCCATTATAGGCGTGGAGTCCACAAGCACAGGAATGCCTTCCTCAAGTGCTAGCAACAAATCTTAAGTATTAGAGAGTAAATAGAAAAGGCTACAAAGACAGAGGGGCCAGCTCAGCCCAGTCTGAACCTCACCAATGAGAAGACATTAAAATATGAGCCAGTGTTTTCCTTGATCGGTTTCAGCTATATTCCCACAAGAATGTGTCATCCTTGACTCTCTCACCATTAATCACCAAATCCTGCTGATTCTACTTTGTAAATGCCAAACACAGTTGACCCCTGAACAATGTAGGGGTTAAGGGTGCCAACCCCACCCTCCATCCTCCTTTGGTTAAAAATCTGCATATTACTTTTATCTCCCCAGAAATTTAACTACTGTCCTCCTTGGGTATCCAAGGAAGGTTGGTTCCAGGACCCCACCTTCCACACCAAAATCCACAGATGCTCAAGTCCTTTATGTAAAATAGTGTAGAACAACGCACACAGTCAGTTCTCTGCATCCACAGATTCACAACCACAAAATTAAAATACTGTTTTTGGTCCAAGGTTGGGTGACTCCATGGATGTGACATCTGGGGATAGGAAGGGCCAACTGTATATTTAGTGAAAAAAAAAATGCATGTATAAGTAGAGCTGTGCAGTTCGAATCTGTGTTGTTCAAGGGTCATCTACTCTCTACTCCACTGCCTCATCTCTAATTCACATCATTGTCATCTCCAACCTGAATTCCTGTAACCACACAGTAACTGGTCTCCTTGCCTTTGATCTTATTCCCCTCTTCAATCTCTCCTTTACACTTTCAGCCATGATTCTTCAAAATATAAATATGATAATGTCAGTCCTCTTTTTGAAACCCTTTAATCCCTTCCTATTGCTCTTAGAGTAAAGCCCATGAGGCCCTTCATGTCCAGGCCTCTACTTCTATCTACATTTCCTACCTCGAGTCTATGCTGTGGTTATCCAGAACTACCTGGAGCTCCCCCAGAGGGCCCTCATTTCTGTCATGTCTAGCTCCCAGAATGTTGTCCTCTTGGGGGAACTTATCACTTAAAACTAAAATTCCCTGTGTACTTGTCATAATCATTCATTGGACTGAGGGGTATTAAATATTCTCATGCCTCACACAGTGCCTGGAGCAGAACAGACACTTGAATATTTGATAATTGAATGCCTCCGTGTCCTGCAGTTCCTATAGAGGGCATACAAGTGGACTCAATAAACATTTATGAGAAAAGGTTTAATTTTCTGCTGCTGCTGCAAATGAGAATGAAGATTTTCTGGTTCATGGTTCTATCTCCTGGGCCAAGAAGAATATCTAGCACATCCTGAGCTCTTGATAAATATTTGTTGAATGAGCAAAGTATTGTGATTCTCATTTATATAATGCTTCTTGAGAGTCTCAACCCCTAAGTTATGTGACTCTAGAGCACACTTTGAATACCATCCTGGGGTGTCTACCCTGAGAAAGACTTCCAACCAAAGACCTGTTCAGTGGTCCTCAGGGCTTTGGAGAGGACATGGAAGGCAGAAACACAGAGAAGACGTAACTGCTCATCCCAAAAGCTAGAGACAGTTAGTTGAAAAATATTTCATTTTGATCTGTAGATAAAATAGATTCCTTCCTTTTAGTAGTCAATCAATCAACATGGCCAGCTGATTCTACCCCTGAATCTTGTTTTTATTTTAGACCGCCACCTCTCTGGCCTGGTCCAATGCTTAGCCTTCAGTCTTTCTTCTCCCTGCTTCAGTCTTTTCTTCACTCAAATGTGAACCTAATCTTGTTACTTTTCAAAATCCTTCAGTGGTTCCCCATCCCTTTGAAGAAGTCTGCTTTTTTCTGCATGATGTACAGGATCCTTCAAGGTTTGGCTCCTGCTCACCTGTTTTCCTGTCACTCTCCTTGGCTCCACCCACTCAAAAGTACTTGCTTTTCTCCAACAGGTCATTTCTCCCTTGACCCCAAGTCTTGCCTGTGCCCTTCCCTCTACCTGGCTAATTCTATTTTATGCCCATCTGGAGCCTATCTACTTGCCTTTCAAGATTTAGCTCAAGCTGGGAGCCCTCCCTAACACTCCTCTCCCAACTTTGAAGCACCTTTTGTCATCCCATTGTGTTGTATTTGTTTGTACACCTATCTCTTCGCTAGCCTTTAACCTCTTCCAAGATTGTATAAATAGTGCTGTATCTCCACTCAGTGTAGGAATTCAATACGTAATTAACCGGTGGATTTGCAGTTTCTTTTTTCTCTAGAAAATCCACCTACAAAGTAAGTTTCATCTTATACATTATAATAATGAAAAATGGAATTTTAGTCAAATTGACTATTGCACAAAAAAACAAGGGAGTTTTAATACATTTATATTTTAAATGTTGACTAGTTAGAAGATGTCCAGAAAAAAAGGGGGGCTTGGATGTATGAGAATCAAATTCTAGCCAGTCTGTATTTGCCAGGATTTCTGTGCATATAAAAGACTGATGAGACACCCAAAGAACTCTCTGGGGATGAGGGAAGGGCAAGAAGCAGTGCTGCTCAGGCATATGAGGCAGGCCATACGTTTAGTGCCTGGGGATGAGAAGTTTGGGTCTTGAGAACATGAAGCCTCAAAGGAAAAAGAACTGAGATTAGAGAATTTATATGCTAGGAAAGACTGTTGAATCCTCTGATGTAAAGGGATTAATTTGCAAGAGACATCCAAAACAATACTCACAAGTTTATCTATCACATTATCGTGCATCAAGTACCTGGAAACTTCCTTGGAGCATCACCTACCCTTTATGTAGAGAAATTGCAGAGCAACTCAGGGCTAAAAGTAATGCATACAGTGAAATCCTTAAGAAGAAAAAAATCTGAAGTCCTGGAAAACTAGCCTATTAGGAATCTCAGTAGAGAGATAGAAAACAAGATAAGAAGCATTTTAAGTTGTAAAATGAATGCAGGATATTTTGTTCTACTCAGGGAGAGAAAGGAAAAGAGGCTTCTTTAGTACAAGACATTAAGGGAGAAGAGGGGAACTTGAATGAGGAGGGGAAAATCTACTTCAGATACTGGACATGACCCCAGTCCCAAAAGAGGGGAAGGAGGCCAGGAAACTGCCTGAGTAAAAGGTGGTCTGGTCCCCTGGGGTGGGGCGGGGGTGGCAAACAGATCCTAAAGGCTACCTACCCATTGTTAGGGAGCAAGAAGAACAAATAAGGGACTTCAGAACACCTGGTGCTCTTTTGTGTCACTGGGACCACTTTGTTTATAACCTAAAAGTCAGGTAAGAGCCAAAAGATGCAGTGACATGCTAAAAGATCAAGCTGCAGAAATAACCTATTAATATGTATGTCTACATACCCAGATACATACATGGGTAGATGCATTTTATTTAGGATGTAAGGATACCCATTCATGGTTACCAGGGCTACTGGGCAGGAGAGAGGGGTGAAGATAAGGGGAACATCTTTTACCTAGAGAATATAGTCATCTTATGAAATACTAAAAAATAAAAAAGAAAGGAAGGAAGGAAGGAGGGAAGGGACTCAAGCAAATCACAAAATAAGGCACCAAAACCAAGTTTTTACACCTGATCCCCTCTTTCCTAACTCACTCCTCCCACTAATATGCTTACTCTGGAGAAGGGAGGAAGGCTTTTCATTTAATTAAAACGTAAAATACTTCCTTTTTTACTGCCTGGTGGCTAGGCATATTCTGCTGAGTCCGCAGTGAATAATCAGCGTTGACCTAAATCATCAAATAACTCAAAGCGGCAGCTGCAGTTGCATAAGCGTGATCCAAATCTGCAGTTCCTTCTCTCTCCCCCTCTCCCCCCCTCTCCACCCGTCCAGACTCCCAGCAGGCAAGCCAGTTACTGCAGGTTCTTTCTGCCTCTCCAACCTCATCTGGTTCTTCCCACCATCATTTTTCATCCGGATCTATTCTAAAAACACCCCATGGAACCAGATTTGACCTCATCTCTCTCCCACAGCAAACCCCAGCCAGGGGCTTTGCCATACCGGTTCTCCCAGCTGGGCTCCTGCCCAGTTCTCCAGCTCCCTCAACCCGAGGCCCTCCATTACACACCAGCGACCTCTCCACAGAGGGTGGCCCTTCCCTCAAAAATTCTCATTTCCACAGTGGATCCAGCCTGTCATCACACCAACATGACACAGCAGAAAGCAGAGCTTCTTATATCAGTACATCCAGATCATTTCCACGCTCTCTACTGCTTCTATTAAGAATATGGCTGGACCGGGCCATATTCGTGGCTTTACTGCCAAGGAACACTGGGCCTGTTCTACACAGCTGGCTTGCCTGGCAACTGCTAAGAGAATGGGATGCAGCTGGATGATGGTGGGAGGGGTGCTTGAAATTTAATGAAAGACAGCATCTACCAAACCTTTCTGACAGCCTGATTCTTATTTATTTCACTGGCTACCTTAAGAGATTATTTGAGGGGTCTGTAACAGCGGGCTCAAAAAAAAAAAGTATTCAATGAACCAGAAAACAGAAACTTTGCACACAGACTCAAAGTACCTGGGAGTGTCTGAAAGGATGTGTGGCTGTGTGGCTGAGCCCACAAGTGCACTCCTGTGGAGAGAGGAGTTGGGGACTCCACTGGCCCTCACATCTGGGAGGGCAGGGATAATGCACAAGGTGAAGTGAGGAGCTGTTTTGCATTTTTCCCAAGGAAATAAGGAAGAATAAGTTTGGATTTAAGAAAATTTCCCTGCTTAGGAAGGTGGAAAAGTATTTGCACATATATCTCAAGGACAGTGAAAAATTCCTGTCTCTGGAGGGCAAGCCTGACCATGTTAAGCTGGTCATAACTGCTTTGCAGTTCTACTTAGAAGCCAGAGGAGAGAGGCCAGAAAAGCCTCATTGGATCTTTGATGTCAGAAGAAGGGAGATCTTAACATTTTTGTCCTTAGAGTTTCTAAATTCCTCCTGGCTTGGTGCTAGCAGTGTCCAGATGAGATGTGGGCTGCTGAAGGGACCACATATAACCTGTCTTTGCGGAACTGGCTGCAGGCAAGAGTGGTCCTCATCTCTTGGGAGGGTTTGTACCTCTCTGGCCTGAGGGGCAATCTGTGAGGCTATACTAGTACCAGAAGGTCTTTGCCTAAGATGTCACCACCCACCCTTGGTAGGTTTAGGGAATGCAAAGGAAGTTGTGGGGTGCCAAGGCCCAGGGAAATCCCCACTGTGGCTTGGTTCCTCTCCTAGGGGATGGACTGAACAGCCTCAGGATTTTCAACTTCTAGTTGGAGGCCAAGGGTGGCCTCCTGACTCAGTAATTTCACCAGCATCAACAGGAAAAAGGAAGCCATGTCTGTGTGCACGAGATGCTGAAATAGCAGTAGCCAGCACTCATATGGTCTCTGTTATAACCCCCCTTAGTCTGTCTGATGGCAAAAAACCACTCTTCCTGTATTACCATCTCCTCTTCCTCCTCTCCCACCACCCTAGCTCTAGATCCAACCAGCAAGTAGGCACCAAGTGACCAATGTCATTGTCTAATGGTTGGGCCACAAGGTATCTGAGTGTCCCGTGCAATCCTTGCAACCACGCCCTCCTGTGCAGGCTGGGTGGGTTACTTTGCCAAGCACTCATAGTAGTTAGAAAGTGGTACAGAGATGCAGTTTCCGGCAGCCTGGTTCTGGAGTCCACAATCCTCTCTAGATCTGTGAGCAGGCCTGACCAAACAACTGTCTTGGCCCCACAGTACTACTTGCCTGGATGACAGGGGTCTATCCTAGCGCCAAACAGGGTACACTTTTCAAGGAGACCACCTCTTGGGGCTCAGCTGGCTGTCCTGTGAGAGGCTTTGAGATGGCTGAGTTACCCCATCCCACAAGCGTGACAGATCATATATGTGAAAGTACTTTATATGAAGCACACTGCCAATGAAAGTTACTGTGCATTTGAGCAGCTACTTAAGTTTCTTCCTTTTTTAACACCAGGTAGTGATATGCAGAATTCATTCATCCAAAGCACACATGTAGGAAATGGCAAAATAAGGAATGGGGAAAATATAAAAGAGGGCAGGAAAGAAAGAGGGAGAGGAAGAAGCAGCAGAGAGAGAGACATGCAGACAACCAGAAAGGATAAAGGGGCCGCCCTGAGAGCAAGGCCCAGATGGCACTTACATAGGCAGATGGCAGCCAGGAGTCGGAGGCCGTACTCTGGGGGGAAGCAGGTGGGGAAGAGTGGCTGTAGCACGTAGTTGGAGAAGGTGAGGGCGATGACAGCCTGGTTGGTGGGGTAGATCACCAGCACAGCAATCCATAGCCTCAGGAACCTGAGGGGGGAACAGGACAGGACTTGACCCAAGACGGCAATGGAGACACCCGCCCCCACCAAAGGCATGGCAGGGATTCAGAAGTCATCAGGGGAAGCCTGGGCAAGTCATGGAGCAGCATTAGGAGGGACAGGTAGGCTACAGAGATGCATTTCCTTTTTATTTTCAAGATGCTGAGGAGCCCAGTCCCTGCTGGAAAGAGACACTTAGCCCTCTGCAATGACAATAAAATGGTTTAATGATGAAGAGCTAAGTTTCAACTAGTACCAACACATGTCTTGGCATTCTTTCACTCTTCCCTCTCCTTTCATTATCTCTTCTCTACTATTCTGGCCCCCAGCATCCAGTGGTGGAAAATAAAATTTGCAACCTCAGCATTTTGACAGCCAGGACATGCTAAGGGTGTGACCACTTACACAAATGCCACAGGCGTCACTGAGCAGGTGTTGTGGGAGAAGTGTCCTCCACACCCTTGCACCTCTTGGGTGAAGGGTGAGTTCTTTAGTAGCAGGGCTGCAGAAGCTGAGGAAATTCAACATCAGAGCTTCACTTTTGAGGGAGGTTATTATACTTGGAAATGTGAGAAGAGAGTACCTCTGTCTTTTAAGTGGTCACTCTCATTTGTCACAATAAAAGGGCTTTGTTTTGTGATGTGCTTTCCCTTGAAGTCTCCAGTCAGAGTTATCATATTTGCTCTCCCTCACAGACTCTTGCCCACTAAGGTCAACAGAAATTCAAACTACAACCTGGTTCCTCTGTCATTCTCAGGAGCATCAAGGGGACATAAGACTTCACTAGCAAGCATGACATGGAGGCAAAAAGAGAAACTCCATTCTCTAGCACTCCTTGGCACATTGGAAAACCCCGGCCTTGGCATCCTAGACCACTCAGGCCTCTGCAGAGCCTCTTACCCAGCTAGTCCTCCAAAGATGTCCTTGACGTAGGAGTAGTCACCCCCAGATTTGGGGATGGTTACCCCAAGTTCAGCATAGCAAAGGGCTCCCACAGCTGTAATGAGGCCCGTCACGATCCAGATGATAAGAGCGAGGCCCACGGAGCCAGCATTCTCCAGCACACCCTTTGGTGAGACGAAGATTCCAGAGCCAATGATGTTTCCTGCATGAGGCACCAAAAGTTCCAGGGAGACAGTAGCATCAGAAAAGGTGGCAGGACCAGCATTTGTAGGGGCGGTCTCATCTCTGATCTGATTCTAAAATACCCTTGGGTTGCATGAATCACCTTCAGGCAGGTATGTCTAGCAATGCTTCCCTTTAGGAGCAGGGAAAAAGGGGTAGACAACAGGTGCTTAGAGACTAGGAATGTGGTCAGGTACTCTACATGTCTTCTTTAATCCTTAGGTTACGCCTATGGAGTTAGAGATCATTTCTCCCATGTTACAGAGGAAGAAACTGAGTTTCAGAGATACCACCAAGTGCACTGTCCAAGTCCACACAGTAATAAGTTCTGGCGCAGGTATTGAACCTCAGGACCCTCTGACTGGGTTGCACATGGTCCACCCAAGGTGATAAAAGTCTTAAGACTGGCTGGAAATGGCAGGGCTTGAAAAGTGGGTTGTTCTCAGAGACCAGCTGCCAGTTAGCTTCAAAAGTGAGCCAAAGGGTCGCATTCTGGTCACACCCCACGACTGGGGGTTTTTCAGATTCATGGGTGAGGACAGTATTCTTAGAGGCTGGTCTCTACCCTAGACACCGCAGCCCCACCCTTGGTGAGAAACAGGCAATAACCCTATAAAAGTCCTAGTTGTACCCTGGCTGGTGTGGTTCAGTGTATTGAGCACTGGCCTATGAACTGAAAGGTTGCTAGTTTGATTCCAGTCAGGGCACATGCCTGGGTTGCAGGCCAGGTCCCCAAGTTGCGGGGATGCAAGAGGCAACTGATTGATGTATCTCTTCCACACTGATGTTTCTCTCCCTCTCTTTCTCCTTCCCTTCCCCTTTCTCTAAAAGTAAATAAATGAAATAAAAAAGAAAAAAGAACATTTCATAATGTTGACGGGCTCATATAACTCTCATAAACATTTATGAAAAATAAAAAAAGTTGTAGTCATTTGGAAGTGATTTATAGGCATGCAATCCATGCAAAGCCTCAGTACTATATTCCTCCAAAGGTCGTTCTCCCCCACTGTTTCATGTGATCCTTACAACCTTGTGAAATTCAGGAAGAGGAGCAAAGGTGAGGTACTTCTCTATTTTACAAACTAAGGAACTAATTTACAAACTAAGGTTAAGTGGCTTTATCTAAATTCCACAGCTACTGATGGGTAAAGTTGGATCTAGAGGTCAGTCTCCTAATGCCTCATCCAGAGCTCTTTCCACTAATCTGCTTCTGCCTTTGTACATAAGTGGCTGGGCTTCTTGGGAGGTGAAGCCAGCACCTAGGACCGAATGGTTGGCTAATTCAATGTGTGTATTGGGCAGCGAAGAAGCAGGAGTGTGGGGGAAGCAACTGACAAGCTCTTTCCCAAACTTTCCTTTGTCTACTTCTTATGATGCAAGGTGGGATTAGGGTCCATTGGACAGGTACTTTGAAAGCTCTCTTCAAGCTCCACACCAGCTGCACCTTTAAAGGCCTGAAGGAGGAAGCAGCAGCTGGATGGACACAGGTAGAATGCAGAGCTAGATGGTGTATTATGAAGTCAGCTGGATTTGACTGTTTTGAGGGCATGTCAAAATCCCAACATATCTCTTTAGTGGTTTGGAACTGGTGATGGGCTGAAGAAGATGCAGAGTACGTGATTGTATGCTCAGCTTCCCAAAACAGTCTTTCAGACCTCAGCCATAATTCAACCTCAATCAGGTCTTGAAACTCACTTCTAAATCAAAATTCAATTTCTAATTCCAGGCCATGCATTCAGCCAAAGGGAAAGAGGAGAGAATATTTACATTGCAAAACAATAATTTCCTATTCCTCTGGGGTGCAAAATAAGCTGTCCCTTTTCAAACTAAAAAATTGCAGTGTGAGATAAGTAACAGAAGAGGGAAGGGGTCTAGACAGTCCCCATATATGCTCTGCCTGAATGTTAGGTTAGTGGAGACTAGAAGGCACTAGTGTCCTAGGACTCAAGACATGGCACCCTACTCTGTCAAGTGACCCTTCAAGTGCCAAACTAAATGTGCTTCTGAGAATTGATAACAAGCACTGAAAGATGACAGTAAATTCCTTGCCTAGCAGGTATGTATCAGAAGAGTGACCTATAGGGCATTTCAAAGTCAGCCAAGAAGAGAACAATACAACTAGGGTTAAAAAACTAGCTCAGGAGGTTAAAAAAAATCAATCAATACAGGAGGAAAACAAGGTTTGACTTTGGCCCTTTAGGTGCTGAAAAGGAGGTTCAGGAATAACCAAGCGTTTATTAGAGCCAGGAATGGCTGTTGCAAGGGGGAAGTGGGAAAAGAAGTTATTTAAAAGATTCCTTCTTCTCAAGGATAAAGAATGTTAAAGTTCCACTACGGGTTCTTGGGAAATGAATTTTGCAGTGGGAATGGATATGCTCTTCTGTTCTCTGGCTTACACTGGGACATTTCTAGACTGCGTGCTCCTTCCCTCATGCCAGGTGGAAGAAACGCTGGAAGGCGGGATGTGCAACACCAACAGCCCACTGCAAAGTCTGACTACTTCTTGCCTCATCTTACAGTATTCTTGGATAACATGTCTTTCCATAGAGCTGCTGGAATGACGGTGAGAGCTGCAATAGGTTAGCAATGAGACAGGAATCTTCATTTTATAAAAATTGGGTTCTCCCCCTCCCCCTGGCAATATTAATTTTGACTGAGTTAAAATCAGATACAAGCTAAAATTGATTTATGCTAGGGAACAGGAAGGAAAGGAAAGTACCTCTCACTGATTCTAGGAAGCTGCTACCTAGAAAACCAGAATCATGTAACACTTCCTCCTGCTTAGTGGCCTGTGGTGCTTCTGCAGGGGGAGTAATGTCACTCACATCACAGTTACATTCTGGAGCTGGAAGAACATTACCCAAAACTAATATCCTCTATATCAATTTTTAGTGTGATTACTTTAGTGTGAAACTCATGCTGATCTTGAAATCTAGTTCCTCCTGGGGCTTAAAGGTTCTGTCCATTTCCACAGTGTCCAGAGAAAGCTAAGGTGAACCTTTTTTGTGCTTCTCCCATTAAGTGGGTGGGAAGATCTCAGGATTTTCAGGACTGGGGGAACAGTGTAGAAGCAGGGTCTAGTAGGCTGAGACTGGGCTTTGATCCTCACGGCCCAGAAGCTCACCACACCTCTCACCCTGTATTACACTTTCCCATCAGGACTGTACAAATAATCATCTTAGGGGGAGAACAGGTCAAGACTCTGACACAGGCCCTGGGGGCTGCCATCTTCCACAAAACACAGATGTGGAATGTGCTGCAGGACTCTGCTGTGTAGGAGGGATTTCTTAGTGAAAAGTGAAAGGGCACTCGACTTAGAGTTGCAGCAGTCATTCAATCCTTGCTTTGCCACTCACAAGCCATGTGTCCTGAATTTTTCTGAGGGTCCCTTCCTTCATCTGCTGAATGGGAATAATTGCTCCTGCTCTGCCCATCTCAGAGAGCTGTTGTGGGGATCAAAGGTCACATATGTGTGGGAGTACTTTATATTCTGTGAAATGTTGGCACACATAAGGAACTGCTAAGATTTATAGCAATAAGAATAGAGACCATCCCTAGAAGAATCTGAGGCTTGGCTCCAAAATAACAGTGTAGCCTTGACTGTTGTGGCTCAGTGGGTTGAGCACTGTCAGTAAACCCAAAGGTCTCAGGTTTGATTCCCAGTCAGGGCACATGCCTGGGTTGCAGGCCAGGTCCCTTGTTGTGGGGCATGCGAGAGGCAACTGATTGATGTTTCTCTCCCACATTGATGTTTCTCTTCCTCTCTTTCTCCCTCCATTCCCATCTCTAAAAATAAATTTTAAAAATCTTAAAAAAAAAAAATGGAAGTGTAGAGCCAGGATCATAAAGTACTCTCTGAGTCATTTGTCTACTTGTCTCGGTATAATTTTTAAATGCTGCAGGTGGGTGGCTGACAGGTAATTGCATCTCAAAGACTATTTATTGAGCACCCACTCTATATGTGCCTGCTTTAAAAGGTAACTGGGATGCATTTGTTCACACATGGACATTTAATAAAATAGTGAGAGCCAACCACCACCCACTGAAAGACGCAGACATCCTGGCTTGAGGGACTAAGAGTGCTGAGCCCTTAGATATGCCCATTAAAGGTTGACATCTGGCCTCCAGTGTCTCCCTGTCTGGTTGGGGAACCAGGCACCAACAGTGAAAGGCTTTGTCTACCTCAGTGGTTCTCATCCAGGGACAATTCTGCAATACCCTCCCACCCCCAGGGGACAGTTGGCAATATCTGGAGGCACTTATGGTTGTCACTACTGGAATCTAGTGGGTAGAGACAAGGGATGCTGATGAACACCCTACAATGCACAGGACAGCCTCCCATAGCAAAGAAGCACCTGGCCCAAAAGGTAACAGTATCAAGGTTGAGAAGACCTGCTCCATCTTCATGCCTCAATGTCATCATCTAGATAATCCCTAAAATCCTCTTCAAACTTGAATTTCGATGAGGCAGGTGTTTTATTTTTAAGTCAAGCACAAAAAATGTATTGTTCATGAGAATAACACATTTTTAAGCTAAAATGTTTAACATTTAATTTAGTTTAATTTTTCCCATCACCATTTATCCTCTCTACACCCTCTTCCACCTCCACCCACCCATCTTCCCCCTAAAATATATTTTTACTGAGAGAAAAAAATAACATTAAATTTATCATCTTAATCATTTTTTTAAGAAAGTAGTTCATGTTTTTTTTTTAAAGATTTTATTTATCTATTTTTAGAGAGGGAAGGGAGGGAGAAAGAGAGAGAAGAGAGAAACATCAATGTGTGTTTGCTGGGGTTATGGCCTGCAACCCAGGCATGTACCCTGGCTGGGAATCGAACCTGCGACACTTTGGTTCGCAGCCCGCGCTCAATCCACTGAGCTACGCCAGCCAGGGCTCATCTTAATCATTTTAAGTGTGCAGTTCAGTAACATTAAGTATATTCATATTGTTGGGAAACATCCCAACTGGATGATTTGTTTTTGACCGACTGCTATTATTCAACACATATTTTCTAAGCATTACCACACACCAGGCTGAATGTGTTGGGATGTGAAAATGAGTAGGATTCAGTCCCTGCCATCAGGGAATCATGTGGAGAAGTGAAGACATGTGCATGGACACAGAGCTGGCAACATTGTAAGTCGCATGAGTGCTACTGCAACATATGACAAGACATTGCAATAAGAATGGAAAAGATGCAGCCACTGTGGAAAACAGTATGGAATTTCCTCAAAAAACTAAAAATGGAATTGCCTTTTGACCTGGCAATTCCACCCTAAGAATCCTGAAACACTAATTCCAAAGAAACTACGCACCCCAATGTTCAGCACAATTTACAATAGCCAAGTGCTGGAAACTGCCTATGTGCCCATTACTAAATGAGTGGATCAAAAAACTACGGTACATTTACACAATGGAATACTATGTAGCAGAAAGAAAGAAGGAGCTCCTACCTTTTGTGAAAGCATGGATGGAACTGGAGAGCATTGTGCTAAGTGAAAAAAGCCAGGCAGAGAAGGGCAAATACTGTATGATCTCACCTATAACTGGAACCTAATCAACAAAATGAATAAGTGAGCAAAATAGAACCAGAGACATGTAAATAAAGAATAAACTGACAATAACCAGAGCAGGGAGGGTGACAACAGGGAAGGAAGGGGAAGGGTCAAGTCAAGAAACATGTATAAAGGATCTGTGGACAAAGACAATGGGATTGGGGAAGACTGAAGGTGGGTGGTGGGGGTGGGTAGGGTGGGGGACAGTAATGGCGGGAAAATGAGGACAACTATAATTGAACAACAATAAAAAAAAGAGAAAGAAGAATGTAAATTAAAAAAAACCCACACATTTAAAAAAAGGAATGGAAAACGTCTCTGGTATGGGCTGTTCCAAAAAAGCTTACTGGACAAGGAGGAGTACAAAACAGATGCTGATGAATAAGTTGACTCAAATCAACAGAAAGAAAAGGAAAAGCACTGGCTGGTTGATAAGCAGATCAGACTTGGGCTGGACTAGCCACTTTTCATCACCTGGTCAGTCTTATCAAAATCTGTGGACCAGAATTAGAGAGTGTGTGTATTTGGGTTAGGGGAAGAGGGGAAGTGGAGGTGGTAGGAGGATGATGAGAGAAAAAAATACATTTATTGAATGTATACCATAGGACACCAGCTTTATTTTAATATTCCACAAGAAACTTCCATTTTACAGGTAAGTAAACTGATAATTAACTTGTTCAAGGCTAAAAGTTTGTAAATAGGGAAGCAGTTTACAAACCAAAACTATCTCCAAAGCCCTTCCTCTGCTGTGTTGTGGATGGTTCCTCCCTTTCCATACCACACTGACACAAGTCATAGAAAAATTTACATACTTTCTACTTCCAGCATCAGGGTTCACTTAACAAATGGCTCCTTTTCCCAGGCAACCTGATTTCCCTGTATCAGTTGCTTACTAAACACTCTATGCAGAATTGTACTCTAAAGAAGAAGCTAAAGCATTTATGCATTTCAAAGATGTACTAACAGGCACTTTTAAAATCTATATATAACTAAGGAAAGTATAGTGATAATGCTGCAGCAATGGTACTATCTCTGGGTAATCTCCTTTCATCACGTGCAGCTCAGTGTGAGGCTGCCCTGAACACCCTAAGGTATATTGTGAAAGCCTCTCCCCGGAAGCCACTGCTAATGCTGAGAATATTTAAAGCAGAGAGTGATCCAATGGGAAGACTTGTGACTGTGACAAAGGATAAGGGACAAAATATAATCGATAAAGCTTTTTGGCTCACACTTTATTTCTTTTATAAATAAAACAGCTTAAAATAGATTTAAGGAATAATTTTGTTTCTTAGAAATAAAATTCAGTAGTGCTTTCAGCACAGGGTCTAGCATATAATGTGCAATAAGGGTTTTCTGAATGTGAACTATGGACACATCTTGAATCCTATGACCAATAGTCCCCACCCCTGTGCCAGGGAACAGCCTGTAATTTGCCATTTCCAGATCTCCATGGAGAAGCGATGGGGGTTGGGGATGACTCATCTGTAGGTAAATTCTGGGAGGAGAACAAGCTATGGTTCTTCTTGCTATGGATGCTCAGCCAGCTGGGAGTTAATAATTGGAATGGAACAGTTCCCCTGGGCTCCTGAATTGTTATTGTTTTTGGTAGCTCAGAATATATTCTTGAGATTATATATAAAAAGCTCATGCCTCCTTTTTTTTAACACCCCCTCACCACCCCAAACAATAACAACAACAAACAACAAGAACAACAACAGAAATTCCAGATGCATTTCTTTGCAGGCAGCGTGCTGCTGGGTTAACCCTCCGAGGAAAGCAGAAAACCTTGGTAGCCAAGCAACCTGAGCAGCCAACTAGTCTGCCCTATGCCTGCCTGCTGCTTCAAGCAGCCAATTCAGAAAAGTAATACACTATATGGTGCAGGCCTCTCAGAGAAGTCTGTCTAATCTGAGTATGGGTATTTTTGTTTTTCTAAATATAATGGGCTATGTGGTTCTATTTCTTAGATAGTTTTTTCCTGCCTCATTCCTATTTTCTTTCCCCAATCCTAATCATCTCCTGGCAGTCACTGACCTGTATAACTACTCTTTGAAAGAACATACTCTAGCTCTGAGAGTAGCCGCCTCAACCAGATCCCTGGTCCCAGTCACCCTGAGCTCCATGCTGTGGAGCATTTTGATTAAGCCCAGTGGCCTCAGAATTCAGTGACCTGAGTGAAAATCCTGGCTCTGCCATTGCCCAATTACAATTTACTCAAACCCTTCCTTTTTATAACACTTATTTCATGGGATTAGATAAGAATATCTAATACTGGGTATAGCTAATATATACCTAATACTGGGTATCTGAAGCACAATAGTAATAATAGTAATAATACTTATTACTATTATTAGACTGCTGGGTATAGCCTTTCTCTATTCACCAAGACATATCTGTTTTGACAAGGTTCCCAGTTGGTTTCTGTCTCAGAGTTTTCTTTAAGGACAATGAGAGTTTTAAACTTGTTTTCATCCTGAATGAATCAAATCCTAATCTCTCTATGCATAAAAAAAAATAATTGAACTACAAACTCAAGAAGCAGTTTTCATATTCCATCCACCTGGTTAACATCCAGTAGACATTTTAGGGATTAGAAAGCTGATATATCATATTAGAGGCTAAAATGTAAAATTTTCTAAAGTGGTATAAAATACATGGGTCTGAAAATCTTTTGGTCTTGAAAATTTTCCAAACTAGCCCAGTGCCACTTCATATGGTTATAATTATAGCCAAACTTCTTGACAAATAGCCTTAAAAAAAGGTTTTCCCCCAAATTTTCAGTATCAGACATTCATGGTCTTTCCAGATTCCAATGCCTACATTGTAGTCCTCCATTGCCCACTCCTCCACTGCACAATACATACCAGCTTCCTTCCCTCCTCTCTTGGTTACCAATTAGAAATGGGGAATGGCTAAGAGCTTTGGCCATGGAATCAGACCATCTCAGAAATCAAGTGTATGACGTTGGGCAATTACTAGCTCTGTGATTCTTCCCCATATTTATTTATTTATTTACTTATTTTTTTTTTAAAAGATTTTATTTCTTTTTAGACAGAGGGGAAGGGAAGGAGAAAGAGAGGGAGAGAAACATCATTGTGTGGTTGCCTCTCATGCAACCCCCAGGACCTGGCCCACAACCCAGACATGTGCCCTGACTGGGAATCGAACCTGTGACCCTTTGGTTCACAGGACAGTGCTCAATCCACTGAGCTACACCAGCCAGGGCAACTTCCCCATATTTAAAATAGAGATAGTTATGATATCTACTTCCATGGAATTGTGATCAGGATTAAATAAGGTAATATACATAAAGAGTTTATAGTGCAGGAAATGACATTTAGAGCTCAGTAAGTACTGTTTTTTTAAAACATCTTTTTAATTGGGAGAGAGTCGTCTAGTAGCTAGACCTGCATCCAGTATTGCTCTGTAGGAAACTGATCGAGTTCCCCCAGGAACACAAACTATGGTAAAAACAAAATGGTCTGACCAAGTATGAATATTTTTCTTTAGGCTTTGCAGTGGGTCTGGTGCCTTCAGACCTAGATTCTAAGTATGTGCCTATGTACGTAACTGATATAAAGTGACCTAGATGGCCAGGAACTCTAGATCTCTCTTCCATGGTTAGGAAGACTGCTGGTCCATAGAGGAACGGCTTGCATGTGGGAGTGTTAATGGGAGTGTGTTCTGTGCTGGCCAGATCCTGTGGTAGCTGAGCTGACAGACCTCAGACTTCCCCCTCAAGTCTTCCTGCAGTTGTACCAGGAATACTACCTTCTTCCACCCCAGGCGATAGCGCAGCTTCCCTTTAGTCTGGGACACGTCCTTGCTGGGAACACAACAAACACTAACTGCTTCATCTATAAAAATGAATAAGGACGTCTTGCCAGGATCTAAAGGAAAATACCCCTTCAGGACATAAAAACAGAAGTAGCAGAGAATATCCTTTTCAGGACATAAAAACAGAAGTAGCAGAGAATAATTCTTAAGAGCTCAATTCAGGATTCAGACAAGCTCTGGGTTTGAATCTTAGCTTCCATACTTTTCAGCTATGTGACCTTCACCATGATGTTTATCCCTTGGAGCCTGTATTTCCATATCTGGAGGAAGGGATGATAAGTGTCTACCACATGGGGTTATTGTGAGGAATAAATAAGATAATGTATGTTATATAATTGGATGAGTGCTTGGTGTATAATATGTGTTTCATAATGAAAGCTAGTAGCTTTGGTGTAATCATTAAATGGATTTTGTTGCTCCCTCACATGTTCTTTACATTGTGGGGGGATTTCACATTCATGGGGGAATCTAAGTTCATCTGTCCCCAAGAGTTTCCTTAGCCAACTACATGCAGACCAATAGCTTGTTTAGCTTAGGGCAAAGGTGGAGTTAAAGAAAGAAAAATGGAACAACCTAATTGTGCAGGTTGATGAAATTATTCCTAGCTTAAAGATTTTCAAACCAGGCTCCCAATATCCTCGCAGATAAACACTTATTATTACTGTCTTAGGACTTTTGTCCAAGAGTCCATTAAATTCAACAATCATTTGAGTAATTGTTCCCTGTCAGGCACTCTGCTAAGCAATAAAGACTTGGGGATGTATAAGACACATCTTTTTTGCTCAAGGAAATAACAGTTTAGTTATTGCCCTCTTGCCTACAAAATCTCCCCAAATTATCTTTTCTACTCTATCTTTTTTCACATCTGTTAAGATGCTTCTTAATCTAGTTCTGGGTGAGAACCTCTCTCTTTTTATGTTTTCCACCATTCACTTAACTTTGCCTCCCTTCACCTCTTATGCAATCATAGCATGCATTTTCAATGTTCTCTGTTTAATGCATATGGATTTGAGCTCCCCAATTAGATTATAAGGAACTCTAGGGCATGAGTTTTCTATTAGTTCATTTTATAATCCTATAGCACTTGTCATTCTGTTATTTCTACTTTAGAGCATCAATGATGATTGTGAATGAAGTTTTATGAGTTTGTATGAAATACAGTTTCACTTATCCCTCTAAGTCAATTGTGTAGTAGACAGATAAAATTGAGGCAATTGCTACTTTCCTGTAGCACATCACCTGATTCCCTTAGGAAATTTCCTTTCTCTTTCTGCCTTCTAATTCTGTTTCTTCCATGGTGGTGACATTGAACACCAGATTACTAAATTCTGTGTAGAAAATGCCATTTCTATTTTTGCATTTGGTTTTGAAAAAAACTTGAGTCACTATCATCCACTTGGAAACTCCTCTAAATGATGCTAAGCACATTTGTAACTCAACGACCATGCAGGAGTTGAAGCAGAAAGGATTTGGCCCCCGTGTCATCCTAAAGGGGAAGCTGGCATCTTATCCCAGCTTAAATGTAGGATAGTGCCTAGTAACTCTACAAGGATTCTCTCATTTTAGAAAAATATCCTGATTTCTCTGAAATCACATATTTGGAATCTCTTTTCGCCATAGTGTGATCCATGAGGTTGTGGACAAGTCAGTAGTAACAACCACTCGAGTTGTACTTTTTATATCTGAACACTCCCATTTCTTCATAGGCTTAGAAAAATGTTAAAGAAAGACACAAACCAATCTTAGCATATAGGAAAATATCCTCTGACCTTGAAAACCTGCTCATATGTTGGGGTGGGTGAGCAAAACTCAGGCAGGAAGAAGGCAGTTGTGTTTGTGTGTGTGAGTGTGCGCATTTGTGTATGAATCAGAACCTTTCCAAAGGGAGGAAAACGCTTAATCCTATCAGTCAAACTGGTGAAAGAGGTAACAGGCGCTGGGCTATTTATAAATCTTAAATTGGCATGTGCTGTACATATTGAGTACTTTGCTGATCTCATTTTTTAGAGCACTTGGGATGAAGAACAGGCAAAGAAAGGGTAATGAAAGATTGAGATCAGGGCTATAGTTTTTAAAATAACATTACTTTTCCTGTAACTGCAGATGCCTACAAAACCTCCCACAATCAGAGAATTAAACAAAATGGGATTCTATTTTAAAAACAGGGTGGAGATAATTATCACTGAAGTCTGGGTGTAGGGGTGAAGAGGATTATCTGAATACTGTACTGATTTTATTTGATTTCAAGGGTGTTCTCCAGTGTCACTATTGCACAGGTGCCAAAAATGTCTCTGCGCCACCACATGGATCATCAGGTCATCCGGAGAAACTGGTTTGTGGGCACCGAGAAACAATAAGCCTTCAAAAAGAACTCTGGAGAAATGATGCAGAAGCATATCCAGCTTCTCTGACCAGATCTCCTTTCCATGGGGAAAAGGTTAAGCCCTCTGCCAAAGACAGCAGAAGAAACCCTCTCCCTCTGAAGTGAGGACAGTAATGCGCCATTAAGGAGGAGGAAGTATTTTCTGAGGTGAAGCCATATTTGGGCCCCCCTGCTGAACAGACTACAGTTAGGGGTTGGAGTGGCTGGCATTGGCACCCTCAGGGACACCCAGCTCCCCAGTTTTAAAGCCTCTTAGCCAGGACACATTTTAGCCATCAGTTCTTCTCTTTTTAAAATTAGGTTAATTATTAAAAAAATTTATTTTAGATTTTTATTTATTTTTAGAGAGAGAGAAAAGGAAGGAGAAAGAGAGGGTGAGAAACATTGAAGTGTCGTTGCCTTCCACACGCCCCCTACTGGGGACCTGGTCTGCAACCCAGGCACTACGTGCCCTGACTGGGAATCGAACTGGCGACCTTTTGGGTTACAGGCCGTGCCCAATCCACTGAGCCACACCAGGCAGGGGGCCATCAATTCTTACTTGACTCCACATTCTAGTTACTCCCCATTCCATCTCAGAACCTCACAGGGTTAACAGACAGGGGAACTTCACTAGGCAACTAGAGAAAGTGCAAACTAAACAGTTACAGAAAGGCACAATCTGTCTCTTCTTCCATAATGTGTTTCTTCATCTGTGAAATGGAAGTAAGAGCCCTGCCATATTTATTTCACTAAGTGCTGCCTAAGGTCGAAACGCTATAGAAAGGCAAGGTAGTATTATGGCTGTTGTAGCTATTTTTATTATTATGCATCTCTGCAGGCCCATAGTTTTATATAACATACAACAACAAATATCTACTAAACATGTCTCAAAACCTAGCTAGTCTAGAGTCTGTGAGGAGATGGCTGCATGAAAGCTTGTTAAAACTTGAGGTTCCCTACCCCCTCCTTAAGCCTACTGAATCAGAACCTTCAAGTGGGGAGCCCGAAGACCTGTATTTTTTTTAACAAGCTCTCAGGCAATGCTGACCTTCAGCCAGGTGTGTGATCCCTATTTGCCCATTCTATGAACACTGGACAAAACTGTTCTGCTTGGTTTAAATAACACTTGGCCAGCAGCAGGTGGGCTGCAGCCTTACAGTACAGGTGACTGACAATCCTTTTCTAAGGGAACAGGAAGCAAAACAGTACTTTAGAAGGGTTAAGTTTCCACAGAAGGACCACCAAGAGGGGGAAAGAAGGAATTGCACTCACCTACAATGATACCGCAAGCACTGACCAATCCAATCTCCTTCTTCAGGGCTACTCCGCCCTCTCCCTCTCCGGGCCCAGTCTCTGACTCGCTCCCACCTGGGTGGTTCTTTTCGGTGCTGTTTCGGTGCCTGGCTCCTTTTTCCATCTTAGTAGAATTTCAACCTCCGAAAGATGTCTTTCTAAATGCGAATGGGTGTGAATATATTTACAGAATGAGCCTTTCAAATTAAAATGTCTTCTCCCGAAACAAGGACCACTCCTACCCTCTTAAAAAACACTCAGGCAGATAAGAGAAAACTGAAAATATTCCTACTCTGTATTGACACTGTCACTCGTGCTTACAAACCAGGAAAATGTTGTTAATGGGAGGGGGGGAAGAGACACAGATATTTAAATACGAAAATATAACTGTACCGGCTACTCCGGCTGGAATTTTCCTGGAGGAATGTAGATCTTCAGAAAACAGGAGGGTTCTGCAGTGTTCAGGCAGCGGCTTATTTCAAACGCTTCAAAAAGGGAGAGTCTGGATTTCCCTCGGCTCGCTCCCTAAGAAAACAGATTTTTACCGTCCCTCAGCCTTTTCTTTTAGGAGGATAAAATACTTTTCATTAACTGGAGGGGGGGAAGGCAATCCTCCAGCCCTTCTTTTGCAGAAAAACAACTGTAGATCCGACCGGTTTGCTCTGGATCTTGTTTCCACCTGGTGTGGGTTTCTTTTCCTTGCCCCGTCTTCTGCCTTCTGATTTTTCCAGATGTCCTTTTCTGTCTCGCTTGTCCTGTCCTTGTTTTCTTCCAATCTCCGTGCTCACGGCACAGACCGCCCCATCTCTCTCGGTTTTTGGAGAATGGCTCTGGCTCAGCGGAACGTGCTTCTCTTTTCGCTGGTGGTTTTATATACTGAGCTAGCTCCGCCTTCACTCTGTCCATTCCTCTCCCATCCTCGCTCGTCCCCTCCCTCTTCAATTTAATATTAGCACTCAGCCTCCAAAGACCACAGAGAAGATGGGTTAAAATATTTCTCTTCGTAATCGTCTCTTTTCCTCCATGTCAACTGTTCCAGGAGAGTTCATTAGCTAGTAGAGCGTTATAGGTCAATACAGCTTTATAAATGAGAGACTAGTTGTGCAGATACTTTCATGCAATCAGAAAGACACTGGCAAATGCACTAAAATATTTATGTCTGGATCATTTGAGGATACTAGAGAGAAGGTTGTAAGGTCATCATCTTCAGGTTTCTGAAAGGAGGAGAAGAGCCACCTGTGGGGGTGGGAAATGGAAAGAATGAGGAATAATGGGCCCTGGCTGGTGTAGCTCAGTGGATTGAGCGCGGGCCTGTGAACTGCGGGATGGCCAGTTGGATTCCCAGTCAGGGCATATGCCTGGGTTGCAGGGAAGGTCCCCAAGTGGGGGCCACGTGAGAAACAACCACACATTGATGTTTCTCACCCTCTCTCCCTCCTTTCCCTCTCTCTTAAACAAACAAACAAATAAAATCTTTAAAAAATGTTAATATTACAATAATAAACAAATTTTTTTAAATCTTAGGAAAAAAAAGAATGGAAAAGAGGTTCATTATAATCCTGAACTGTAAAGAATATAGTGGAAACAAGCTCTCTAGGAGGAGATAATAGCTTCACTGTTTGCAGCTCTTAGTGTTAGCTGAGACAGGAAAAAAAAATGGCTCCCACCTTGCTTCCAGGAAAGAATGACACAAAATCTAGTGGACTGGGGCCTTTCACAGTTTCTAATATTTTTTGCATCTATAAATTATTTGAAAGGCAGATTGAGGAGAGGTAGGAAGTTATCAGCACCTCTCTGATCATGAAGCAGATTGTTGATGTTAAGAGAAGACTAACTTATGATATTGTGTCTTGGCTTCTCTGAAGAATTTCACCCAGAAACTGCTGCCTGAAGCATGAGAGCAATGACGTCTATTTATAATTGTAAAGTACTTTGAAAAAACAGCAAAAAGCAATATAGCAGGCAACAAGATAAACCTAAAATAAAGTTATTCCGAATGTGTATTAAATACATTACTCTAAAGTATTTGATTTTAAAGCAGGTCTAAAAACCAAAGTTCCCCAAGCTAACCACTAAGTACAGAAATTTGGCCTCACTTTTTGGGAACATGTTCCAAAAGATTTTAACTTTTTTTTTATCTTCACCCTAGGATATGTTTATTGATTTTAGAGAGACAGAAAGAAATGTCAGTTTGTTGCCTCCCACACACACCCTGACCACAGAGATCAAATCTTATATCCTGACCAGGAATTGAACCTGCAACCTTTTGGTGTATGGGACAACACACCAACCAACAAGCCACCTGGCCAGTGCAAAGATTTTGACTTTTAAGGAAAATAAATACTCCTTTAAAATGGGGGTGTTTGAGCTGTGGGGTAAAGTGCATTCAATCATCAGTCTTTTCTACTTTGTTCTTTGATCCACTCAGGAGGTATGAAGAGATTTCAAAGGTTGAGAGTTCCACCCCTTCTTCTTCTCTGCCAGTTCAAGATATTGCAAATTGAACACCTCAGCAAAAGAAAAAAGGAAAAAAAAGAGGGGGTGGTGATGTAAAAAGGATTTTTAACAAAAAGAACAGACAAGGAAGGGAATATATAGCACAAAACTCAATAGGTGGGATAAGTTAGGGGACATGAAAAATTTTGAATTGCCTCTGGCCTTTCCTGACAACATTAGAAAGCATTGGGAGAAAAATTAATGGATTCGTTTTTAAACAATATGATTTGAGGGCTTCTGATCAAATTTCAGCATCAAAATATAAAACAAATCTTCCTGCTTTTCAAACATAAGTTCTTTCAGTTATGTTTGCACTTGAATTTAAATTATGTAGACTTATGAGATAAAACATGAATGCAATGAGTAGGAGGTCTGTTGCCCAAACCAGTGCAAACTGACTACAATATGATAAACTTTAGCCATTTTAATTTATGAAATTAGAAGCTAACAAGGGTGAGGAATATGCAGTCAAATACATTCTTGAGATATCATGGTATGAGGCATACCAAATTGGAAAGGAAGTGTTGGTGAAGATTAATATTTCTATTTCTTTAGTATTTACCTATGACTGTCTATTAGTGGTAACATGTAAAAGTTAGGAAAAGACTCTCCTCTTGCTCCTTCAAAAGGGCCATTTATTTATATTACATGGTTCTTTTTAGGTTGGGATGCTTTGGGAAATAAACCCTAAGTGTGTTAAAATTTTATATCACTAACATTGAACACAGGAGAGAAAAATGTGTTGGTGAGGTATGTTAAGAAAAATCTGCCCTGGCTGGCATAGCTCAGTGGATTGATCGCGGGCTGCGAACCAAAGTATCGCAGGTTTGATTCCCAGTCAGGGCACATGCCTGGGTTGCAGGCCATAGTACCCAGCAACTGCACATTGATGTTTCTCTCTCTCTCTCTCTTTCTCCCTCCCTTCCCTCTCTAAAAATAAATAAATAAAATCTTTTTAAAAAGAAGAAGAATAGCCCTTGATGTTTGAGGTCACTTTTATTTTAAAAAAATCTACAGAAATGATTAATTGAAATTTCTTAAATTTTGAGCACTGAATATTTTTTATTTATAACTCTATTCTACCCTTACCTTTATATATTTTATTTTACTTTCTACATTTAAATAATGCTTTACCATCTACAGATTGTTTTGTGGATGACATCTCAATTATTTCCCTCCTCGCTGAACACTTTGGGTAGACAAGGCAGTTATTTTTTCCTATTATAAAGATCAGACAGCCAGGCTCAGAGAAGTGTCTTGCCTGAGGTCAAAGATAAGACACTTAACTTATTCATGGAAAAGGTAGATATCGATGGTTTACACTGAGAACTTTTCTCAGAACACTATAGCTCTTTGCTGATGCCTCAACTTCCTTTGCCTGAAGAAAATAGAAGACCCTTGGATAAGGTCATGTCCAGCTCTTCTTGAGTTGGTGTCATAACTGCATCTTTTAGAGACCCACCCTGAAGCCAACACTTAACATCTGTTCAGTGTGACCTGTAAGACTTAATCTGCCCTTTCCAGTCCTCCACCTCAACATTTGGTTAGGTAATTTTTCAAGTACGTTAGTACAACTTTGTTTCCAATATGTGGGTGACTGTTTTCTATTGTTGTGCATGTTTAAGATGGAAAGAAAAAGAAATTGGTTCTTTTAACCAAGGAAAATAAGAGGGTCATTTCGTTATGAAGGTGCATTTAGGAAGAGAAAGGCTGTGTGAGGCTGACACCTACTGCACAAAGAGGAATACGGGATGGGATGTGCTGCTTGTATACTAGTTAAACAAAAACACAGTCATGTTCCAATATATTCTCTTTTTGAAATAACAGGTAAGAAATATCTATTAATGCCAAGAAATAGAGCACAAAGCTCATTCACCCCATTCTTCATTTTTTTTTCTGGACCCAAGAAAGAAGTACTTTATTCTTGTTCTTTGTAACAGCTGTGAAATCTGAGGTCACTAATAGAGGACCCAAATCTCTTGCTGGAGAAGTCACAGTCACAATCTATGCTCCCATTCCACTCTTCTTCTTGCACCTATATGTGCAGAGTCAAAAGGAAACCCTGACTTCAATTAAAGCTAGCTCTTTTCCTAGAGTCCCAGTGATCACTGCCTATGATTGAACAGTGGCTTCCTGAGCTAGTGGTTCTGGGAGCCTTTATTTCACTAAAAATGGAAAGTAGACAAAAATTAGTGAGCAAAGATGAAGGAGAAAATAGAAATTGCCAAAACAGGTCAGAAAGAAAGAAGGTAAGAGAAAATGTGGAGATGCAGCCATTAATAAGCCCTTTTTAGTGTATGCTGTTTGCCTTTTGGACATATTCATAAGTTCAAAGGGAATTGTATCTTTTAGGGTTTATGCAGTCCTGAGAATTTGGATGAGGTGAACTTGTTTTGTTATGATGGTCAATTAATTCATGCTCTTCTGGAGATAATGATGAATCCTTGCTCTGACACTAGAAACAAAAATTCCAGCAAATTACTCTTCTGTCTCCTGCACTTGGTTGGATTCCATGGGGCCAGCCCAGCACTAGTGGGAACAAAATAAAGATGAATTGCCTAAGGCAGGCTGCACATTCTTAACTCTTTGGCTGAGCCCAATCTGTGGTGGAGGCTTGGTATTATCTAAGGATTTAGGTGACTCCAGTTCTGAGTGCTTAAATATGGAAACTTTCATTTCTTAATTGACTTTTACCGAGGATTACTCTCTACCAAAGATGAGGGCTCTTATTTATTTAATTTAAGACACTTAGAGTAGAAAGAGTAAAATGAGGATCTTTATTGATAGCTCAAAAAAACAATATGCTGTTGCTTCTGACAATGCAGCATATATTGAGAAAGCACAGCTGCTTTTAAATCTAACACAATACAAAAGCAACTAGGCACCCAACAAATGCCTTTTATCATAATCAACTACAAAAATGAACATCCTAAAGAGATATGTCTTTCTCCTCCAGACTATGGCTAATACACCAAAAAAATAAAATATTATCCCCATAGTTAATGAAAAGTGTTTGCTTTGGGGCCTATAAAATAATAATGTATCTGGAGTTCTGGCCAAGATGGATATGTAGGTAGAAATGTTTCACTTCCTTACACAACCAAAAGAAGGATAACAACCAATTTACAAACAATAAACAATCAGAAGTGCCCCAGAATCAAACTTCATGAAACTCCAACAACCAAGGACTTAAAGAAACATTCATCCAGACCTGTAGGACAGGTGGAGGTGGAAGACAGGCGGGCAGAGAGGATGGGTGGCAAGGCAGTGGACCATGAGGGTGAGGAGGGGCTGACTGAATGGGAAATGAAATGCTCAAAGCTAGCTGTAAAATACTGTGGGGGTTGCGATGGTCGGAGAAACTCCCAGTCTCACAGGAGAATTTGTTGGAAAGTGGGGCTAGAGTGGAGCAAACAAGCAGCATTGTTCCCTCTCGTACCCCTCCCCCACATACAGCACCACAACACAGCAAAGAGGGTTGCCCCACCCCCAGTGAATACCTAAGGCTCCGCACCCTTGTAACATAACAGGTAGACAAAGAAATGTGGCCCAAATGAAAGAAAAGATCAAAATCCTAGAAAAAGAGCCAAGTGACAAGGAGATAGACAACCTATCTGATGCAGAGTTCAAAACACTGGTAATTAGGATGCTCACAGAACTGACTGAGCTTGGTCACAAAATGAAGGAAGAAATGAAGGCTACTCAAAGTGAAATAGAGCAAAATATATAGGGAACCAACAGTGAAGCAAAGAAAACTGGGACTCAAATCAATGATTTGGAACAAAAGGAAGAAATAAACATCCAACCAGAACAGAATGAAGAAATAAGATTCCAAAAAATGAGGAAAGGCTTAGGAACCTATAGGACAACTTTAAGCACTATAACATCTGAGTCATAGGGGTGCCAGAAGGGGAAGAACAAGAGCAAGAAATTGAAAATTTATTTGAACAAATAATGAAGGGAAACTTCCCCAGTCTGGTGAACAAAATAGACTTCCAGGAAGTCCAGGAAGCCCAGAGAGTCCAAAAAAAAAAAATTGGACTCATGGAAGAACACATCATCGCATGTTATCATTAAATTACTCAGGATTAAAGATAAGGAGAGAATCTTAAAGCAGCAAGAGAAAAGGAGACAGTTACCTACAAAGGAGTTCCCATAAGACTCTCGGCTGCTTTCTCAAAAGAAACCTTGCAGGCAAGAAGGGGCTGGAAAGAAGTATTCAAAGTCAGGAAGAGTAAGGACCTGCATCCAAGATTACTCTGTCCAGCGAAGCTATCATTTAGAATGAAAGGGCAGATAAAGTGCTTCTCAGATAAGGTCAAGTTAAAGGAGTTCATCATCACCAAGCCCTTATTACATGAAATGTTTAAGGGACTTATCTAAGAAATAGAAGAGGATCAAAACTATGAACAGTAAAATGACAATAAACTCATAACTATCAACAACTGAACCTAAAAAACAAACAAACAAACAAACAAACAAAAACCTAAGCAAATAACTAGAACAGGAATGGAACCAGAGAAATGGAGATCACGTGGAGGGTTATCATTGGGGAGGGGGAGGGGAGAACTGAGTGGGGGGAAGGTACAGGGAATAAGAAGCATAATTGGTAGGCATAAAATAGAAGGAAAGAGATTAAGAATAGTAAGGAAACAGAGAATCCAGAGAACGTATATGTACAACCTATGGACATGAACTAAGTGGGGGAAGGCTAGAGGGTGGAGGTGTTACAGGGTGCAGCCAAGGGGGGGACCCCAAATGGGCATTTAAAATGGGGTCCAGAACTCAAGGTGTCCAGGGGATTTTTGGATGTCCTCACTCCCACTCCCCAGGTGTGGGTTGGGGGAAGGGACAAATGGAGCAGGGCCATTGAGAGCTGTTTTGCATAGCAACAGCCTTGCAGCTAACCTCTGGTGTGGTCATTTAACATATCTATAGCCTTTGGCTGGTCGCTTAGATATGTTAAATAGCTGTGGCCATGCTCTGAGCCAGGGGGATGGAAGTAACTTCCCCACCAAGATGTGACTGGGGGCAGGTCCCACAAGCTACAGTGCCTGCATGGGAGCTTGGAGAAGATTGGCTCCAGGACATGGGGCCACACCTGCCCAGACTCATCATGGCAGTCCAGTAAAGCTGGAAGGATATGAGTTCTGGCAGGTGAAGCCGAGTGTGGGAGGAGTCGGAAATGGGGCTGCAGAGGAAGATTAGCGTGGAGGATTTAAACCCAGAGGTGACAGCTATTGAGGGGGAGAACCATGCAGCTGTGGAAGTGCAGAGAGGATCACAGCCATTGGAGAGAGAGAACCATGCAGCTTTAGCAGAGTGAAGACTCCCGCAGCCCTGAGGGAGAGAACCACGTGGCCTTGACAGAGTGGAGACTCCCGCAGCCCTGAGAGGGAGAACCATGTGGCTCTGGCAGAGTGGGGACTCCCGTAGCCCGGGGAGAGAGGACCATGTGCCTTTGCCAGAGTGGGGACCCCCGCAGCTTTAGGAGATACGGTACTCTGGACTGGGCAAAAGGGGAAGGAAGGAAGGACTGTGTCTGTTTGTGGATGTTTTAAGGGACTTTAGGATTTTGATAAAGACATTAGGTCACTACTTTAAGCTTGTATAGCATTAAATAAACATTTCCTTTCCTTTTCACAAATCTCTGGCATTGAGAGACGTCTTTCCTCTGGTGGTGGACATGATGGACCTGGGGGCTTTTTTTCAATAATAGTGTATCGTCCCAGGCCCCCCTTTTTTGTTCTGTAACAGAGGGATATGGGGTGGAGGGAGGATAGAGGGGAGAAGAATATTTGGGAAAACTGCAATAGCATAATCAATAATATATACTTAAAAATAATAAATAATAATATATCTAAATGTCCATGCAATTTTGTTTGTTAACAAAGTCTGATGCTGCAAGAGGGCTCATATCTTTCAGGATAATGGAAGATAAATTCCCTGAGGTCAGAGATTTGTCCTGTTCACTTCTGTAAACATAATAACTAAAATGATGTCTGTTACTCAAAAATATGATTGAATGAATGAATGAATAAAAGGTGATGTACCTCTGCCCTGACTGGTGTACCTCAGTGGATTGAGTGCCGGCCTGCGAACCTAAAGGCTGCCAGTTTGGTTCCCAGTCAGGGCACATTCCTGGGTTGTGGGTCAAGTCCCCATTTGGGGGCATGTGAAGGCAACCAATCGATGTTTCTCTCCATCTCTTCCCCTCTCCCTTCCCCTCTCTCTAAAAATAAGTAAATAAAATCTTTCTAAAAAGGTGATGTAGCCCTGGCTGGTGTAGCTCAGTGGATTGAGATCGAGCTGCAAACCAAAGTGTCGCGGGTTCGATTCCCAGACAGGGTACATGCCTGGGTTGCAGGCCACACATTGCAACCGCACATCGATGTCTCTCTCTCTCTCTCTCTCTTTCTCCCTCCCTTCCCTCTCTAAAAATGGATAAATAAAATCTTAAAAAAAAATAATTATCTTGAAAAAATGTTAATACATATAAAAAAAAAGGTGATGTACATTTATGCATAAAAAGTAAGTATTATGCAATAATGGATGGACTGAATTGCTGACTAATCATAGTGAGACATGAGGGGGGACCCCCCAAAACAGGAATTTGTTTATAAAAAATTGTGTATTTATTCTTACATGTTTAAACATCAGTCACCTTCAAAGTACTCTCTACTTGATGTGATACACCTATCAAGACTTTTTTTCACTTCTCCAAACAGTTTTTGAACTTGTTGATTTTGATGAGTTTTAGTGCTTCTGCCATTTTCTGTTTTACCTCTTCTACACTGGCAAAATGTTTCCCTTTGAGGACTTTTTTCATCCCGGGAAACAACAACAAAAAAAAGTTGCTCAGGTCAAGACCTGGTGAATAGGGATGGTGGGGAATGGGGGTCATGCCATTTTGGGGCAAAAACTGCTGACCAGTTAGCATGGTGTGGGCAGGTGTTCTCATAGATCATCCATCATAAAGTGGGCAAATGTTGATGCGTGGGTCACCGGCCAGCAGTGATCACGGAACGCTGCGGATGTCTCATCAAAACTCGAGAAAATACATGCACAGAGACAGACCAGTTTCTGTGGAGAAGTAGAGATGGAATGGCCACCCCGTCTAGTGGGGAGCGCGCCGATTTACTGTCCAAACCAGCTTTTATTGGGTTCATTTTGCATAAGAATTCAGGTAAAGCACATCACTCATTGTGAGGAAGTAAGGATCAAACAATAGGTAACAAGGAACTCTGAGGGTCTATTTTGAGTCAGGGTCAAAGAGCTGTAAGACTTTAAGGAACAAACTAACTTCCTCCTTGGACCCTTCTCATTCAACTGAGAGCATTCTAAACAAAGAAGGTTTCACAGGAATTTACAAGTTCTTTCTTAGGCCTGATCACCTGGGGAATCCGCCCTTTGCAGCACAGAGCTGTATCACCCTGTCATTGTTTCAGGCTTAGGTGGAGCAAGGGAAGTAAGGCAGCCAAGAGATTAAGAGAATTTCTTGCAGAGCAGGAGGACTCGGGGTTTGTCAAAGCCAAAGGGTGAGAGTCCATCACCCCTTTTTGCTGTAGCCCCCAAAGTCCTTTTGGGGGCCTCCCACGTGATCGTGCCTGTCTTAGATCGTTCCCCCCCTTGGGGAATCTTACCCGTCATTGGCTAACTGACCAAGCATTGGGGTCCAGGCAGGGTGAGGTATGAAGGAGCAGAAGTGGTGCTCCTGTCAGGGAGATAAGCTTGTCTCCTCCCTGAGTTACGGTTCCAAGGGTCTTCCCTTAGCCTTAGCCTAGGCGGGGGTTACAGCTTCTGATACCAGGCAGGGCGGTTCCCAACAAAATGTGTTGAAAGAGTATGAAAAACAATCCACTGAAGCCTCTCACAACAATGCCATTTGGTACACTGATACAGCCGGATTCTTAAAACACTCATTTAGGTGGGAAAGCCTGTACTACCAGGTCCTTCCAGAAGATAATTTCAGTTTTTCAGGGGTCCACCCTCGTATGGCTCTCAGTGCCTGGAGAGGGTCTGAATTGTAGAAAAAAGAAAAATGTGATCATGGTTTGACTTTATAGATTATTTCACATAGAGCACAGATTTCAAGCAGGCTTTCAACACTGCCCAGCAGCAATCCTACCATTGTCTGTAATCAACTGACCTTTACCTTTACATTCTCCTCTCTGCAAACTAACACCATCCTCCAAATTCTCACTTCCAGTTGACCTCCTTGCTTATTGTTTTACGGAGAAAATAGAAATAGCAGAAAGAGAACTTCCACATCCTCCAAGCACTAAATCTGTCAATCTGCCCATAGCTTTACCCATGTATTCTGACTCCCTTCCCATAGAAATGGATGTGCTCCTATATATGTCCCTGACTTGTGCATGAGCTTCCTTGTCTGCTCTCACTTATGCAGGAACATTGCTCCTGCAATTATTCTCTCTCCTGCACTGCCAGTTTTTCACTCTTTAGGGAATTATTCCTGTCAGCCTATAAACATGCTGTAAGAGTATAACAGGGTGCAGCCAGGGTGGGGCAAATAGAGATTTGTAATGGGGTCCAGAACTCAGGGTGTCCAGAAAATATTAGAAAAAATGTATATAGGATGTCCTCACCCCTCAAGTCTGAGCTGGGGGATGGGACACATGGAGCAGGGCCACTGAGAGCAGTTTTGCATAGCAACAGTTTTGCAGATAACCTCTAGAATGGTCATTTAACATATCTATAACCTTTAACTGGTTCCATAGATATGTTAAATAGCTGTGACCAGGTTTTGAGCCAGGGGATGGGAGTGACATCAACCCATGATGCAACTGCGAGGCAACTCCCCCTGGTTACAGAGCCTGAGTAAGAGCTTGGAGGTGATTGGTTCCACACCATACTGCCACACCTGCACAGACTTACTATGGTAGCCCAGTAAAGCTGGAAAAATGCTGGCAGCTGTGGCCAATTGTGGGAGGAGTTGGAAAGGGTGCAGCAGAGGAAGATTGGTGCTGGGATTTAAACTCAGTCATGGCAGCCATGTGGGGTCTTTTTGGAACCACGCAGCTTGGGCAGAAATGAACCATGGACTTCTATTTCTTTGTCTGAGATACAGTACCCCAGACTGGGCAGAGAGGGAAGGAAGGACTGTGCATTTGTGGGTGTTCTAAAGGACTTTGGGATCTCAACGAAGACATTAAGTCATTACTCTTAAGTTTGTATAACTCTTTACATAAATAATCCCTTTCCTTTTCACCAATCTCTGGCATTGAGAGAGGCCTTTCCCTGGTGGTGGGTAAGGCAAACCTAGTATGGGGCAGGGGACCCTGGAGCACAAGCGGGGGTCCATTCAGTAATAGTATATCATTCACCCCCACCCCAGTTCTGTTCTGTAACAAGAACTGGGTATTAAAAACCAACAACAAAAATCCTAACAGAACTTTCCTTGACTCAACTTTTCTTTTCAGCTGCCTACCCAACTTCTCTGTTCCCCGTTTTCACTTCACCTCCATTCATGCTTGAATCCACTGCATTTAAGCCTTCATCCCTGTCACTCCACCTAATCAATTCCTGTCAAAGTCACCAGTAGCCACCACACATGCCAATCTTGTGGTCATTTTTCAGTCATCACCTTACTGATCTCACAGTGGCATGGCTCCTAGACATCCTCTCTCCTGGGTTTCTCTTTTCTCTGGTCTCTTCTTGGGCTCCTCAGCTAGATCCGTTTCTCTTCCCAATCTCTCCTCTTCTCTAGCCTCCTTCACTAACTGGGTAATCTCATCCAGTACTATGATCTCCAGGAGCATCTGTACACTGGTACTTCCCAGATATATAGATCCAGCCCTCATCTCTCTCATAAACTCTAGAGTTGGCTATCAATTTGTCTATTTGATATCTGTTTGTATACTTACTAGACATCTCAGAGTTAACATGTCCAGTGCCTGCACACCCCTCCAAACCTGCTCTTCCTCCAGTATTCCCCACTTTAGTAAATGGCACTAGTTTGTCAGGCCAAATATCTTGAAGTTGGCCTTGACTTATCTTTCACATATCCTACATTCAGTTTGCCAGCCAATCCTATTAGTTTTAGATTTAAATTTATCTAGAAATGAATCACATCTTATCATTGCCATTGCTACCATCCTAATTCATCACCACATCACCATGAGTTCTCACCTAGACTAGTTCAATAGCTTGCTAGTTGGTCTCCCTATTGCCACACTTGTTCTACTACAAATGGCTTCCTATACACTATTCTCAACGCAGCAGCCAGAATGATGTTATAATCATGTCAGTCCATGTCACTCCTCAAAACTCTCTGATGGCTGCCCATCACATCTAATTAGAATCAAATCTGAAAGCATCTCTGTCATGGCCTCAGTGTCCACTTCAAAATTACATTTTGCTTCTCTTCCTTCCACTTAGTCCTCCCAGACTCATAGTCTTCCTTACTATTCTTTGAACACTGAGCTCTGCCTCAGGACTTTGCACTAGCTGGAGCCTCTGCCAGGAACACTCTTCCTCCAGGCAGTCATGCACCTTGCTCTCTCATTTTATGCATGTCCCTCAGCAAATGTCACTACCCACAAAGAATTTCTCTGACCACCCAACAGAAAATCAATCTCTATTCCATCAGCTGGACCTTGTTTTTTGTTGAGTTTCTTTTTTCTACCATCATTACCTCATATTATTTGTTTGTTTACTGGTTTCTTTGTCTCTCCTATTAGTAGGTCAGCTCCAGATTATTGGATTTTTTATTTTTTAGGTGGAGTAATGATTTTATGGCTATGGTTAAAGAGTACTTATCTTTTACAGATATTTGCCAACATGTTTATGGATGAAATCATATCTCTTGGATTTACTTCCAAGGAATATAGGAAGAGAGAGAAGTAGATTATTAATGAAAGAATAGCAACTCTGAGTTGATAATGTTTAGATTGGATGGTGGGTAGGTCCTTACACTATCTTCTCTATTTTTGTATGTTTAATTTTCCCCACACAAACAAACAAAACTTTGGCTTATTTTTTCATGTAATCTCTCTAGTGCCTAGAGCAAGGTTTGGCATGTAGAAGGAATTTAATAAATACATATTTATTCAATAGTTCTTGAGTATTGAATTAGTTAGGAAAATAAAGGTATATTTTCAAGATAAATTTTAATCATTTACTGCCAACTGTTGAAAACCTAAATTCTAAATTCCAAAGGGGGGGTTTTACAAAGAGTATCTCCTTCCATGCTTTGCATCCAAGAGTGTCCCAGTTATGGGGATGCCAAAAAGTAGGGTGACTAATTTAGTGAAAGCTATGACTTTAATTGTTCTTCTTAAGACCAAGTTTTAAAAAAACTACATTTTTATTTTTTCTTATCTCTTTCTCACCAAATCATGATAATTAACTGTGATCTCCTATACAAGAAATGTGTAGCTAAGTTGGGAAGGAAATACAAAAGTCTAGTTATGTGAAAATGTATGAACCCAGTCATTTGAAACTTTTGCCAGGCTATGGTGTGGGGCTCACTGATGTAGAATATAAAACCCATTGTAAGAGAATGTAGTCTTTCAGGAAATTTCCAATACAGTGATCCCTCATCTATCATGGGAGTTATGTACCAGAGACCCCTGCGATAGATGAAAATCTGCAAAGTAGCGGTGTTATATTTATTTTATTATTTATATATATTTTAAGGCTTTATAAACCCTTTCCACACTCCTATAAACCTTTCCCACTCTCTTATTAACCTTTCTCACATGCTTATAAACACTTCATATGCTCTTAAACACTTTCTACACTCTTAGACCTACGTAATTTTAACAACATATAAAATTCTATGTGGGTACTCACCAGTGAAGTATACAGTCATCCCTTGCTATATCACAGTTCACTTATTGCGGCTTCACTGTATCGTGGGCTTTAAAAAACCCTCAATACAGTGAAGCCGCAATAAGTGGACCGCAATATAGTGGGTGATGACTGTACTACACAGTTTATTAGATTAATAGAGAGAAATTCTAATAGAAATTGGATTACCATATTTTGCTGTGTGTAATGTGCACCCATGTTTTTGTGGGCATTGTAAATAGGATTATGTAATCATTATCCTCCTGTCTAATGCCCATCCTTATGTTTTCCTCAAAAATTTGGGCAAAAAGTGTGCATTATACATAGCAAAATACAGTATATATACCTGGGTGTGCTCAATTAATTTTGTTACCATAGTCATTCAATATTGATCAATTGTTTACTGTGCTAGATACTGGGAATATAACAGTGAATAAAGTTCATCTGCCTTCAAGGACCTCAAGTTCTCAAGAGCTGTGATGATTAATTTAATATGTCACCCTGACTGACCACAAGGTGCCCAGATTAAACATTATTTCTGGCTGTGTCTGTGAGGTTTTTTCCAGATGAGTTAGCATTTGATTCAGTGGACTCAATAAAGTCAATTGCCCTCCCCAATGTTAAGTGAGCATCATCCAATCTGTTCAGGGCCTGAATGAGACAAAAGTCAGAGGTAGAAGGAATAAGTCATTTTTTTTCTTCCTGTGTGCCTACTTGAATTGGGATAACTGACCTCTTTTCTAACCTTCAGATTAGGATTTAAACTATTGATTCTCCTGGTTCTCAGGCCTTTAGACTCGGACTGAATTTTACCACCAGCTTGCCTGAGTCTTCAGCTTGCAGGTGGCAGGCGATAGTACTTCTCAGCCTCTATAATCGCATAAGCTGGTTTGTCATAATAACTCAGTCTCTCTATGCACACACACACACACACACACACACACACATATATATATGTCACTTATCTATATCTATCATCTCCTACTGGTTCTGTCTCTTTGCAAAACCCTGCCTAATAAGGACCTTAGATACAGACTTTAGATCTTTCTCTTTACTCCTAAAGTCCAGATTCAGCTTAGTTGCCTGGACTGCCCAACAAATGATCCTTGTACATTTGAGGAAAGCTCTAACATAAAAACCATAGACAATAACAAACATAGATGACACAATGAGCTGAAGAAAACTTCCAAAAAATTACAATTTTTATACTCAGAAGGGGTGATTAGAATGAGAACAAACAGGACCCAGCCCTGAGGCCTGGTATTAGCCCCATTAGGTCATACCAGTCAATGAGTTCTAAACCAAACTCCTCTTACTTCCCAAGACAAAGCTCTTTTCCTGTGTTTCCCAAGCCACCGCCATAGCATAATGCTGTCATAGCATCATACTGTTAGTCACCCAGTCTGAGACCTTCACATTTTTCCCTCCCTCTCCCTTTGTAACCCCATATCCAATTGGTCACCAAGTTATGTGGGTTCTACCCCTGAAAATTGTTTCTCAGTTGTCTTCTTCTTATCACATAGCTGCTACCCTATTCTAGAACTACCTATATCTCTCCTATTGCAATAGCTTACCAACTAATCTCCCTGTCTGTATGTGGCCTTCCATTCATTCATTCTGTCCCCAGTTATTTATTTTTTTTAATATGGGACTAATCATGTTTCTATCTTGCTCAAAAGTCTCTGATGGTTCTCCATTGTATACAGCAGCAGTCCCTAAGGCTGCCTGAGTAAGAATCATAATCACCCAAGGAACTTCTAAAATATATATTTTGGCCCTGGCTGGTGTGACTCAGTGGATTGAGCACTGGCCTGCAGAATCAAGGGTCGCCAGTTGATTCCTCGTCAGGGCACATGCCTGGGTTGCAGGCCAGGTCAGGTCCCCAGTAGGGGGTGCACAAGAGGCAACCACACATTGATGTTTCTCTCCTTGTCTTTCTCCCTCCCTTCCCCTCTGTCTAAAATAAATAAAATCTTAAAAATATATATGTACTTGACACAGGGGACGTGCTTTTTCAGGTCAATCTTCTGCTATGGTACCCTCTGGTGGCAACTTCAAGCAATGGCCAATCATCATTTTACCCACAAATGTTCCCTCTGAGATTCTAATTCCGTGGATCTTCCTGTTAGTTGGGGGAACCAATATATTAGAAAATAAAGTCTTAGTATAGAGTGTTCAGTCCATCTCTCTGCTCTTCCCCATAACATCTTCTTTTCCTCACCATTTCTCTTAAACTCCCATACAGTCACACTGGATTGAGGAAGACTTTACCAACACGCTTCCTCTGTTTGGAATGTCCCTCCCCTCTGCCTCTGCATTGTTTAAGACTCATTCAAATACCCCTTCCTCTAGGTAACCTTCCTAAATTAACCTGATATCTCTTTTCTCTGTGTTCTCACAGTATTTCATACTTCCTCAGGGAAGCCTTCCCAAATTATATGCTCTCATAACTCCATGTCTTTTAGTGTTTTATGACAATTCTTTTTTTTTTTAAGATTTTATTTATTTTTAGAGAGAGGAAGGGAGGGTTAAAGACAGGGAGAGATACACCACTGTGTGGCTGCCTATTGTGCACCCTGCACTGGGGACTTGGCCTGCAACCCAGCCATGTGCCTTGACCAGGAATCGAACTGGCGACCCTTTGGTTCACAGGCCAGTGGTCAATCCACTGAGTCTCACCAGCCAGGGCATTATAACAGTTCTTAATGTAATTAATAGTTATACATTTATTTGTGAGATTTAAAAAAAATTTTTTTCTCCTACATTGGAAGTTCCTTGAAGGCAGGAGCCATATTGTTTACCATGTACAATTAGTACACAATATAGAAACTCAGTACTATTTGTTGACTAAGTAAATTAGTGTTAGAATCAAAATTATAAAAATCCTAGAAGAAAACATAGGCGGTAACATCTCAGGCATTTCTAGTAGCAATATTTTTTTCTGGTACATCTCCTCAGGCAAGGGAAACAAAAGAAAAAATAAACAAATGGGACTACATCAAACTAAAATGTTTTTGCATAGCAAAGGAAAACATCAACAAAATGAAAAGACAACTCACTGCATGGGAGAACATATTTTCCAGTATATCTGGTAAGGGGTTAATATCCAAATTTTATAAAGAACTTATAAAAACTCAACACCAAAAAAACAAACAATCCAATTAAAAACTGGACAAAGGACCTGAATAGACACTTCTCCAAAGAGGATATACATATGATCAATAGACATATGAAAAAATGCTCAGTGTCACTAATCATCAGAGAGATGCACATTAAAACCACAATGGTATATCACTTCACAACTGTCAGGATGGCCATCATCAATAAATCAGCAAACAAATGTGAGGATATGGAGAAAAGGGAACCCTCTGTGCACTGTTGGTGGGAATGCAGACTGGTACAACCATTATGGAAACAGTATTGAGTTACCTCAAAAAATTAAAAATGCAACTGCCTTATGACCTAGCAATTCTATTTCTGGGAATTTATCAGAAGAAACCAGAAACACTAATTTGAAAGAATATATGTACCCCTATGTTTATTGCAGTGCTATTTACAATCACCAAAATATGGAAGCAGCCCAAGTGTCCATCAGTAGATGAGAGCATAAGACAACCATGGTACATTCACACAAGGAATAATACTTGGTTGTAAAAAAGGAGAAATTTTTAGCCTTTGGGACAGCATGGATGGACCTGGAGAAAATTATGTTAAGTGAAATAAGCAAGTAACAGAAATAAAATTATCATATGATTTCACTCATATGTGGAATGTAATGAACAAACTGAACTAGTAAACAAAAGAGACAGACTCAGATGGAGAGAAGGATGACAGCTCTGGTGGGGGAGTGTTTGTGGGTGAAGGAATCGAGCAAAAGAGAGAAAGAATTCATGGACACAGGCAACAGTGTGGTGATTTCAGGAGGCAGGGAAAGGGAGGTGGGTAGAGGTGGAAGAGAGTATGGGGGGATAAATGGTAATGGAAAAAATATAATAAAACATAAACTATTAAAAAATGAAAAAATAGCTCTGGCTGGTGTGGCTTAGTTGATTGAGTGCCATCCTGCAACCAAAGGGCCACCAGTTCAATTTCCACTCAGGACACATGCCTGGGTTGTGGGCTGGGTCCCCAGTGGAGGGTACATGAGAGGCAACCACACATTGATGTTTCTCTTCCCCTCTTTATCCCTCCTTTCCCCTCTCTAGAAATAAATAAATAAAATCTTTAAAAAAAATGAAAAAATACAAAATGGAGATAATATTGTTGTAAGTAAAAAATGATTGTATGAGTAATATGCTTAACATGTAATGTGTTCAATAAATAGTATTCACTTTAGTCATTAAAAATTGAAAACATTATATGTACATCAATGTGGGATTGATTAATGATCTAATTAATGCATAATTAAATTAAGACAATTTAATTATAGTTAAAGCATCTTTAAAAAGAATCATATATCATGTGTAAAGATAAAAAAGGGACATTAGTCTGGTACATATCTCTGCACTAAGCCCTTTCTTTTTCTTGTGAAAGTAAAATAAAAACTTTGCTTTCTGAAAAAAAAAAGAAAATAAATATTAGGGACTTCTGGCCAAGAGGAAAACATAGGTAGATACACTTTGCTTCCTCGCATACCAAAAAGAAGAACAACAACCAATTTAAAAACAAAAACCAACCAGAACTGCCAGAAAATCTAACTGTAAAGAAGTTTGACAATGAAGGAGTTAAAGAAGAAAGATTCATCCAGACTGGTAGGAGGGATGGAGAGGACACTGAGCAAGACTGTCACTGGTGGACCCAGTGGGTGAGGCAGTGGATGGTGGCTGGGGCGGTTCCACATTTGAGTACAAATAAACCAGGAGGAACAACTGGGGATCGAGACCGACTGCACAACCCAGGGTTCCAGCACAGAGAAATAAAGCCCCAAAACCTCTGGATGTAAAAACCTGTTGGGTTTACGGCAGGGGGAAAAACTCTCAGTCTCACAGGAGAATCTGTTGGAAGGACCCATGGGGTCCTGGAATGTAAACAAACCCACCCACCCAGGAATCAGCACCAGAAGGGACCAATTCACTTGTTGGTAGCAGGGGAAGTGACTGAAAGTGGGGTGAGAGCTGAGCAAGCAACATTGTTCCCACTCTGAACCTTCCCCCACATACAGCACTATGTAAAGATGTGAGTTGCCCCACCCTGGCAAATACCTAAGGCTCCATCCCTTAGAATGTAACAGATGTGCTGAGACAAAGAAATGTAGGCCAAGAAAGAACAGATCAAAACTCCAGGAAAAGAACTAGTCAATGAGGAGACAGCCTATCAGATGCAGAGTTCAAAACACTGGTAATCAGGTTGCTCACAGAAATGATTGTGTATGGATACAAAATGAAGGAAGATGTGAAGGCTCTACAAAGTGAAATAAAGAAAAATATACAGGGAGCCCTGGCTGGTATGGCTCAGTGGATCCAGTGCCAGCCTGTGAACAGAAAGGTTGCTGGTTTGATTCCCAGTCAGGGCACATGCCTGGGTTGCAGGCCAGGTCCCCAGTTGGGGGCATTCAAGAGGCAACCAATCAATGTACCTATTGCACATCAATGTTTCTCTCCCTCTTTCTTCCTTCCTTAGCCTCTCTCTAAAAATAAATAAATAAAATCTTTTAAAAATAAATAAAAAGAAAAATATATAGGAAAATAACAGTGAAGACAAGAAAACTGGGACTCAAATCAATGATTTGGAACAGAAGGAAGAAATAAACATTCAAGCAGAACACAATGAAGAAACAAGAATTCAAAAAAATGAGGAGAGGCTTAGGAACCTCTGGGACAACTTTAAACTTTCCAACACCTGAAGCATAGGGGTGCCAGAAGGAGAAGAGGAAGAGCAAGAAATGGAAAACTTATTTAAAAAAATAATGAAAAAAACTTCCCCAGATCTGGTGAAGGAAATAGATGTGCAAGTCCAGGAAGCTCAGAGAGTCCCAAAGAAGCTGGACCCAAGGAGGAACATGCCAAGGCACATCATAATTAAATTACTCAAGATTAAAGAGAAGGAGAGAATCTTAAAAGCAGCAAGGGAAAAGGAGACAGTTACCTACAAAGGAGTTCCCATAAGACTCTCGGCTGATTTCTCAAAAGAAAACCTTACAGGCAAGAAGGGGCTGGAAAGAAGTATTCAAAGTCATGAAAGGCAGGGACCTACATTCAAGATTACTCTATCCAGCAAAGCCATCATTTAGAATGGAAGGACAAATAAAGTGCTTCCCAGATAAGATCAAGTTAAAGGAGTTCATCATCACCAAGCCCTTATTACATGAAGTGTCAAAGGGACTTATCTAAGAAAAAGAAGATGATCAAAAATATGAATAGTAAAATGACAACAAACTCATAACTATTATCAACTGAACCTAAAAAAACACACAAACAAACCCAAAACAGAAACAAAAGCAAACTAAAGAAACAACCAGAACAGGAACAGATTCAGAGAAATGGAGATCACATGGAGGGTTATCAGTGGGGAGGGGGCAGGGGGAGGATGGGGGGAAAGTTATAGGGATTAAGAAGCGGAATTGACAAGGGGGAGTGGAGATGGGAGGGAGGAGCAGAGGGCTGGAGGTGGGCTGGGATCGGGGTAGAGGGCAAAGAACTGTACTTGAACAATAATTAAATAAATAAAATTAAAAATAAAATAAAATAGAGGTTAATGCCCAAAATTTCTAAAGAAATTATAAAACTCAACACCAAAAAAAAAAGAGAGAAGAGAATTGATAGGTACAAAATAGGAAATAGACAGGGGGAGCTTAAGAATAGTATAGGAAATGGAGAAGCCAAAGAACTTATATACACGACCCATGGACGTGAACTAATGGGAGCAAATGTTGTAGGGAGGAGGATGAAGCGCTGAGGGGGGTAAAGGGGACAATAAAAATGGGATGACTGTAATAGTATAACCAATAAAATATACTTAAAAAGAAAAAGAAATATTAACAAAAATCAAATTGTAGATGTTCTGCATAATATCACATTTTTAAAAAACATCTAACATGTTTGTTTTGTATTTTGGTTATATGGAATAAGATCAAGGGTGATGGGCTTTCACTTTCCAATTTATAAACTTGTTTTTTAATTTTTTAAAAAGAATAACGAAGTGCAACATGTGATCCTGAATTTCTATTGTTTTCTTTCTTTCTATAAACGCCATTTGTGGGACAATTGGTGAAATTTGAATAAGGTTTCTAGATTAGATAATAGTATATCAACATTAATTTCTTGATTTTGATAATGGTACTGTGTTTATGCAAGAGAATGTACTTGTTTATGGGAAATGCACGATGAAATATTTAGGGGCATTATGTCTGAAAACACTGTCAAATGAAACAGAACAAATAATGATAGAGAATCACAAAGCAGATATGGTGAAGTGTTAACATTTGGGGAATCTGGTTTAAAATAAACAAGAATTATTCTATCTTTGCACTTTTTCTGTAAGTCTGATGTTATAAAATTAAATGTTTTTAAAGCTATAGAACAAAATAAAAGTATGTTGCCATATATATATAGGAGACTGTTTTGTGTGGCATGGCTCAGCTCTCAGTAGAAAGCAAGGTCTGATGCATAGGACCCATGCCCATGGATAGGTTCTCCCATGGGGAATCAGGCTTGCATTGTACCTAGGCTGCTTTGAAACTTGCTTTTTGCTAAAACTCCCTCACCTTGAATTGAGGCAGCAAACAGTTTACTGCATATCTTCAAAGTAACTTCCTAAAATCTATGCTAAACCTTCCAAGGACCAGTGTAACCAGTTCAACCACTTTTCCCTTTGCATTTGTAAATATTCTTCTTCTGTGATGTGATTAGTGGTGTCCTCTCCTTTGTTTTCTGTAAAAGATAACCACCTAAAGTGAACCTCTGCATAATAAATGAGGACCATCATGTAATGTGCCCAGAAAAGCAATAAAAGCTTGTCAAGGCAAAGGCCAGGGTGCTCTCCTCTTGAGAGCATGGCCGTGAAGTCCCTTTTCTTCCACAGGATTCAGTAGTCTGTGTGAATTTGTCATGTCTCATCCACAATATCGTGGACCCCACGAGCCGAGGTCTGCATCAATATATGTGTGGAAAAGGAAATATAGCATGTGCATATATTTGTAACTACAGAAATGACCTGTGAAAAGACACACAAGAACTAGCACTATTAACAACCTTTGGAAATGAAAATTTGGTGGTTGGGAGCAGGAAAAAAAGAAAGACAAACTTCTTATTGTATATCCTTTTAATTTTTACTAAGTAAATAATTTGCTTATCAGTCCTGAGTGATGGTTATTCCAGATTTTAGTTGCAATTTTGATGTGGTTGTGTGGAGGGGTGAATCATGTCTGTCTACACTGCCATCTTGACTGACAGTCTTTATTTTTTTTTTTAATCTTCACCTGAGGATATTTTTGTTAATTCTAGAGAGAGGGGAAGAGTGAAAGAGAAAGCGAAACATCGGTATGAGAGAGAAATATCAATCAGTTGTCTCCCACATGCACCCCAACCTGGGATTGAACCTGCAACCTGAGTATGTGTACTAACTGGGAATCAAATCAGCAACCTTTTGGTGTACAGGATGATGCTACAACCAACTGAGCCACCTGGCCAGGCCTGAACAATTAATTTTTTGAGAAATGCAATTTAGTTGAGAAAATACAATCTTTTCAATGAATAGTGCTAGAACAATTGAATATTCATTTGCAGAAAATACAAACAAAACCACAAATACATATACATGAAAGAACTTTAATCTATATCTCATGCCATATAGAAAAATAAACTTGAACTGAATTACATTCCTAATGCAAACCCAAAACTGTAACTCCTGGTTTCTAGAATTTCTAGAAGAAAATATGGGGGGAAATCTTTGCAACCTTGGATTAGGTAAAGATTTCTTCGATATAACATAAAAAATGCTCTGTAAAAGAATAAATTGATAATTTGAATTTCATGAAAAGTAAGACCTGCTCTTAAATAAACCACTATTAAGACACTGAAAAGACGAGTCACAGACTGAGCATATATTTGATAAAGGAGTCTCATACAAAGGTTTTTTCTCACTGCTCCTAGGAGAGAGGTATTCACCCATGTCTTCTTCCAGTTCTTGTGTGTTTCATTTTTATATTTCGATTTCTGACCCATTTGAAATATCCTGAATAATGTGAGAAACAGATCCAATATTACATTTTTCCAAATAGCTATTTAGTTGTCCCAACTCTATTTGTTAAGAAATTCACACCCTCCTCCATTGAATTCCCCACTTTTATAAATAAATTCCAAATATACATGATTCTATTTCTGGCTCTATTCTATCTAAGTCTTTCTTTATCCATGCACCAAACCACACTTTTTTAAAGATTGTATTTATTTATTTTTAGGGGGGGAAAGGAAGAAGAAAGAGAGGGAGAGAAACATCAATGTGTGGTTGCTTGCAGCCCCACACCAGGGACCTGGCCTGCAACTCAGGGAAGTGTCCTGACTGGGAATTGAACCCATGACCCTTTGGTTCACAGACCAGCACTCAATCCACTGAGCTACACCAGCCAGGGCCACACTTTTTTAATTATATAGGCTTTATAATATTGTAATACCAAGGAATGTCTAGCTTTCTGCTCCACATGACTCATGGATATTCTTGTTTGTTTGTTTGTTTGTTTGGTCATTTTCCATATGAACTTTATAATCATTTTGTTTAATCCTAGAAAGGCAACCTGCCAGTGTTTTTTGTTAGGATCATGTTAAATTGACAAATTAACTTACAGAGAGCTGACATCAAGATGTTGACTCATCCTGTCCAAAAACAGAACTTGCTTTTCCATTTTTTATGTTAACTTCTCCTTCTCTTTCAGTAATATTTTAAAATTTTCTTCACAAACATTTGCATATTTCTGTATTGCCTAAGGATTTTATCTTCCTTGTTGCTATTTTAAATAGCAACAAAGATTCTATTTTAAATAGAGTCTTTTCTCCCATTATGTCTCCCAGTTTGTCATTATTTGAACATGGATAGGTTACTTATTTCTCTTTGTTAATTTTATAACCTGTTACTTTACTAAATTTTATTATTTATAGTAGTTTCCCTATTGATTGTCTTGGATTTTTCAGATATATAATACAGTCATATAATCTACTAAAAGAAATATTTTTATCTTAACCTTTTAAATTAATATTTTGATACCATGTTAAGTGTAGTGGCATTCTTGCCTCAGTCCTGACTAGCAAGAATATGTCTAGTGTTTCCTCATTTAAAAAACTGGCTTTTACACACACACACACACACACACCTTTTAATCATGTCAAGGAAATATCCACTGATTCCTGCTTTATTGAAATTTTAAATCAGAAATGAATGTGAATTATGAAAATTCTTTATTGGTACTTGTGAAGATGATGTGATATTTATTTTTAGAAATATTACTATAATAAATTACATTAATGCATTTTATATCCTTGAACCATCTTTTCATTCCTATAATGAACATCACTTGGTTATAATGAGTACTTTAAAATATGTGTTATTGGCTTCTATCTACTAATACCTTATTTAAGATTTTTGCATAAATATTCACAAGTGAGACTATTCTGTAGTTTTCTTTTAGGTGTGTATACAGTCTTTATTGTTTTTAAATGTCAATGTTATGTTCATTTCATAAAATACTTTGGAAAGTTTCTTCCTTTTTCTATGGCCCAGAATATTCAATACAGTTAAGATCACATTTACAAAAACCATTTATGCTATGGTTTGAGTTGTAACCTGAAATAATAACTTTTTAATGAAACAGCATTTTTATTGAAAGAACAACTAACTATAGCTATTTAGACTTGGGTATTTGGTAGACGTTTTCTCAAAAATAAACAAAATGAGCTTGTCATGCCAAAGAAAACAAGGAACACTATCTGTTGTCAATGATAAAATTCAAGATTTAAGATGAAAATTAGAATTTGGGTTTAAAAAGTATTTTTTTTAATACATTGACTCACATATTCCCCATCCCATGCCTCAGAATTCTGTTCTCCCCCAGACAGGGCTCCAGCCTTGGCATTAACAGACCTGTTAGTGCTGAGAATTTAACTTTGTCTGGAGCTCTGCTTCTTTTACAATTTTATGCTAGTCCTGGTCTTCAGTTTTTTCTACCTTTCTGATGCAGGAGATGAGTCTCTTCATATGTTGTGAGGAGAACAAAAATAAAATTTAGAAAAAAGAAAGTTAGAATTTTGAAAACCTTATACTGCAGCTGTGAGCCTGACAGCTAGCTTCTCAATACTCAAAGACTTTCCTGGTGAGATAGGTAGTGATATTAATAAGAGTGATTTTTAAATACTGTGTGTGTCAATGTGCATAACTCAGTGAGCCAATATTTTCCAAATGACCAGTTTGGTCTACATGTAAGTAAGATGTTACATATTTATTGATCAGAATTCCATATTGCAGCTAGCTTTTAACAAACTCCCACTTCTTGAATTTTGGAATTCTGGTACAGTACCAAAGGAAAATGTTCACAATTATCTGAGTAGCTATTAAGATACTAATTCCTTTTCTAACTACATATTTTGGTGAGTCCAGATCTTGTTCACACACTTTAATCAAAACAGCATTCTGCAACAGAGTCAACACAGAAGCAGGTGTGTGAATCCAGGTGATTTCTATTAAGTCAGGTAGTAAGAGATTATAAAACTGTAAAACAATGCCACACTTCTCACTAAATTGATCTTATTTTGGAAAATATAGTTATTTTTCATAGTTTATATTACTATTTAATGGGTTTATCATTGTTTTCAAATGAATTAATAAATATTTTGTCATTCAGTTTTAATTATTAATATGGTAAATATTGATAGATACAATCCATATAAACAAAAGCTCTTTGAGGAGAGGGGCCCTCAATAATTTTTAAAATGTAAAGGAGTTCCGAGACCAAAAAGTTTGAGAGCCACTACTTAGCAGTTTCCTCAGGAAAAAGCTCATGTTCTTATTTTGCAAGTGGCCTTTACACCCTAAAGGTATAAAATATACAGTATAGGGGGAAATAAAATTCTTGGATCATATTTTCTTTTTTAAAATCTTAAAAATGCTCTTTCATTGTTTCTAGCATAAAATGCTGCTGTAGAGAAGTTTCATGCCAACCTAATTTTTTTTTCTTGTAAGTAAATAGTACCTTTTGCCTGGATGCTCAAAGAGGTTTTTTTGGTTTTGACTATCCTGGATCAGTTTTCTCCAATAGACAATATGCCTTTTTAATTTACAGATTTATATCTTATTTTATTTCAAGAAAAGTTTTGCAAAATTTGTTTTAAATGTTTATTCCGATACATCACTCTGGTTTTCCTTGGGGTAATAAATATTTATGTATGCATGTCTGTAAAATCTCTTGGTTGTTTTCTATACTCATCGCTTTCTCTTAAAACTTTTTATCTTTCTTTTTTCATCTTTCAGGCTGTAACTGTGCTTTCTTCCAGTTCTTTTCTGAAAAATGTTTAATAATTTCTTGCTGAGATCTCTTAGTTTTTATATTACCTGATTGTTCTCTATCCACACCACTTTTTAGCTTTTCTTTTTTAATATTTTATTTATTTTTAAAGAGGGAAGGAAGGGAGGGAGAGAGAGGGAGAGAGAGAAACATCAATGTGGGGTTGCTGGGGGTTATGGCCTGCAACCCAGGAATGTACCCTGGCTGGGAATCGAACCTGGGACACTTTAGTTCCCAGTCCACGCTCAATCCACTGAGCTACGCCAGGCAGGGCCGCTTTTTAGCTTTTCTAATTCTGATTTGTGCTGTTCTTTCAAAGCATCTATTATCACCTACTTCACTTGAAAACATTAGGATGAAGTTTGCATCTGCTTTGTGACCACAATTTTCTAGCATGTTATTGTCTACTGGAACATTATGAGGTTTACTGTATTTTCACCTCGTCGTTTCCACAGTAACATGTATGCAATTAGTTCATATTTCTTATTTGCTCCCAATCTTCAATGAGGTAGATATCCACGGACAACTACGCAGAACCTGTGTCTGCCAAGACAAAGGAACCCCGCCCCGCCCCCGCCCCCGCCCCCGCCCTCGCCCTCGGCCCCGCCCAGGCACTGAAACACTTTGCCCTGGCCCCGCCCATGCCTCGCACACGCAGCCGCGGGCCACGCCCAGCCTATTGCCTCTCCCTCCTACGAGGCTCGCTGTAAATTTTCCCGCCATTTGCAGCACTTTGAGGAGAACTGGATAATTTCGTTGAGATCCGCGGTCTTCTGGGATCATGGCGGCCAGTTGGGCAGGGAAGATAGTTGTAAAATAACTACTGGAAAATTTAAGACTCTGCCAAATCCCTGTCACCTCTAGAGACCAGGCAAGTCTTGTCCCACGAACCCTGTTAACTGCCTTTCTTATAGGGATTCATCTGCCCAACTCATTTGACTAAAATTGTTGTTGCCTCTAAACAAACCACGGCGTGTATAGTGGGGCCTTTTCAGTAGTTCTGCAGACTCACTTCCGGGTAGAAGTTAGTGTACAATGAGCAATAAATTGAAACCTGAAGCTCATGGCTTTGATTACATAATACCTTTGCATTGATTTGGTGAGTTATTTTATCGTGAATCTTACCTTATGTGACAATAATTTAAAGTTTGGAGCAAACTACCTACCATTCTTTCAGCAAACCTCCATAAACTATTTTAAAATATTTTTTATAAGACTTAGGTGTGGGGAAAATTACTTCTTTTTAAATTATTTTCCCAATTTAATTTCAAAGGATAGCCAAACTAGTAGACATTATATCCTTTTAAAAAGTTTTTTTTTTTTTTTTCCCTGACTGGTGTGGTTTAGTAGATTGAGCACCCGTTTGTGAACCTGGAGGTCGCTGGTTCAGCTCCCAGTCAGGGCCCTGTGCCTGGGCTGTGGGCCTGGTCCCCTGTTGGGGGCGCTCAGGGATAACCAATCCATGTTTCTCCCACACATCGGTGTTCCTCTCCCTCTCTTTATCCCTCCCTTCCCCCCTCTCTAAAAGTAAGTAAAGAAAATCTTTTTAAAAAAGTTTTTTTGAAGCATCATCTCCTTTAATCCTCACAACAGCCCTGTGAGCTCAGACCTCCTAATGAGCCCCTTAATGGATGTGGAACCTGAGGCTCAATCAGGCTCCAGTTTCTTTGAGTTCACAATGGCAGCACCTGTGATTCAAACCCAGATTTGCTTAAAAGATCAACTTTTGAACCATTTACTATAGGTATATATAATTACCAGGTCTTACAGATCATACTATTTTTGAAGATTATGGATAAATATAAAATTCAGAGCTGATAGCTAAGTAGGTCAGAAACCTGGCTCCTTGTCTTCCTTCACTAGAGTGGAGACTACAAAGGCTAACAACATCTTTTTAAAATAATATTTTATTAATCATGGTATTACAGTTGTCCTGGTTTTATCCCCTTCTGCCCCCTTCCATCTGGGATCTCACTCCCTCAGGCAATCCCCTCACCACTGTTCATGTCAGGGGTCATGTATGTAAGTTCTGTGGCTACTCCATTTCCTGTACTGTACTTTACATCCCCAGGGCTATTCTGTAACTACCTATTTGTGCTTCTGAATCCCCTCACCTCTTCATCCATTCCCCCATACCCCTGTTCCATCTGGCAACAATAAAAATGCTTTCCGCATCCATGATTCTGTCTTTGTTCTTCTGCTTAGTTTGTTTTTTAGATTCAGTTGATGGATGTGTATTTATTGCCATTTTATTGTTCATAGTTTTGATCTTCTTTTTCTTAAATACGTCCCTTTAACTTTTCATATAATAATGGCTTCATGATGATGAACTCCTTTAGTTTTTTCTTGTCTGGGAAGCTCTTTATCTGTCCTTTGATTCTAAATGACATCTTTGCTGGGTAGAGCAATCTTGACTGTAGGTCCGTGCTTTTCAAGACTTTGAATACTTCTTGCCAGTCCCTCCTTGCCTGCAAAGTTTCTTGGAGAAAATCAGCTGACAGTCCTCTGGAAACTCCCCTGTGGGTAACTAACTACTTTTTTCTTGCTGCTTTTAAGACTCTCTTTATCTTTTTAAACTTCGGCATTTTAATTATGATGTGTCTTGGAGTGGGCTTCTTTGCATCCATCTTGTTTGGGACTCTCTGTGCTTCCTGTTCCTGGACTTGCATGTCTATTTCCTTCACTAAATTAGGAAAGTCTTCTTTCACTATTTTTTCAGATAGACTTCCAGTTTCTTGTTCATTTTCTTCTCTTTCTGGTACCTCTCTGATGCAAATGTTGGGCCTCTTGAAGTTGTCCCAGAGGCTGCTTAAACTATCCTCATTTTGGGGGGTTCTTTTTTTCTTCTTGTTGTTCTGATTGGTTGTTGGTTTTTTTCTTCCTTTTGTTCCAAATCATTGAGTTGAACCTCAGCTTCATACTGTTGTTTCCCTGTAAATTGTCCTTTATTTCAATTAGTGTATCCTTTCTTTCTCACTGGATCTTTTTTATGCTGCTGAGGTCCTCACTAAGTTCCTTTAGCATCCTTATAACCAGTGTTTTGAATTCTGCATCTGATAGATTGCTTATCTCCATTTTGTTTAGCTCAGGAGTGTCCAACTTATGGCCCGTGGGCCTCAAGCAGTCCAGGATGGCCATGAATGCAGCCCAACACAAAATTGTAAATTTATTTAAAACATTGTGAGATTTTTTTGTGATCACATGTCACAATGTATTTCATATGTGGCCCAAGACAATTCTTCTTCCAGTGTGGCGCAGAGATGCCAAAAGTTTTGATGCGCCTGGTTTAGCTCTTTTTCTGGAGTTTTGGCCTATTCTTTCATTTGGGCCATGTTTCTTTGTCTCCTCATTTTGTCAACCTCTCTGTGTTTGTTTCTATGTATTAGGTAAAGCTGATTTGACTCCATGTCATGGTAATATGGCCTAATGTAGTAGGTGTCCTGTAGGGTCCAGTGGAACAGCCTCCCCTATCACTCAAGCTGGGTACTCGAGGTACACCCTTCATGTGGGCTGAGTACACCGTCCTCTTGTAGTTGAGCCTTGATTGCTATTGGCAGATCAATGGGAAGAAGTTACCCAGGCCAGTCAGCTGCAAGGATTGGCTGTGACCATTTACCACCAACCTCCACCTTCCGTGGAGGATCAGCTGTGCAGGGGCTGGGTGGTGGTGCTCTGACATGATCTGTAGCTGTTCACTGGCTTTGCTGGTCCTGGCATTTCCCAGGTGGTGCCGGCCAAGGTTAGCCCCGACCTGTGTTTTGCTCGGGGCCATTATGCCTGAACTATAAAGCAATCTGAGATGGCTGCTATGTGTGCTGGGCTTGGAGATTCCTAGGTGAAGCCAAGCGGTGAATCTAGGCTGGCTGCTGGCAGTACCAGGCCTGGGGCTCACTGAGGCCAGCTGTTGCTTGTGTGAGAGGGTTTAGGAAGTTGTATAGTATGAGCCAAGACCAGCCATTCATATGGAAAAGTAACTTGTGTGCACCCATAAGTTGGGTGGGGCAGAGTCTCTGGGGATTCCAAGGCGGGTCAAATAGTGTTAGCCATGTTGATGGAGTCTCAGATATGGCACCAGCTTGCTGTCTCTGTGGGGGGAGGGTTTAGAAAAGGGACAATGGCCTCTGCTCGCCTTGATGCCAGACACTATTTCCTCCCTTGTGCCACTGGTATTTTTCAAGCTGCTACCCCAGTGCTGGAGTTCAGAGCGAGTGAGTATGAGCAGGTGAGTCGATGTATGGGTTTTTTAAGAGGAAGTGCTCGGGACTCCAGAATTTTCTTTCACTAACTCAATCCCCACTGGTTTTTGAAGCCAGTTGTGGGGACTTATCTTCCTTGCACTGGAATCCTGGGCTGGGGGGGTACTGGTGGCAGCAGCTGCAGAGGTGGCACCCTGGGGTAGGGCAGGGCTGGGAGGTCCCTCCCCACCACGTGGACCGATATTACATTCTTAAATAGCATATTCATGTAATCAAGCATATGAATTCATTAAATATGTAATTATACCTCTGTATGTACCAGCTCAGTTCTGTATTTTTACATGTCAATATCTCCATTTTAAATCTTACAAAGTTACATAGTTATATATTTAACAAGTTATATGGAATTAGCATTGGCAGAAGTATAGGACGTATGGTTACCATGTCTAACACAAAGGTGTACTTAATGTGATAGCAAGAACTTGATGCAGGGAATAAGAGGGCAGGCTCTAATCCCAGAGCTGCCACTAAATAAAGATGGAATTTAGCACAAGTCATTGAATTTCAGTGAACATCAGGTACATCTTTTGAAAAATGATGGGACTGGACAAAATGTTAAATTATTTTCAAGACCCCTTGTGATTCTGAGTTTCTGCAGAGTAGCAGGGAAAGAGTACAAGCTGAGAAACATTATCATTCACAAATCATGTTTCCCTTTGTTAAAAAGTGGCCAATATGTGATCTTCTGTATTTAGTCCACTCTGCCTGATTCTACCTCCCATATCATAGGAAACTATTAGGAAAGAAATAGATGGTTCTTTTTTTAATTAAGAGATTAATTGTGAATTAATCCAGAAAACTTGGGAAAAAATGTAGAGGTAACACACACACACCCATGATCACATCATTCAGAAAGAATCTTGTCATTGTCCTATTACTTTTCTAAATATGTATATATGCATTTTTTAAAGCTTTTAATGAGCTTTTTAATAAAGCCTTTAAAGCTTTTTAAATAAGTCTTATTTATTTTTAGAGAGGGAAGGGAGGGAGAAAGAGAGAGAGAGAAACATCAGTGTGCGGTTGCCGGGGGCCGTGGCCTGTAACCCAGGCATGTGCCCTGACTGGGAATCGAACCTGCGATGTTTTGGTTCACAGCCCGCGCTCAATCCACTGAGCTTCGCTAGCCAGGGCTATATATGCATTTTTAAAATGGTATAACATAGTCTGCAGTCTGCCCTGGCCAGACAGCTCAGGTGGTTAGAGCATCCTCCTGATACAGCAAAGCTGTTGGTTCCATCCCTGGTCAGGGCACATAGAAAAATCAACCAATGAATGCATAAATAAGTGGGACAACAAACTAATGTGTGTGTGTGTGTGTGTGTGTGTGTGTGTGTTTCTCTCTCCCTCTCTCCCCTTCCTTTCTTTCTCTCTAAAATCAATTTAAAAAACAACAAAACAGTCTTTAGGCTGCTTTTTTCACTTCAGAGCTGTATGTAACTTTCCTACAACTGGTTGGAATACCCACAATAATATGCCCACATATCAATAAGATAGGACACAAACAAACATTGTTATATAGAGTTTGGAATGGCTATAATTCTATTATGCCCCAGGCTATTCTTACTCTTTTCTATTTATCTGCTTCAGAATGGATTGGTTTCACTGTAACCGGTGTTTCCGAAAAGATGGGGCCCATTTCTTTGTCACCAGCTGCGGCCATATTTTCTGTAAGAAGTGTATAACTCTGGGTGAGTGACTTGCCTGTTTTCAGAATTGGGCAAAGATGTTTTTAACTTGGAAATAATGATTAGCTATTTCTCTCTGCGACTTCGGGTAAAAATCAGTAGGACACAGGTGGTGTGGATAGAGTAGAATACTATCGATTATGGAAATTGGAGGAATCTATTAATAAAGAATGATTTAGCAAATGGGATACCAATTACTTGAGCACCAGAAGATACTTGCCAGTGTTTTGAAGCCTGAGGTAGTGAGAAAGCCACAAGATTATCAGACTGACTAGAAAAAAGACAAAAAATAATGAGTAGGAATGGGGAAAAGTTTGGTTGATAACAAGAGCCATATCTAAAGGGAAGTGGTCTAGCCTGTGAAATCAATTTGATTAGAAATGATGATGGTGGTGGTGGTGATGGTGGTGATATCTCTGCAGTTTAAAAAGTATTTTCACATGTACCAATTTTATGTATTCTCACCACAGTCCCAAGAGGTAATTATCAATAGACCCACTTTACAAATGAGGAACTGGTTCAGATAGGATAAGTGATTTAACCAAATTCTTACAGCTATTAAGTCTTAGAAGTAAGACTTGAATTTAAGGTGTTGTTTTTAAATGCTAAAATAGTTACAAGGTAAGGAAGTAACTCAGAAGAGGGACTTAGGGTAAGGTACTTTGATCAGGAAAGATTTTATAAGGAGAGATGTTGCTTCAATTGAGTTTTGAATAATAAATGGAGTTTGACAAGTGGATAGGCAAGTAAGGTCATTCTAGTTTAAGAGAATAACATGCATCAAGTCATACCACATCATAAAACCATAGTGTAGTAGACTACTCATGGTTGAGATTTGTAGAGTGTAAAAAGTAAGGTAAGATTTTTCCCCCTCTCTTAAAAAAATAGATAAATAAAATAGTTATGCCCTGGCTGGTGTGGCTCAGTGGACTGATTACAGGCCTGCAAACTGAAAGGTTGCAGGTTTGATTCCCAATCAGGGCACGTGCCTGGGTTGCAGACCATGTCTCCAGTTGGGGGTGTTCAAGAGACAACCGATGTATCTCTTGCACTTCAATATTTCTCTCCCTCTCTTTCTCCCCCCCTTCCCTTCTCTCTAAAAAAATAAATAAATAAAGTATTTAAAAAGAAAAAAAGGTAAGATTGGTGATTTCTGAGTCTAGATAGATAGGCAGTGGCCAGATGATGAAAGGTTGTATATTCTGGGCTAAATAACTGAACTTTATCTGTAGGTGATGGAGAGCTGTGCAAGTTCATTTGTTTTGTGTTTTTCTTAAATAAAAGAATGATTTGTACTTGCTACCTCACTCTGGCAATTATATGGAGGGAAGACTGGGAAAAACCTTTAATCCCCAAGGAAAGAAGGGTCAGGTTAGATAGCCTCTGGAGAAGCCTTTCTCTTTGTATCAGTGATTTTCAACCCGTGCGCCACAGCACACTAGTGTGCTGCAAGAATTGTTAAAACATGCAACATCTGAGTATTTAGTAAGGAGCAGTGACTTCTTTTCCCTTGGATTGTCAAATAAAAAAATGACAACAGCCAAAACAACAATAGCAGTCCAGTATGAAAGAATCAAATTTATATCAATTTTCTTGTCAGATCAGCAAAATATATAGTTTTTGGTGTGTCACAAGATTTTAGTAATTGCTTCATGTGTGCCATGGGATGAAAAAGGTTGAAAATCGCTGCTGCTCTATATGAACCTCATGAACATTTAAAATGATCTGTTAATGTAACAAAGCCCTGGACTATGGTGATAGCAGCTCACTTTGGAGTGGTTTGTCTCAGTGAAGCATATGCCATGTGGTATTTTCTCCTGACAAGGCATTTATCTTTTTAAAAAAGATTTTATTTATTTATTTTTAGAGAGAGGGCAAGGGAGGGAGAGAGGGAAAGAAACATCGCATCAATGTACTGACGTGCAAGAGAAATCAATCAGCTGCCTCTTGCACACCCCTAAATGGGGACCTGGCCTGCAACCCAGGCATGTGCCCTGACTGGGAATCGAGCTGTAGACCCCTTGGTTTGTGGGACGAGTCTCAACCCAGTGAGCCACACCTGTCAGGGCCTGGCAAAGCATTTATCTTAATAACTGGCACCGCTCAGATTTCAACTTACAAGGAAAAATTGGGAATTTTAATTTTCTCATCCTTCAGAAAGCGTTAATTAGAGAATGAGAGTAGGAGATCTGGGAAACAAGATGTAGGAATATTAGCAAAGTGAAAACAGGGCAGGAATAATTGGGGAGTTTCTTACAGTATGTAATGTGCACCTACTGTCAGGGAGGTGGGATAATAAAGAGTAACTTGAAATTGACATCATCAGTACTCTTGTACTCTTCCTAGTACTCTTGTAGATGTACTCCAGTACTCCTGCTGGGTCATTAGAACTGGACCTCGCCCACAGAAGAAAATTGGGAATTTGTAAACAGGGAGATGGGTAGAGGTACAGTGTGAAAATCTTACTTGTCATCAACACACAAGTTTGGAAATGCTGATTTAGAGAACAGAGCTCAAGTTGATGTCTTTTTATAGCAAATTGTATTCTAATTTTTTTTCTTCTCTTGCTAGCCTTGTTGGCTGTTACCATGTACTTTAGGAAAATCTTACCTCATATCCATGAAAACCAAACATTGTCCCCTTTTCTCCCCTAGAAAAATGTCCTGTTTGTGGAACTGCCTGCAAGCATTTGGCTCTTTCTGATAATGTAAGTTTTTCTCTCCCCCTCCTACCCCTGCAACCATTTTATTCCATTCCTGGCCTGTAGAAGTATATAAAGAGGATAAATGATAAGTGACTAAGCACTGAAATTTAAGGGAGGAAGAAAAGAAAGAAGAGACTTCCGGCAAGATGGAGGCATAGGTGGATACACCGTACCTCCACGCACAACCAAGATTGGAGCAACAACAATTTAGAGGCAGAATAACACCCAGAACTGACAGAGAATTTATCTGAATAGAAGTCGGACAGCCAAGAAGTTGAAGTGGACCTGTTCATCTAGACTGCTAGGAGGGGCGGAGATGAGCTGGCGGGTCACAGTGCTCAGAGTTCAGGGAGAGCTGGGCGCCTAAAGCAACCAGGAGCGAGTAAGCCATCCGGGGCGCGCAGCGGGTAGACTCTGAGTACGCAAGCGTCAACTGGTGGACCCATTGAGGCTGCGGTTGTGGACCAGGGCAGAACGCACAGCCCAGGATCCCAGGGAAGGGACTGAGATCCCAGGAGATTGGAGCTGCCGCCATTGTTGCCTCCTTGCCCCGCCCTCACATACAACGTCACAACCTAGTGACTGGGGTGCCCAGCCCTGGTGAACACCTAAGGCTCCGCCCCTCACTGTAACAAGAGCAACCAGACCAGGAAAAAAAGAGTGAGCTATGGCTCAAATAGAAGAACAAATCAGTGCCCCAGAACTCATCCTTTTGAGCAGCCAAGAAATAGCTAACCTATCAGATGCCAGTTCAAAACACTGGTGATCAGGAAGCTCACAGAATTGGTTGATTTTGGGCACAAATTACATGAAAAAATGCAGGTTACCATAAAAGAGATGAAGGAAGATGCACAGAGAACCAATAGTGATGGGAAGGAAACTGGGACTCAAAGCAACAGAGTGGACCAGAAGGAAGAAAAAAGAAACCAAACAGGAAATAATGAAGAAATAAGACTTCAAAAAAACGAGGAGAAGCTGAGGAACCTCCAGGACATCTTTAAATGTCCCAACATCCGAATTATAGGGGTACCAGAAGGGGAAGAGGTAGAGCAACAGATTGAAAATGTATTTGAACAAATAATAAAGGAGAACTTCCCCATTCTGGCAAAGGAAGTAGACTTCCAGGAAATACAGGAAGCTCAGAGAGCCCCAAAGAAGTTGGACCCAAGAAGAAACACACCAAGGCACATCATAATTACATTAGCCAAGGTAAAAATGAAGGAGAGGATCCTAGAAGCAGCAAGAGATAAGGGGACAGTAACCTACAAAGGAGTTTCCATCAGACTGTCAGCTGATTTCTCAAAAGGGACCTTACAGGTAAGAAGGGGCTGGAAAGAAATATTCCAAGTCATGAAAGACAAGGACCTATATCTCAGATTACTGTATTCAGCAGTTTTCATTTAGAATGGAAGGGCAGATAAAGTGCTTCTCAGATAAGGTCAAGCTAAAGGAGTTCATCATCACCAAGCCCTTGTTTTATGAAATGTTAAAAGGACTTATTTAAGAAAAGAAGATAAAGAAAAAACATGTATAGTAAAGGGACAGCAAACTCACAATTATTAACAATCACACCTAAAGCAAAACCAAAAGAAACTAAGCAAACAACTAGAACAGGAACAGAGCCACAGAAATGGAGATCGCATGGAGAGTTAGCAACAGGGGAGTGGGAGGAGGAGAGAGGGGGGAAAAGGTACAGAGAATAAGTAGCATAGATGGTAGGTTGAAAGTAGATAGGGGGAGGGTAAGGATAGTATGGGAAATGTAGAAGCTAAAGAACTTATGACACATGGACATGAACTAAAGGGGGGAATGTGGGTGGGAGAGGGTGTACAAAGTGGAGGGGAGTGAAGGGGGGAAAATGGGACAACTGTAATAGCATAATCAATAAAATATATTTTTAAAAATGGAAAAAAAAGAAAAGAAAGAAGAGAAAAAAGGAAAGAAAGGACTCGCTGATAGCAATTGTAAAAAAAAAAAAATAGAGTAAACAACAGATAGGAGAATTATTTGTGGCTGCTGTTACAGAAGCCCAGGGTTAGGATAATAAGGATAGTATAGTCTGCAGCTCCTAGAGCAGTGGTGATTGCTCTGCTCTCTCAGCACAAGGAAGTAGAACCAGGTGCTTTGGAAGGGGTGGTACATCCTTTGCCATATTGGGGAGTATTTTATTTCATTCCATCAATGAAATTCTTAGGAAAGTATCCCTTTCCTAAATGTGGATATGCTCAATGTTTCTGTTACTCTCCTCATAGCTGAAACGTCAGGAAAAGATGTACTTCAAAAGACCTGTGGAGACAGCTTTGCAGCATTTTAGTCACATCTCTCAGGTATGAGAAGCAAAAGTGAAAAAACTCTGATTCTCCAGGCAAGTTGAAACTGCATCTTATTTCTTTATCAAAGGTTCTATTTAGACTGCACATACACAGTGGACAGAATGGATTTCTCAGTTTGCTCTTTTCACTGATGATATAAAACTCAAAAGTTAACTTTTTTTCTCACTAAAAAAGTTAATTTTATGCAGGAACCACATAAAATTTAGTTTTAGTGTTTAACATTTAATAGCACAACTAACCAAGATCCAGGATGGGAAGTTACCATGTTCAAGAAACTGGGGGTGGAGGGAATCACTCTCTCAACTAACTACATAGAGTACGATAAGAAGAACACACACTTTACAATATAAAACCTGCCTGTGCATAGTAATTAGTGGCCAAAAGCCATTTTGTCCTTTTTTGGCTTATAAAAACAATGTTCCAGATTTTGGTGTAAATTAGCAACCTTCGGCTCTTCTGTGTAGCAGGCGTCTTGTTTCCACCTTCCACCTCCCTCCCAGCCTTTGTCATGAGGTCTGCGGTGTTTTTCTCCAGGAGCATCAATGCAACTACTCTTACCGCCATTTCTTCCAGTGATCTGGCCAGACATTCAACCACCATGGTTGAAATGTATCTTGCATCTGTTGCAGGAGTGTCTGCACCACTGAGGGTAGATCCTGCATGGTCTTGGGGTCCGTGTTGACCATATCCTCAGTTTCCAGCTTAGCAGTTAACTTTTCTCAACAGTTAACTTTTTACTGACCCAGAGTCTGTGAAAGGCTGTAAAAATTATTATGTATCTGACATCTTGCCTTGTACTTCCTAGTTCTGTTAAGTAATTTATAAGAATAAAGGAAGTTCTAGGGAGCTTTATTATTTTTTCTGTGCAGATTAATGAATCTTTTAAAAATTGATTTGAATACAGGGTCTGGCAGAAGTAACGTGCTTGACAGTGTGAGATTGGTAGGGGCAATAATATAGGTGTAATCATTTATAGTTTTAATTTGAACATTTCACCTGAAATGTTATGTGATGTGCTTGAGTGTGATATTATTAGGTTACAGTTACATGCCTATGACTTTGTAATAAAAAGGGGCATTATTTGTGCCAGACCCTATATATAAGCCTGACCCTGCAAACAATGAAGTTAGTGGTCTCTCAACCTTTTGCTTAAAGTTCAAGAATGGATTTCTTGTTTCCCATTCTCACTTTTCTTTTTTTTTTAATTTATTTTTTAAATGTATTTTATTGATTATGCTATTACAGTTGTCCCATTTCCCCCTTCTCTCCCCTCCACCCTGTACCCCCTCTCCCACCCACATTCCCCCCCTTTAGTTCATGTCCATGTGTCATACTTATGAGTTCTTTAGCTTCTACATTTCCCGTACTATTCTTGCCCTCCCCCTATCTATTTTCAACCTACATTCTATGCTACTTATTCTCTGTACCTTTTCCCCCTCTCTCCTCCTCCCACCCCCCTGCTGCTAGCCCTCCACGTGCCCTCCATTTCTGTGGTTCTGTTCCTGTTCTAGTTGTTTACTTAGTTTCTTTTGGTTTTGCTTTAGGTGTGGTTGTTAATATTTGTGAGTTTGCTGTCCTTTTACTATACATGTCTTTTCTTTATCTTCTTTTCTTAGATAAGTCCCTTTAGCATTTCATAAAATAAGGGCTTGGTGATGATGAACTCCTTTAACTTGACCTTATCTGAGAAGCACTTTATCTGCCCTTCCATTCTAAATGAGAGCTTTGCTGGATAGAACAATCTGGGATGTAGGTCCTTGTCTTTCATGACTTGGAATATTTCTTTCCAGCCCCTTCTTGCCTGTAAGGTCTCTTTGGAGAAATCAGCTGACAGTCTGATGGGAACTCTTTTGTAGGTTACTGTCCCCTTATCTCTCGCTGCTTCTAGGATCCTCTCCTTCATTTTTACCTTGGCTAATGTAATTATGATGTGCCTTGGTGTGTTTCTTCTTGGGTCCAACTTCTTTGGAGCTCTCTGAGCTTCTTGGATTTCTTGGAAGACTGTTCCCTTTGCCAGATTGGGGAAGTTCTCCTTTATTATTTGTTCAAATACGTGCTCAATCTGTTGCATTTCTCCTTCCCATTCTGGTACCCCTATAATTCGGATGTTGGAACGTTTAAAGGTGTCCGGGATGCTCTTAAACTTTTCCTCGATTTTTTGAATTCTTATTTCATCATGCTTTCCTGCTTGGTTGACTCTATCTTCCTTCTGGTCCACTGTATTGTTTTGAGACCCAGTTTCCTTCCCTTCACTATTGGCTCTCCTCCGCGTATCTTCCTGCATCTCTTTTATGGTAACCTGCATCCTTTCATCTAAATTGCACTCAAAATCAACCAATTCCGTGAGCTTTCTGATCACCAGTGTTTTGAACTGTGCATCTGATAGATTGGCTATTCTTGGTCGCTCAAAAGGATGAGTCCTGGGGGACTGATCTGTTCTGTTGGAAACATGTCTTATATCTTTCCCTATCTCTCCTCCTTTTTTTTTTTTTCGGTCTGGTCACTCTTGTTACGATGGGGGGCGTATCCTTAGGTGTTCACCGGGGCTGGGCACTCTGGTCGCTAGATTGTGATGTTATATGTGGGGGTGGGGGTGGGGGCGGGGGCGGGGCCGGAGGGAACAATGGCCATAGTTCCGTTATCCTGGGCTCAGACCCTTCTCTGGGATTCTGGGCTGTGAGCTCTGCCCTGGTCCACAATCGCACTGGGTCTCCAGTTGCAGCTTGCATACTCAGGGATCACCGCTGCGTTCTTGCGCCCTGGATGGCTGTCGCGCTGATTTCACGCCAAATTTCCCTGACCTCCGCGCGCCGCCGACCCGCGCCAGCCCCGCGACCGCCTAGCTGGTCGTCTCCTACCAGTCTGAATGTATGGGTCCACTTCGACTTCTTGGCTGTCTGACTTCCAGTCAGATAAATCCTCTGTCAGTTCTGAGTGATATTCTGTCTGCAAATCTTTGTTGTTCTAATCTTGGTTGTGCGAGGAAGCACGGTGCGCCCACCTATTCCTCCATCTTGCCGGAAGTCTCCCCATTCTCACTTTTCAATAATATTTCTTAGTAATGCATATAGATTTAATTTTTCATTTAGTGTTCATAATTGGTCACCTGAATTTTAGAGAAATATTTTTCTTTTTCTGGTGCATCATCATGTGTTGACATTACCATTGACTTGGCCAGGAGCGATAGGAATGTAGAAACACATACACGACAGAAGACAGGACAACTGTTTGAGAGAGCTCCCAAATTGTAAAGGCTTTGGTCTTTCCCTTCCACTCCAGTTCTCCCCTGAGATTATTTCACAGTCTCAGTGGATTCCTATCTTGGCGTGTTTCTGGAGGTTTTTATTGCTGTTCTCCTTCTACTCTCACTCCTCATTCTTAGGAGAGTATCCCTTTCCTAAATGTGAAGAGGAGCCTTAGTCATCTTCTGGCTGAATATGGTAGATTTAATTTTAATTTGGTTTCACTCCTCAATGCTGACTCTGGTGATAGAGGAAGGGGAATTGAGACTTTGGCTGCATCCTGCCTTTAGCTGCTGGGGTGAAACATCATATTTTAGGTACTATTTAACATTATGGGGAGATAAAATCCAGCTGAGGCTGAAGGAAAAATGTAAACAAGGTCACATGAACAAGAGAACGAGCAGACCTTTGGTTAATAACTAAACCCAGGATTAGTTAATTATTAATAGAGAAATTATACAGTCTGAATCAACCTACCTAATCATGGGACCAATTATACATGGTTAAATAATCAAGATAAAATAAGTGGAAAGGGTCAGTTAATCATCACTTTAGTAAAGGGCTAGTTTGATGAAGTCAGCAATGTCTGAAAATGTGTTTTCCTAATCTGTGGAGTTGAATAGCTGATCCAAGTAATACCTAGGCTGCCTCATTCAGGCTTCTGCTCAAATTTTCCTTTCTCAGTCAAACCTTTTCTGACTCTCCTATCTCAGATAATAGCCTCAACACTCTCTACTTGTCTTGCTTTATTTTTCATCATAGCTCTTATCTCTAACATTCTATATTTGTTTAGTGCCTGAATCTGGCACTGAAATGTAGTAAAGTCCACAAAGGCAGAGATTTGGTTGGTTTGCTTATTGTTATATATATAGCTCTTCAGATAGGTTATAATATGTAGTAGATACTCAAAAATTGTGGAATAAATGAATGAGTATTGATCTAAATATCCATTTATGTTTTAATCATCTTCAATCTCTGTAATGACTTAACAAGGTCATTTTCCTGCTGTACTATTCTGTGGCCAATAGTTGATTAAGCTGCTCATTTTGAATTCTTTACTCACCTCTAGATAAAACTATCTAACCAGCCCTGGCTGGTATGGCTCATTGGGTTGAGTGCCAGCCTGTGAACCAAAAAGTCACTGGTTCAATTCCCAGTCAAGGCACGTGCCTGGGTTGCAGACCAGGTCCCTGGTTAGGGGTATGCAAGAGGCAAATGATTAATGTTTCTCTCACACATGATGTTCCTCTCTCTCTGTCTTCTCCCTCACTTCCCATCTCTCTAAACAAACAAACAAAAATGATCCATCTATATTTAGGGATTGGAGAGCTCCATATGGATCTTTTAGCTTTCTTCCTTTCCAAGGTCATAGACTGCATGCATGCACTCTTATCCACAACTAGCCATATTTCAAATGCATGCCAGTAATTGTTCCTTCTTTGTTAACGCCTTCATTGATTCCTGTAGGCATATTTTTACTCATTCCTTTGTCCCACCTTGCTCTTAACTCTGCAAAGGTGTTTTGATTTTTTTGTTCATGTGTCTTTTTCTCTCACTGGACTGAAACTTTGAAAGGCAGGTAACATATTTGTATTGCCCACTGCCTAACTAGGTACCTGGAACAAATTAGGTACAGAAGAAATGTTTGTTAAATGAATGAATGCACATGTAAGGCTGTAAGGGTGGGAGAGAGGAATAATTCAAGGTAAGGTCAGAAAAAGAGGCTTATAGTATAGGGACTTGGAGGCCATGGTAAGGACTTTAGAGTTTCCTCTAAATGTAGTAGGTTTTAAGCAAGGAAATAGCATTATCTGATATATAATTTTCAAAGAGAATTTGGCTGCTGAATGGAGAATGGACCAGAGAGAAGTTAAAAGTAGAAGCAAGAAGACCAGTTATGAGACTATGGGAGAAAACTAAGCAAGAATGCTTGGGCCAATGTGGTGGCAACATAAATGGAGAGGGGTAATTAATATGAGATATGTTTTCTAGGAAGAACGAGTAGAACAGCTGTGGAAGGAGAGCTGTGGAAAATGAAAAAAAAGAGAAGCATCAAGCAAGATGTCTGGGTTTTTGTCTTAAACAGTTAAGTGGGATGACTGTACCCTTTACCAAGACTAAGAAGACCATTTTTGGGGGGATGCCATTTTGGATGTTAATAGGTTAAAATGCTTGTTAGAAATCCAGGAGGAGAAATCACAAAGGCAGATAAATTTACTATTCTGGAGCTCAGGACATAGGTTAGAAATAGAGATATAGGTATGAAACTCATCAGGATATAGTTTTTAAAGCCTTGGGACTAGATGAGATTACCCGGGAAAGAGTCCCTTTGATGTCTAATAATTAGGTAGAGGAGAAGTTAGCAAAGAGCAGCAAGAGAGAGAGGGGGAAACAGGAGAGTGTGGTATGACAGAAATGAAGAAAGGAAATGTTTCAAGAAGGAAGAAATAACCAGCTGGGTCAAATACTACTGAGAGATGAAGATGAAAGCAAAGGAAGGTTAACTGGATTTGGTAACATGAGGATTGGTGGTGACCCTCAGAAGAGCATGTTGAGTAGAGTCCTGAGAAAGAGGATGGCATTGGAGTGCAGTGATGGGCGTGTGTCTATACTCAGTCGTCTTCACCTCCCAAACTTTTCCTCAACCCTTAGCAGCCTGGCTTCAGATTGTCTCACTAAAACTGATCTTGCAAGAACATTAACAGCCTCCTTGATATCAATTCCAATGGAATCTTTTTGTTGTTGTTCTTACTGCTTTTGATTTCTCAGCAGTAGTTGAGGCCCACTCTCTACTCCTTAAACTATTTTTTTCTTCAACTACCATCACCAATTTCTGTTTTCTGTTTGCGCTCCTCTTCCTCTATCTCTTAAATAGTTATATTTCTCAGAGTTCTATACTAGATACTGTCTTTATTTTTTATACTGTACATGGGTAATCTCATCTACTCCCATGCTTCAGTTATCATCGATATATGGATGATTTCCAAATCTATTATCTCCAGTAAATATCTCAAATGCCACCTCAGAGGAGCCTTCACTGATCACTAGTACTAAATTAGTTCTCCCCCTTTACTGTCTGTCATAGCAACCTTTTTGTTTGCTTAATTACACTTGGGTAATATGCATTTTTAGTATTATTTATTATATATTTTTGTATCATTTATTATAAGTTTATTATATGCTCCATAGATTGTAAGCTGCATAGAAGCAGAGACTAACTTTGTTTTGTTCATTGTTGTATCCCCAGCAATGATTTTTTAAAAGATTTTAATTCTTTATTTTTAGAGAGAGGAAGGGAGGGAGAAAGAGAGAGAAACATTAATGTGTGGTTGCCTCTCACCTGATCCCCACCCCCGGAGACCTGGCCTGCAACCCAGGCATGTGCCCTGACTGCGAATCAAACCAGCGGCCCTGTGGTTTGCAGCCCAGTGCTCAATCCACTAAGCTATGTCAGCCAGGGACAGTGATTTTTTTTTTTCCACATAAGAAGCATTCGATAAAACTTTGCTAAATGAATGAGAGTGCTCTCTCTTTCTTCAGAGATATATATTCATTTGCCAATTTGATATTGTCACTAATTCAACATGTCCCAAACTGAATTCACTATTTTTAACAACCTTCACCATGCCCACCCCCACATATGCACAGGAAAACAAGCTATTCTTTCTGTTTATATCATAGTGAATGATAACCACCATCCACATAGTAACCAAACCAAAATATAGAGTCATTCTTATTTATTTATCCTCACTGGAGGATATATTTATTGATTTTTAAAGAGAGAGGAAGGGAGAGAGAGGCAGAGGAGAGGGAGAGAGAGGCAGAGGAGAGAGAGAGAGAGAAAAACATTGATGTAAGAGAGAAACATTGATTGGTTGCCTGGGAATTGAACTCACAGTCTAGCTATGTGCCCTGACCTGGAATCAAACCCAGAACCTTTTGGTGTACGGGACGATGCTCCAAACAGTTGAGCTACCTAGCCAGGGCTATAGAGTCACTCTCTTTTAAAATATATTTTTATTGATTATGCTATTACAGTTTTTCCATTTTTTTCCTCCCCTATATTCTCCTGTGCCCTACACCTCCTCTCCCACCAGCATTCCCCCACCTTAGTTCATGTCCATGAGTATTACACATAAGTTCTTTGGCTTCTCCATTTCCCATACTAGTCTTAACCTCCCCCTGTCTATTTGTACCTCATATTTATGCTTCTTATTTCCTGTTACCTTTCCCCCATTTATCCCACTCCCCTGCTCCTTCTCCCCTGATAACCCTCCATGTGATCTCCATTTCTCTGGTTCTGTTCCTGTTCTAGTCATTGCTTAGTTTGTTCTTGTTTTTGTTTTTTTTAGGTTCAGTTGTTGATAGTTGTGAGTTTGTTGTCATTTTACTATTCATATTTTTGATCATCTTCTTTTTCTTAGATAAGTCCCTTTGACACTTCATATAATAAGGGCTTGGTGATGATGAACTCCTTTAACTTGATCTTATCTGGGAAGCACTTTATTTGTCCTTCCATTCTAAATGATGGCTTTGCTGGATAGAGTAATCTTGAATGTAGGTCCCTGCCTTTCATGACTTTGAATACTTCTTTCCAGCCCCTTCTTGCCTGTAAGGTTTTCTTTTGAGAAATCAGCCGAGAGTCTTATGGGAACTCCTTGTAGGTAACTGTCTCCTTTTCCCTTGCTGCTTTTAAGATTCTCTCCTTCTCTTTAATCTTGAGTAATTTAATTATGATGTGCCTTGGCATGTTCCTCCTTGGGTCAGCTTCTTTGGGACTCTCTGAGCTTCCTGGACTTGCACATCTATTCCTTCACCAGATCTGGGAAGTTTTTTTCATTATTTTTTTAAATAAGTTTTCCATTTCTTGCTCTTCCTCTTCTCCTTCTGGCACCCCTATGCTTCAGGTGTTGGAAAGTTTAAAGTTGTCCCAGAGGTTCCTAAGCCTCTCCTCATTTTTTTGAATTCTTGTTTCTTCATTGTGTTCTGCTTGAATGTTTATTTCTTCCTTCTGTTCCAAATCATTGATTTGAGTCCCAGTTTTTCTTGTCTTCACTGTTATTTCCTATATATTTTTCTTTTTATTTATTTTTAAAAGATTTTATTTATTTATTTTTAGAGAGAGGCTAAGGAAGGAAGAAAGAGGGAGAGAAACATTGATGTGCAATAGGTACATTGATTGGTTGCCTCTTGAATGCCCCCAACTGGGGACCTGGCCTGCAACCCAGGCATGTGCCCTGACTGGGAATCAAACCAGCAACCTTCTGTTCACAGGCTGGCACTGGATCCACTGAGCCATACCAGCCAGGGCTCCCTGTATTTTTTCTTTTTCTTTTTTTTTAAAAATATTTTATTGATTTATTTGTAGAGAGAGGGAGGGGAGGGAAAGGAGAGAAAGAGAAACATCAATGTGTGGTTGTCTCTTATGTACCCCCCACTGGGGACCTGGCCCACAACCCAGGCATGTGCCCTGACTGGGAATCGAACTAGTGACCGTTTGATTGACAGGCCCATGCTCAGTCCACTGAGCCACACCAGCCAGGGCTATATTTTTCTTTATTTCACTTTGTAGAGCCTTCACATCTTCCTTCATTTTGTATCCATACACAATCATTTCTGTGAACAACCTGATTACCAGTGTTTTGAACTTTGCATCTGATAGGCTATCTCATCACTTAGTTCTATTTTTGGAGCTTTGATCTATTCTTTCATTTGGGCCTTTTTTTTTTTTTGTCTCAGCACTCCTGTTATGTAGTAAGGGGTGGAGCCATAGATATTTGCCAGGGCATGGCAACCCACATCGCTGTGTTATGGTGCTGTATATGGGGTGGGGTCCCAGAGGGAACAATGCCGCTTATCTGGCTGTCACCAGCTTTCAGTCACTTCTCCTGTACCCACAAGCAAATTGGGTCCTTCTGGTGCTGATTCCTGGGTGTGTTGGTTTTTGTACCTTCTAGGACCCTGTGGGTCTCTCCTACTAACTCTTCTGTGAGGCTGGGAGTTTCTACCACTGCTTCAATTCCCACAGGTTTTAACAGTAAGAGGTTTTGAGCCTTTATTTCCCTGAGCTGGAACCCTGGGTTGTGTACTCTGTCTTGCTCCCCATTTGTCCCTCCCAGTTTATCTGCATGCAAATGTGGGACCACTCAGTCCCCCAGCCACTGCATCTTCTAGTCTACCAGCTGCCACCTTGCGGCGTGTCCTTTCTGCCTTGGCTGCCCATCTCTCCCCCTCCTACCCATCTGGATGAATATTTCTTCCTTAAATCCTTAGTCGTCGGACTTCCATACAGTTCAATTTTCTGCCAGTTTTGGTTATTTTTATTTTTAAATTTGTCGTTGTCTTTCTTTTGGTTGTGTGAGGAGGCACAGTGTGTCTACCTATGCCTCCATCTTGGCCAGAATGTAGAATCACTCTTACTTTCTTCTTTTTGTATATCTAGTCCATAATTAAATCATGTTTATTCTGTCTCTCTAAAATATCAATACTTGAATCACTACTTCATCCCCAATCTCTTGGTCTAGTCCATCATAGTTTCTCATCTGGATTACTGCAGTAGTTTCCTAACAGATCTTTTGACTTCCAGTTTTTCCTTTTTGTATCAGTTCTCCATTAAAGCCAGAAAATTATTTTAAATAGAAGTATTATTGTTTTATTTTTCCATTTAAAATTATTTAATACAACCATTGCTCTGAGGATAAATCCAACCCCTTAACATGGCCCATAAGGCAAGACATGCTTTGGTCCCTGCTTATTTCTTCAGTCTTATCTCTTATTCTCCCCTCCCCATGTCATTTATAATATAGAGACTGAATCTCTTTTAATTATTTATATAAATAATTTTTCTGGTTGCTTCTGGGCCTTTGTACATGCTGTTCTTTGTGTCTGGAACATTTTTGTCTCCAAACATATACATGGATAAGTACACACAGTATAACACTATGTTGCTGCATTGTATTATAATTTTCTGTTTGCTTGTGTGCATCTTCCTATGAGGACAGGGACAGTATCAATCTTATTCATCTTATATATTAATTCCTGATATAGTATCAGGAATATAGGAGGAGTCAATAAATACTTTTTGGATGAACGAATAGAATAATCTTTCTATTGAGATTTTCCCTTAATGTATATGAAATATGAGAAAGTGGTAATACTGGGGAAATTATTGGAGAGAAAATATTAGGACTAAATCTGCCTGTTAGCTTGTAAACTGATTGCTAGCTTGTACTTTGTTTGACCATTCATACTCCCTCACATATAATGTGAAACAGTTATACTCATCTTAGCACTTACAAAGATGAAATGAAATAATGTTTGTGAAAGCATTCTGAGAGCTATAAAGTACTATATTAACTTAAAGAATAATGTGAGAAACACATAGTAGATTATAAAAGGTCACAAACATACAGGAAAATAGTGAAAGACCAGATAGGTAAAAAGAAGTTTGTATTGTTTAATTGTTTTAAAAGGGAAGTATAAAATACCGTGTCTAGTTTTTTAATAACAGCTTTATGTTTGCATACCAAATTCACCTCTTTAAACTGCAGTTCAGTGGTTTTTAGTACATTCACATAATTGTGCAATCATTACTACCTAATTTTAGGTTTTTATCACCACATAAAGAAATCATACCTGTTAGAAGGCAATTCCCAAATACTCTTTACCCTCCTCAGCCCTAGGCAATCAGTAATTTACTTTCTGTCCCTATAGGTTTGCCTAATCTAGATGTTTCATAAATATGTAATCATACAAAGTGTAGTTTTTTGTGACTGACTTCTTTCACTAAGTGTAATGTTTTTGAGGTTCACCTATGCTATAAGCATGTATTAGGACTTCATTAGTACTTTGTTCCTTTTTATGACCAAATAATATGCCATTATATAGATGAATATGTTTTATGTATCCATTCATCAGTTGAGGGATTAAATTAGGGTTGTTTCAACTTTTTGGATATTAGGAATAATGCTGCTAAGAACATTTGTGTACAAGTTTTTGTGTGGATGTATATTTTCATTTCTCTTGGATATATACATAGGAGTTGACTTACTGAGTCAAGTGGTAACTCTATGTTTAACTGTTTGAGGAACTGCCAGACTCTTTTCCCAAGTGCCTGTACCTGTCTGCATGTATGAGGGTCTTAATTTCTCCATATCTTTGCCAACACTTGTTTTTAACATTTTAATTATAACCATCCTAGTGGGTATGAAGGTATCTCATTGCAGTTTTGATTTCTATTTCTATTTATCTGATGACTAATGATATTGAGCATCTTTTCATGTGCTTATTGACATTTTGTATTTATTTTTTAAGATTTTATTTATTTTTAGAGAGGGGGAAGGGAGGAAGAACAGGAGGTCAAGAAACATCAATATGTGGTTGCCTCTTGTGCACCCCTCACTGGGAACCTGGCCCACAACCCAGATATGTGCCCTGACTGGGAATCGAACCAATGACCCTTTGGTTCTCAGGCTGGCACTCAATCCACTGAGCCTCACCAACCAGGGCTGTATATCTTCTTTAAATTAATGTCTATTCAAATCCTTTGCTCATTTTTAAATTGGATTGTCTTATTATTAGTTATAAAATTCCTTTACATACTCTAGGTACAATTCTCTTACCTGATATATGATTTGCAAACATTTTCTTCCATTCTGTTGGGCTCATTAACTTTAAAATTAAGAACAAATAACATAACTTGCCATTAAATAAATATAAATAGGAAAATAGACAAATAGGACATAAAATAGAGTAGGAAATAAAGAGGAGAGATTAAGATAAAAAGAGAAAGGTATAGATTCGCACAAACAAATTCAGAGAAAAAGATACACATGGATATTTAGAGACTTTCATAAATTCAGTGCTGCATTCGACAAACATTTTCTAAAAGGGGCAGTAAAGCCCTGACCAGTGTGGCTCAATTGGTTGGGTGTTGTCCCGCAAAGCAAAAGATCTCCCATTCTATTACCAATCGATGTTTCTCTCTCACAATGATGTTTTTCTCCCTCTCTTTCTCCCTCTCTTCTCCTCTAAAATAAATAAATAAAATATTTAAAAATACAAATAAAAATAAAAGGGCCAGAATATTTTAGGCTTTGCAGGGTGTACAGTTTCTACTGCAGCCACACAACTCTGCTATTGTAGCATGGAAGCATCCATGGGCAGTATGTAAATACATGGGCATGACTATGTTGCAGTAAAAGTTTATTTACAAAAACGAACAGGTAGCCATGGTCAATAGTTTGCTGACTTTGAAAACTTATGTTTTACTAACATATACATGAATAACTACCGTACATACCACTTGAATAAAATCAGGTCAAGGCCTGATCTGATCAACAGACACAACCAATTCTTCATCCCTTGCTTGAAGTAAAAAAATTGAAGAACTGAGATAATCAATTGTGGTTTTGAAGAAATGTTTTATTTATTTTACCTGTAAAGGAAAATGCTAATCTGTTAGTACTTATGACTTCTGAAACAGTATACTTGAGTTCTTTTTTTTTTTAATTTATACTGGTTTTTAAAAGATTTTATTTATTTATTTTTAGAGAGGGGAAGGTAGGGAGAAAGAGAGGGAGGGAAACATCAATGTGTGGTTGCCTGTTAAGCACCCCCTACTGAGGACCTGGCCTGCAACTCAGGCATGTGCCCTGACTGGTAATTGAACCAGAGACCCTTTTGTTCCTAGTCAAGCTCTCAATCCAGTGAACCACACCAGCCAGGGCAAGTTCTTTATTACCACTGAGCAAGAGGTTGAAAAATCTTAAGCCAGTATGAGAGGTAATATTGTTTTGATAACAAACTATACAACCTAAAACTTAACCCCCAACCTAGTGAGCTGTTGTTGCTCTCTCATTCAGAGTGGATACCTCTGACATCTTAACAGTCCTCCAATTGCTTTTGATAAGGTAGCATTTTTAGGGTTCTTTTTTTGTTCAAATCTATTCTCTCTGAGCAATACAATTATTTGTTTGTTTGTTTAAAGATTTTATTTATTTATTTTTAGGCCAGGGTAGGGAGGGAGAAAGAGGGGGAGAGAAACATCAATGTGTGGTTGCCTCTTTAGCTCCCCCTACTGACCTGACCTGACCTGGCCTGAAACCCAGGCATATGCCCTGACTGGTATTTGAACCAGCAACCCTTTGGTTCACAGGCCAGCACTCATCCCACTGAGCCACACCAGCCAGAGCAATAATCTATTTAATTCCAAATCTGAACATGAAATTGCCTTTTGGAAACCCTTTTATGGTTTCCCACCACCCAAGTTTCAGATTCTTGAGAGTGACACCTAGTTCCCTTAATGATCTGGTCCCTTCTGCAATCCCATCCACAACTACTGCCTCACATCTTACATGCCAGTGTAAGTTCTTAGGTAGGTTATTTATTACCTAATCTGTAAAGTATACTAATTTTTTTTGCACTTCGTTTATTGCCATGTAGTTTCATAACTGTGTGTCTAGAATGCCTGACTTCCACACTCTAAAGCCTGAATAGTTACCTCTTAATCATTATTTCTATTCTCTATACATACTACTGTCCTCCCGATCACTTTGTGTTTTATTTATTGGTTCACATGTCTGAATATCCCTTCTACTATATGGTGAAGAGCCACTAAAGGACAGGGACACATGCTATTCATCTTAGCATTTCCAGTTCCATCACCCTGCTTTACCAATTATTGGCCCATGGCCAGTCTTCCTCTCTCTATGCCTACTACCACCACATTACAGATTATTTTGAAGCCAAAATCAGATATTTCAATCTGTAAATATTTCAGAGTGTGTCTTTAAAAGATTGGGATGCTTTTCTTAAATAACCATGTCACATTAAAATAATAACTCACTAATATCATCAACTAATCAGTAAGCATTCACATTTCCACAGTTGTCTCATAATTATTTTATTTTTATTTTTAAAAGATTTTGTTTATTTATTTTTAGAGAGGGTGTTACAGGGTGCAGCCAAGAGGGGGGGCCCCAAATAGGCATTTGAAATGTGGTCCAGAACTTAAGGTGTCCAGGAGATTTTAAGATGTCTCCATCCCCCACCCCAGGGTGTGGGTTGGGGGAAGGGACAAATGAAGCAGGGCCATTGAGAGCTGTTTTGCATAGCAACAGCCTTGCAGCTAACCTCTGGGTTGGTCATTTAACATATCTATAGCCTTTGGCTGGGTGCATAGATATGTTAAGTAGCTGTGATCAGCTCTAAGACAGGGGAACAGAAGTAACTTCCCCACCCAGAAGTAACTTCCCCACCTAGATGTAACTGGGGGCAGGTCCCCTGAGTTACAGCGTCTGCGTGGGAGCTCAGAGAGGATTGGCTCCAGGACATGGGGCCACGCCTGCCCAGACTCATGATGGCAGCCCAGTAAAGCTAGAAGGATACGAGTTCTGGCATGTGAAGCCGAGTGTGGGAGGAGTCGGAAATGGGGCTGCAGAGGAAGATTGGCCTCGGGGATTTAAAACCCAGATTTGGCAGCCATTGAGAGGAGAACCGTGCTGCTTTAGGAAGGAGAACCTTGAGCAGCCCTGAGAAGAGAACCACGTGGCAGCCCTGAGAAGGAGAGAACCACGTGGCCTGGCAGAGTGGGGACCCCCACAGCTTTAGAAGGGGGAACCACCACCTGGTTTTAGCAGAGATCCCGGTGACTCAGCCGAGGGTGCCGGGAACCCAGGGAGGTCTCCCAGTGGAGATCGAGTACTAACTGGGAAGAACCAGAGGACTACCTAAGCCATGAGATACGGTACTCTGGACTGGGCAAAGGGGGAAGGAAGGAAGGACTGTGTCTGTTTGTGGGTATTTTTAGGGACTTTGGGATTTTGGTAAAGACATTAGGTCACTACTTTAAGTTTGTATAGCATTAAATAAACATTTCCTTTCCTTTTCACAAATCTCTGGCATTGAGAGACGTCTTTCCTCTGGCGGTGGACATAACGGACCTGGGGCCTTCTTTCAATAATAGTATATCATCCCAGGCCCCCCTTGTTGTGTTCTGTAACGGTTTTTGGCGACCCAGATGGGGCGATAATTGTCCGTGGCAGACCGACCCCCTCAGGTGTGAGAGAGTGAGACGTTGGAGTTTTCCCTGTCTCGAGAATTCCTCCGTACTCCTCCTGAGGGCATCGGCCGCCTATCATGCCTGGAAAGGTGAAAAGGAAACGAAACGGGGAGGGAGCAGAAACGTGAAAATGGTTTGGTTGAAAACTGGTTTCTGAATACCGTTTTGGAATAATGGAGCTGTGGATAATGGTTTGGTTAGTATGCTGCTCCCAGGTTGCCCCTGCCTGCTCACTTACAGTTTCAGTGAGCCCAGGTGCCAGTAAGGGAACCTGTGCTCAGGTTTGGGGAGAAAGCAAACCCCTAGGCTCTGTAAGCCAAGCCTGCATGTATGGTGGGGATTGGACAGCAAACCATGTGGGTGTGTCGCCATTTTGGATAAAATGGAGGATGAGCCACGTGAGTGCTCCACCGTGGAGGGTGGGTGGTGCATGGGCACCACCATCTTGGATGACCCGGCATGAATGGGCGCCGCCATCTTGGAACTGGACAAGGTGGTGGGCTAAGGGCTCTCTTCACATTATGGGCTGTATGCTGCTGCTGTGTTGGCATTGCATCAGTCAGGTTCTCTGCGTAACTGGTTCAGATGGGAATGGCTCTGGTTCTGAAGGTCATGAACTGAGGTACAAATGTGACCATCTGATTTATAGGATGTTTGCAAGGTCTAAGCTTCAGAAAGCTGCAGGATGTCCCTGCGAATCTAGGGACTTTTAGTGGAAGGTACCTGTAGTGTTAGGGACTTTTAGCTGCCACATGCTGAGTTTAAGTACTGAGTTTAAGTATAGTCCTTCCCAGTGTGGGAATGGAACCAGGATTAAGAGAGATTGATGGCTAAATCTGGATGTGAAAATTATGTGTAAAGGCTGTGAAAGTTTTAAACCTGGAGTAGAAGAAACCTGAACTATCTGTTGCCAGATTCATGGGAAAAGAGCAAATTTATCACATTGGTTTTGTTTCTGATCAGAAACCTGTACTTTGAGACCTAGGGAAAGGTCGTCGGTAACCGGTTGGGGAGCATGCCATTGCCACTCGGGACCCAGGAAGGGTCATTTGGGGCTGACGAGTGCTTCAGCCAGAGGCAAAGGAGGCATGTCTCTGCCATGAGACCGGATCGAAAGACAGCAAGTCTCTGCCATTGGTGTTGTTTCTGATCAGAAACCTGTATTTGGGGACCTAGGAAAGGTCACCTGTAACCGGTTGGGGAGAGTGCCTTTGCCACGTGGGACCCAGGAAGGGTCATTTGGGGCTGATGAGTGTTTCAGCCAGAGAGGCCAAGGGAGCATGTCTCTGGGAGGCACCAATGGATGCATTGGTGCAAGAGAATGCTTCTACCTGTGTATTATTCTGGAACTCTGTGTTTTGGATTTTGCTCTGTATCTGCTCTGAAAAGGAAATTGAGGATTCCAGGGAAGGTTGAAACTTCACACGCTGTAGGAAAGTTTTGAGAAGCCTGGTGGATATCAGAAGGAAAAGGATTTTCCTTCACGCTTTGTATTTTTCTCCCTACCTGATCCCTCCAGAATTTGGCATTCTGAAGGAATGAGTGATAATATAAGGTTTCTTTGCATAAAACCAATAAGACCAGTCATGAATAGTGGTTTTGTTAACCAAGACTTTGACTGGAATGTCACTCCTGAAGGAGGCATGTATGGGTTCTGGTCGTCACCAGAAAGCCCTGAGGAACTGAGATTGACTTGTGAAGCTAGCGTAAGCCCACAAAAAAGCCTGGTACTTTGGTTGGTTGTGTGGTTCATGGCAGTCTTTCCAGGGAAGGAACGAAGGTTGCTTTCCTGAAAGATGGCTGAAAGGAACCTGTAAGCACAATGGAAGCCTCAAGGATTTGAGTGAAACAACTGGTACAGGCGAAGCCAGATGGCAAATGTGTGGCTCGGCTTCTGTGCCCCAAGAGGGGTGGACTGAGAAGTCAATCTAAAGGCTCCCTGTGTGAGTTCCAGCAAGGTAGACACAAGGATCATAAGTGATCCAGGCTGCTCTTGGTGTGTTTATGCAAACGAACAGTCAAAATTAAAAGCAGGACTCAAAGTAGTCCCTGTAATAACAGTGAGGGCGATCTTAAGGAGAAAAATTATAGTTCAAGGAGAATCACAATGCTTAGTATTGGACATCAGAATGGTGCAGCTAACTGTCTTCAAAGTTTGTGTTCATTTGAAAGTTAAAACTGAGTTTGTAATATCACCGAGATGTACAATTTACAGGTATGGAGGACCTGTGAAATTGCCATTGCTAAATGTTATTGCAGGAAGGACCTTGCAATTGAATGTCTTCCCAAAAGATAGTCTCACAGGCACAGAGACTGGTTTGGGGATTGTTGTGTGAATTAACCTGTATGTTCTTCTGTTTTCATAGGGCATATGCCTATGACTTCATTACCTGAGTAATTGGTTGAATGAGTGAATGAATATAAACCTCGCTTAAGGAGCCCATTTTCATCATCACCCCCTGAGACTCAACGGTTTGGCTGAACTGAGTGATTGGGTTGGTGAATGGTTTGGGCGGTCTGTGGGCTTCACTTTAGAACTAATTTTGCCTTTTCTGTCTTGATGGCTTGGACAGAAAAGGCCCAGATATCTGAAAGGAGGGAAATCCTAACATATTCCCCTCAGCCCGAGTGAAGTATAGTGGGCCACAAGAGTTTTGGATAGGTGTAGCATGCCTTGTACACCTTCCTCCAGATAAGCCATTCTTTACTTAAGTTCCTGCCTTTGTCATTTAGTGGTTATGATTTAATTGTGCCTTCCAACTCTTTCCAAATCTGTCACCTCCAGAATATGACCAGGATGCCAATGGTCCAGTAATGCCAGCCTTTGGACACTGAGCCTGTGACTTCCTGGTGACAGCCAACTGACCAGGATTCTGTAAGGTCCTTCCCCTTACAGGAAGGACTCCCTCCGTGCTGCACCCCCCCCCCCCTTTTTCAGGGTACCCTTGACCCATGGGTGGGTAAAACAACGTTCACTCTCAGCTGGAAGCAGTTACAAGAAGATGAGACCTTCGTCCATTGTCCTTTAAAAGAATTTAAAGTGGGTGTATATCTGAAAGGAGGGATTGTTACAGGGTGCAGCCAAGGGGGGGGGCCCAAATAGGCATTTGAAATGTGGTCCAGAACTTAAGGTGTCCAGGAGATTTTAAGATGTCTCCATCCCCCACCCCAGGGTGTGGGTTGGGGGAAGGGACAAATGAAGCAGGGCCATTGAGAGCTGTTTTGCATAGCAACAGCCTTGCAGCTAACCTCTGGGTTGGTCATTTAACATATCTATAGCCTTTGGCTGGGTGCATAGATATGTTGAGTAGCTGTGATCAGCTCTAAGACAGGGGAACAGAAGTAACTTCCCCACCCAGAAGTAACTTCCCCACCTAGATGTAACTGGGGGCAGGTCCCCTGAGTTACAGCGTCTGCGTGGGAGCTCAGAGAGGATTGGCTCCAGGACATGGGGCCACGCCTGCCCAGACTCATGATGGCAGCCCAGTAAAGCTAGAAGGATACGAGTTCTGGCATGTGAAGCCGAGTGTGGGAGGAGTCGGAAATGGGGCTGCAGAGGAAGATTGGCCGCGGGGATTTAAAACCCAGATTTGGCGGCCATTGAGAGGAGAACCGTGCTGCTTTAGGAAGGAGAACCTTGAGCAGCCCTGAGAAGAGAACCACGTGGCAGCCCTGAGAAGGAGAGAACCACGTGGCCTGGCAGAGTGGGGACCCCCACAGCTTTAGAAGGGGGAACCACCACCTGGTTTTAGCAGAGATCCCGGTGACTCAGCCGAGGGTGCCGGGAACCCAGGGAGGTCTCCCAGTGGAGATCGAGTACTAACTGGGAAGAACCAGAGGACTACCTAAGCCATGGACTTCTATTTCCTTTCCTGAGATACGGTACTCTGGACTGGGCAAAGGGGGAAGGAAGGAAGGACTGTGTCTGTTTGTGGGTATTTTTAGGGACTTTGGGATTTTGGTAAAGACATTAGGTCACTACTTTAAGTTTGTATAGCATTAAATAAACATTTCCTTTCCTTTTCACAAATCTCTGGCATTGAGAGACGTCTTTCCTCTGGCGGTGGACATAACGGACCCGGGGCCTTCTTTCAATAATAGTATATCATCCCAGGCCCCCCTTGTTGTGTTCTGTAACAAGGGGAGGGCAGGAAGAAAGAGAGGGAGAGAAACATCAATGTGTGGTTGCCTCTTATGTGCCCTTTACTGGGGACCTGACTCACAACTCAGACATGTGCCCTGACTGGGAATCAAACCAGTGACCCTTTGGTTCGCAGGGTGCACTCAGTCCACTGAGCCACACCAGCCAGGGCAAATTCAAACAAATTTAATTTTAAAATTTTGTTTGAATTTGGGTTTTAGTAAGATCTATACAGTGGTGGGAAAAGTAGGTTTATAGTTGTAATACAAGTAAATAATACAATAATTAATAAATAATAATATAAGAATAAACTCTGTTTTATGTACTCACAACTGTAAACCTACTTTTACCCACCCCTGTATAGTTCAGTTGTTTATGTCTCTCAAGTTCTTTTTTTAACTATAAGTCTTGTTTCATTTCTTTTTTATTATTGTTGAAGAAAATTGTCTTTTGTCCTGTAGAGTTGTTCACAGTGTAGATTTTGTTCATGGAATCATTTAGCATGCTCATCTGTGCTCTGTTTTTAGTAAGTTAATAGATTTAGGCTTAATCAGAATCATTTGATTAAGAGGGGTGAGAGGCAAAAATATACTATAGTAGTGTTGTATTCCACCAAGAAGTATATCATTGACTTCCCTCTCTTGTTTTGTGTGATGGTAGCCATTGATGAATTTTATATAGATCCATAATGCATTAGGAGTTGCAAAATTCTGATATTTTAATTTTGTTATTCCTTTCTTATTTTTTAGTTGGAAGGAAAATATCTATAAAGAGAAATTTCCTTTTCTCAACCATATGATTACCTTGAAATATTATTTTAAAATACTAAGACCTTTACAACCCTGGCTGGTGTGGCTCAGTGGGTTGAGTGCCAGCCTGTGAACCGAAGGGCCACCGGTTCGATTCCTGGTCAGGGTACATGCTTGGGTTGTGGGCCAGGTCCCCAGTTGGGGGTGTGCAGGAGGCAGCCCAATTAATATTTCTCTCACATATCTCAGTGTTTCTCTTACTCTTTCTTCCTCCCTTCCCTTCTCTCTAAAAATAAATAAAATCTGAAAAAAAAAAGACCTTTCTGACTGATGTGAAGTGGTATCTCCTTGTGGTTTTAATTTGCATCTCTCTGATAGCTATCAATACTGAGCATCTTTTCATGTGTCTCTGGATCCTCTGTATGTCCTCCTTGGAGAAGTGTCTGTTCAAGTCCTTTGCTTATTTTTTAATTGGGTTGCTTGTCTTCTTAGAGTGGAGTTGTGTGAGTTCTTTATATATTTTGGAGATTAAACCCTTGCCTGAGGTATCATTGGCAAATATGTTTTCCCATACAGTTGGTTCTCTAAAACCACAATGAGATACCTCTTCACACCGGTCAGAATGGCCATCATAAACAAAGGAACAAACAAGTGTTGGAAAGGTTGTGGGGAAAAGGGAACCCTAGTGCACTGTTGGCGGGATTGCAGACTGGTACGACCACTATGGAAAACAGTATGGAATTTTCGGAGAAAACTAAAACTGGATCTGCCTTTTGACCCAGCAATTCCACTGCTAGGATTATATCCTAAGAACCCTGAAACGCCAATCCCAAAGAACTTATGCACCCCAATGTTCATAGCAGCACAATTTACAATAGCCAAGTGTTGGAAGAAACCTAAGTGCCCATCAGTAAATGAATGGATCCAAAAACTATGGTACATTTACACAATGGAATTCTATGCAGCAGCAAGAAAGAAGGAGCTCCTACTGTCTGCAACAGCATGGATGGAACTGGAGAGCATTATGCTAAGCAAAATAAGCCAGGCGGTAAAAGACAAATACCATATGATCTCACCTTTAACAGGAACCTAATCAACAAAACAAACAAGCAAAATATAACCAAAGACACTGAAATAGAGAACAGGCTGACAGTGACCAGAGGGTAGAGGGGAGGGAATTTCAGGAGAAAAGGGGAAGGGTTTGTGGGAACAAGTATAAAGGACACATGGACAAAAACAAGGGGCGGGTGGAAATGGGAGGGAGGTTTAATATTTAAAGACAGAAAACTGTACTTGAACAACAATTAAAATAATTTTTTTTTAAAAAACAAACCTTTACATATTATGGAACAAAGGAGTCAGTTTCATAAAGGATATATAAGGTGAACTAATAGGTTTTTGAGTGTCAAGATAAGATAGCAATACCTTTAAAGTAAATTTCTAAAACTTAGCAACTCTTTAATAAATGTTTAAAACATTAAGATTGCATGGGGTCCTGGCTGGCATAGCTCAGTGGATTGAGCACGGGCTGCAAACCAGGCATCACAGGTTCGATTCCTAGTCAGGGCACATGCCTGGGTTGCAGGCCATGGCCCCCAGCAACCGCACATTGATGTTTCTCTCTCTCTCTCTCTCTCTCTCTCCCCCCCACCCCCTTTCCTCTCTAAAAATAAATAAATAAAATCTCTAAAAAATTTTTAAAAAGATTGCATGGGAATATAAATCTTTAACTAAAAAACCTCTGATATTTAAAAATAAGAATTAGGAAGGCCATTTTTAAAAAGATTTAATTTATTTATTTTTAGGGAGGAGAGGAAGGGAAGGAGAAAGAGAGGGAGAGAAACATCAATGTGTGGTTGCCTCTTGTGTGACCCAAACTGGGGACCTGGCCTGCAACTCAGGCATGTGCCCTGACTGGGAATTGAACCAGTGACCCTTTGGTTCATAGGCCTGCGCTCAATCCACTGAGCTACACCAGCCAGGGCAGAAGGCCATTCTTTAGAACAAAAAAAATATAGTCAGTCAAGCTAGTATTCATTTCCAAAATATATATTACTTTTATAAACAACCAAAATCCCTGTTTAAAAATGAAACAGTAAATTGCACATCCCCACATTGGATCAAAATATCTTATGTTTTATCATAATAAACTATTGAGCTCCCCCTTTGCTTCCATTACAGTGCTTCTCTCAGTATCTTTCAATGGTTTCTCCCTTATTTTCTCCAACTTCTTTCCATTAACTGGACCTAATTCAGAACTGAAAAGTTTTAAAATACTTTCTTCAGGAAATAAAAATTATGTTCATGCTATCAGTTCTAAAATGAGTGGGAATCCAGAGCATGAAGACCAGATACCCTTACCTCATTCTAGTATGGAGATACAGGAGAGGAATCTGGGTCTAGAAGTAGGTAGTTTTATACATTATTCCAATAAAACAATATTTAACACTTGGAGATATCCACACAGTGTTTAATGTTATAACAGAACTACTTTCATTATTATTTGTTCTATGTTATTATATTAACAAAATAATCTCAGGTTTAAAAACAAAAAACAATCCTTGACTGGTTTGGCTCAGCTGGTCGAGGGTTGTCCTGCAAAACAAAAGGTTGCGGGTTCACTTCCCAGTCAGGGCACATGTCTGAGTTGAGGGCCAGGTCCCCAGTAGGGGGCATGTGAGAGGCAACCACATATTGATGGTTCTTTCCCTCTCTTTCTCATTCCCCTCCCCTCTGTCTAAAAATAAATAAATCTTTAAAAAGGTAAAATAAAAAGTAGAGCCTGACAAAGCTAAAACATTTCTAAATCTTAACTTTTGATCTGATTTGGTAAACCCATGATACACATATCAGTATATCAAATGGTTAAGTAAAGCAAAAGATAAAATTATTTGTTCATGCCCAGAAATAAAATTCAGGAATAGGTAACCCCCTTCCATGCCTCTTTGTCCTTTACTGTAACAGCATAAGCAGCCTGCAAGGGACTGTGTGTGAGTATCTTAGGGAAATTAAACTGGCTACCTGTACTCTGGAATGTGGAAGTTGACTCCAAACTTGTAAGTCAAATGCAAAGTAATCTGGTAAGTCAGATCAGAACCAATTCTAAGCTTGAAAAAGTTTTTTGGGTATCACTCTTCTTGCTCAAGATGAAAGATTATATTTTTAAAGGGCCCTTCTACTATGTCAGAATATTCTTGTTAAGATGTTAGGAAGCCATTGTCCCAGAAATGAAAAGCTTTCATTTTCCCTAGTGCTGAGCTGTCTAGTTCTGGGGAGTCATGACTTAGGCCAGATGCTCCAGAAGAAAATGATGAATAATAAAGTATGAGTTGATGAGTTCCCCTTTGTTGCCAGAAGTAAGGCGAAAGGAATTATGGGAGTGTTTGTCAAAGGTCTCATTTTCCTTCGTAGGTGTGGAGTTTCCAGAAGAAACAAACAGATCTCCTCATCGCCTTTTACAAGCATAGAATTACAAAGTTAGAAGCAGCCATGCAGGAGGCACAGCAAACAGTGACCAGCCAGAACAAGTAAGTGACAAACCAGTCACCAGAGAGCTTTTCTCTTTAAGAGATGCTAATAGCCCTAAATTCCTTATGGTCACAAAGGCCTGAACATTGCTCCCTGTGTGTTTATGTTTATCTTGGGCAGAGCAGGTACATAATTTTTGGCCCCCTCAAAATCCATTTTGTTTTTCTTTTCCTTTCCTCAAGTGGCACTCCTCATTTTACAGCTTTCCTCTTCTGCCTCCCCCAATCAAAAACTGCTTCAGAGAAATCAGACTTAGCTTTTTCGAAGTAATACAGATAAGAAATAGCATTTGAAATGTTACCTGCAGGAGGGTTTATTTTGGAAATCATAAGCTAAAAGATGGAATCCTTGATGGAAATTTTCAAATACCAGCAGACCAGGGGTATATGTGGAGAGGAAATGGGATTCTGTGTAAACTCCTCTGAAATCATGCCAAGCAACTGTTTACTTTGTCCGATTCTTCTCATCATCAAAAATGCTGCCATTGTCTCCTCACATCACTGGATCTCTGAGAGAAATACCATGAATAGAGACTGGCAGGCATCTCTCCATAAGCATTAACTAGATAATAATCAAAATCAGGTTTTTTTTATCCCGCTAACCAACTAGAGCTGATTGTTTTCATCTTTTTCCTAGAGAGCTGTCAGTCTTAAGGAAAGAGAATGAAGAACTCAAGAAATTTCTAGCCATCCTGAAGGTGAATGAAATAGATTTTCCTTATTATTTTTTTCCTCCTACTTTTCCCATCTAAACAGGTTCTGAAACTCTATTCTACTGAATAGAATAGTATTTCAGAACCTTTGCACATATAAGTGATAATATGTATATGCACACTGTAGTAAATGGATGAGAACATTCTGCCGGGCTGAAAGAGTCAACATTTAGCACACTGGTAGCCCATTCTTGATCATCAATGAGTCACAACATACCATTTGGAAAGCTCTCTTATAGAAGAGACATCTGTTGTAACTTAAATTTCTCTTCAAGACTCTGAAGACACCTTGGGCCCTTCCTATCCCTCAGATCATCCTTCCTGGACATTTCTCTTCTCCTAAGAAAGTTCTTTGTACTTGTGTAATGTTCCCCTTGATCTTGCTCCTGTAACTATTCTAGCACATTGTAATCCTGTCATTTTTTTTTTCTCTCCTCCCGTTTCCCCATATATTAGTCTGTGGGATCCCCAATGTGTTTTTATAATGAGGAACTAAAATTTTATCCCCCCTCTCCAGCTAAAAATTTCTAACAGAAACACTTGTTGCTATTTTTCTCTCCTATTGGAAGTCTTAGCAACCACAACCAGAAGACATTGTAACTTAGGATTCTTGAGCTGCAGCATCCTTCACTTCCATTTTTTTCACTTACAGGAATCTCCAAGTTGGTACCAAGGAAGCAGGTCAGTTTTATCCAGCCCATTCTAGCCCTATTTGAAAATTTCTGTTCTTACTTGACTCTTGGTTGTAACTCCTGTGTGGGCTCTGAGGTGAAGGAAATGGTTGATGAACTTATCTTTTACTTCTCCGAAAAAAAGTTACTCACTGGAAGTGCTGATGTAAAATCTTGAATGTAAGGCTTACCCTTGACCGTCACCTTATGAAATACTATTCATCCTTCAGAATTCAACTCACATGTCATTTCTTCTGCCAAGACTTCATTAAGCAGAGTAGATGTTTTATTATCCATTTATGCAATAAATATTCATTAAGTGACCACTGTTTATAAGTGCTGGTGTACATCATTTCATTGCTGGTATTCTAATTGCTGATGTTTGTACCCTACCAATTGTTAAATATTTTTCTTTTAAAAGAAAGATCCTATTTATTTATTTTCAGAGAGAGGGGAAGGGAAGGAAGGAGAAAGAGAGTGAGAGAAATGTCAATGTGTGGTTGCTTCTCACACCCTCCCACTACTGGGGACCTGGCCTACAACCCAGGCATGTGCCCTGACTGAGAATCGAACCAGTGACTCTGGTTCACAGGCCGGTGCTCAATCCACTGAGCCACAGTAGCCAGGGCCAATTGTTAAATATTTTTTATATTAGCTCTATATTTGGTGAATCAAAAAAGACATGGCCTCTGCACTCACAGAAGTGACAGTCTAGTGTTCTTAAATACTTCCATACTTATGCACATTATAACACTTTAACACTGATTTACTTTTTGTCTCTCTCCCACTAGCCTGTGAGCCTCTCAGAAACAGGAACTATATTATAGTAATCTTTGTAACCTCACCTAGAATGTATGAGCACTAAATAAATGCGTGTTGGATAGATGGATGAAGGATGGAGTGAGGAGTGGCAGATGTATGAATGAAGGGATAGATGGATAGATACATATAAAGCTGAAAGTACTTGTTAAGGCTCTGAGGAATGAAAGAAGGACTTCAAAACTTCTATTATGGGCAATAAAGAAGGGGAGAAATTTTCATTTGGGGAGTTAGTTGAACAGGCAAGGAGTCTTCTATGGAAACTTTGCCTCCATATTTTGGGATAATACCTGTTAATATATGATAATAAGCAATTTGTTCTCAGAGAGGAAGCTATTATTTCTAAAAACAATGATCTGATTTATCCTTTAATGTGAAACTTAACTTCTATTTAGAGATATTAGAGCTGCCTCTTTTGTTTTTGTTTGTTTGCTTATATGTTTGTTTTCCTTGCAGGTCAACCACACCTCGACCAGTGGGCATTACTTCCCCATCACAGTCAGGTAGAAAACATTTTCCCCCCAAATATATGTATGAGATGAATAAATATCCTTTTCATATATGAAAATGGTTTCCTCTCAGAGACCATAATAGTATGATTTTCCTAATCTTATGTACGACATGGGAAGATCGTACAACCAGATGCCTACTGGCAACAGATTAGCTAGGCAAGAGCACACTGTTGATGGCAACTTTCCACTCTGCACTTCTTTCTTTCTCAGTTACTCCACGACCCAGTTCTCAGCATAGCAGCCAAGTGGTCAGGTGAGTAGGAAGCAAACTGTTGGCAAAAGTTGGAAGATGAAAGAAATACCTACATGTGGCTGAGACAGGGACTAGGAGACTTTATTAGGTCTATGTAAAAGTTTAACACCAGGTTTGTTTTGTTTTCTTTTTGTCTCACCTTACACAGTCGGTCCTCCTCAGTGGAGTCTATCCCTTCTAGAATGGCTGGCTTTAGTAGCATAGGACAAGTAAGTAATAGTTGCCTTCTCTTTCCAGATTGAGATTTCTAGTGCTAAATGTAAGCAAAGATTTAAGGCAAGAATATTAAACTTATATTGATTTTGGCATAAAATTATCTGATGCCAACTAGAACTATCTTTTCTTTGGCAGTACATACCTGATATTAGAAGCTGACAGAGAATGAATGGGGTGAAATAGTGGAAATGTTTAAGGACTAAATTAATAGAATGTCCTATTTATTTCAGAAGTAGTAAAGTGACCCTGGCTGGTGTGGCTCAGTGGATTGAGTGCCAGCCTGTGACCTGAAGGACCGCTGGTTTGATTCCTGGTCAGGGCACATGCCTGGGTTGTGAACCAGGTCCCCAGTTGGGTGTGTGTGAGAGGCAACCAATTGATATATCTCCTGCACATTGATGTTTCTCTCCCTCTTTTCCCCTCCTTTCCCCTCTTTCTAAAATAAATAAATCTTTAAAAAATGTTTTTTAAAAAGTAGTAAAGTGTAGACTAGCATACCCTCTGGGGGAACAAAATGTGCTTCAATGTGTAGATACAGAGAAATAGCAAGGAATATAGAAGCCAGAAAATCAGAATATATTTATTAATTGATGTTTATTATTTGTTCATCAGGAAGCCAGAAGCCTTCAGGGAAGGAGCACTCCCAGAGATTCTTATAGTGGTGAGAGGGAAGAAAAAAAAAAGTGTCAGAAAACAAAATATTTTGTGCATATACCAGCAGTTTCTGGTTTTCTGTGCACAATATGCCATTTTACTTGTTCCAGTGATTCCAGATATCCAGACATATATCAGTACTTTTCAAATAATGATACTTCTGTTCTCAAACTGATAAGAATAAAATAAAATAAACGAATGCTAGAAAATCATTGAAAAACTCCTAGTCAGATGAGTAAAATAATTGACTTGGATTTTTTAAATTGCCACAAGATGGCAGTAGAAGTCAGGTTTAAAAGGAAGGTTAACTAGATGCTAACTTTGTTAGCCTAAAGGATATCTGACTTATTCACTGCGTATTAAACATAAAAATATCCCAGTGAAGAAATATTTGGTTCCACCCACTTAATTTCTTGTTCTTCCCCCTTAGAACTATTACTGTTATTACTATTTTCCAGGGCATTTAGCCAGTTCATAGCGAATACTTACCAGAGATTTCCCTTTCTTTCCAAAGAGGCAATTTGAAATTTTGACCATTTTTGAACTTTACCAAACAGTCTACCCCTAATTCTTTTATACTTACCTCTTTGAAAACTATAGATTCTAAGATTCTAGCCAAATTATTTCTGGTAGTTTAGTAGTAATATTCCCTCTTTCATTCCTGATTTTAGTTGAGTCTTCCTCCACTCCCCCCACCCCCCGGCCCCCCTGCTCTTGGACAACCTGGCTAAATATTAATCAGTTTTGTCTATCATTTCAAAGAACCAAAGATTAGAGCAGAACTTAATGAGCTAAAAAATAGAAAAACAGTAGAGAAAATCAACAAAACCAAAAGTTGGTTCTATGACATACATGCTAAAAATCTTTGACCCCAGTTCCTTTGCCCTGGCCCTAAGTATACCTGAATTTCTTCTCCAGTTCATGGATTATCTCATAGGCTCATTTTTATGCTTTTCTAGAAACCCCTTCACCAGCTTCTACTCACAGCCTATCTTATAGGTGAGTAACACTATGCTTCCTTTCACTTGGGATCTTTTCACACTGACATTCGGCCATCAGTCCTGGGGTTACTTCTCCACTGGCCTGGACCACTGAAGTTTATAATCTACCTTGTAAACAAAAGAGAAGTTTGAAAGGTACTGTGTCTAACGTACATCTGAATTACTTAATTTTATTCTCAATTGCAATCAGAGTCTCTGGCCTAAATGGACAGGTTCTTCCTTTTACATATGCTTACCTCTACCTTTCTTTTTCTCCACTAATATTTTTGTTTCCTTCCCATAGGACTTCATCTGCCTCTTCTGGACTGGGATTTTTTCTTTCAGACCATCCCTAAATGGTGGGGATTTGGGTCACACACAAGTACTCACCCCCAACAATTCAGGTAAATAACATTCCCAAAGGACTGTAGCTTCGACTCCTGACACATGTACAGTAAAATGAAGATTTTCAAGGGAAAAAGAAGTTGGAGTTCCCCCCAAAAGAGCATGGTCTCCAGTTTGACTCCTTAATATTCTTTAAGTTACCCCATTTCCTTCACATTGAGGGGAGGCTCTGGATTTCGCCTAAATAGCACTCATCCTGTCACCAGTTAAGTTTTGCTATGAAGCCAGAAGGTCAACCTGTAGAATTAAATGGGATTTTTTTTTTTGAGATCCCTGTTTGACTCTTGCTAGGAGCTCAGTCCTGAATGAGAACAATAAAGCCTGTATCCTATTTTCAAAAACGCACCTTTGCTACCAGTCCTTGTGATAAGAGGCTGTCCTCTTCTGTGGCTCACCAAAATCTTCATATAGTTTCTGTATCTTTTTACTCATAAAGTCAAATCTTTCTGTCTCCACCCCATCCTCACAGAAAAGAATGAACTGTATAAACCTCCTTTTAAATTGCTTAGCTAAGTCTTTTCCTTTCTGAGAAGTGTTTTGCCGATCAAGAACTACCCTGATCCACAAGTAACACTACCAAGGAACAGCCTGAGGAAGTTCATCTTTTACTATTCCATTCTGTCCTTCAGGTCAGAGGGAGAGTAGAGCCCCACTACAGAGTCTTCCTGGATTCCAGCTACCAGACCTGCAGGTGAGCCCCGGCTAGCCTAACTTGTCTGCATACGAAAAACTCACAGGTAGGTCTGCACACAGAATGCCTTATTCTGGTCTCCTGTTAAGGTGGTAGAGTGTAACCAGTGGAGAATGACATGGGTTTCAAATGTGGTGACCACATGTACACAATTTTCCATAATGGTCTCAGTTTCAAAGATTCTATCCCACTATCAGATTAGCTTCCTGGTTTGGGGTTTAAAAATTAGGTCATACCCTGGCTGGTGTAGCTGGTGAATTGAGTGCAGGCCTGTGAACTAAAAGGTCACTGGTTCGATTTCCAGGCAGGGCACATGCCTGGGTTGTAGGCCAGGTACCCAGTAGTGGGGCACGAGAGAGGCAACCACACATTCATATTTCTCTCTCCTCCTCCCTTCTCTTCTCTCTAAAAATAAATAAAATCTTAAAAAAAATAGGTCACGTAGTACTGAAGTGTTTTAAACTGAGAGGTCTTGGACAGGGTGAGCTAAGTGTGGGGACACAACCAACATTCCCAAGTTTCACATGCAAGAAAGTATTCTCAATGGAATATATCTTTTGCATAGAGGTACTGCTGGAACTAAGAAAACCTATGTTTATTTCTCTTGAGATAGCCAGAATAATGTTTTGTAAGTTTATGGGACCGTGATTCTGAATCCAGGCAACAAGGGGGAAAGGTCATGGGAATAAGAAGAGGTTTGGAAGGAGCTCTATTCAGTGTAAAGTCCAGGCTTGCCTTGTGAGTTAACTTTCATGGCCTTGGGTGAGGCTATTTAAGCTCTCTCTCCAAGCCAAGCTCCTGGTGACCCCAGAGACATACTAAGGTAGATAAATATTTTGTTCTCATATTCCAAGTTCCCTTTATTTCCATCAGCAAGAAATTAGGGTCTAAGCCCTAAGAGGCAAAACTGCAAAATGACCTCCTGCTCTAAGATCCTCACAAATGGAGGGAATAACCTATAGATGAGAAAAGACTTAAGAGATAAAGAAACCATCTGCAAAGGTATGGGCCCCCAATTGTAAAAAAACAATTTACGAAAAAAAAGTTGAGAATTGAATACCTGTTGGACATTTGATATTAAAGAATAGTTTTTTGATAGGTATAATGCTAGTGTTTTTTTAAATAGTCTTTTGTAAATACATACTAAAAATATTAATGGATAGGAAGTTAAATGATTATCTGGGCTTTGCTTTCGTTTGTTACCTCGTTAGGCTGACACTTCAGTAAGATGTTTACATTTCTCCCACAAGAAATGGAGCTGTCTCATTTCTACAACTTGAAACAGAAGTTAAAAATAGCCCTTTGCATCCTTGGGGGTGGGGTGGGAATAATATACTCATTAACTGTTTTATTTCTGGATTTCATTTCTTAGTTCTGCTATTATCTAGTGGAGAGGGGCAGTGAGAGTAGAAATGAAAAGCTGGCCTGAGTTATTTGTTGAAATGGGGTGATGAGTACATGTGAGTTCATTATACTACTCTACTTTTGGGTATTTATTAAAAATCTCCATAACAAAGCTTAAGAAAACAGTTGTTGAAGAAAGTGCCACCTCCCCAGAATAAATTCTGCTTCCCTGGGAATCATCTGTGGGTGTGGTGGTATGTTCTAGGCCTTCCAAAATAGTTTTTGATTTTCAAGTAGTCTGTCCTATTATCACCAAAAACCACTGAAAATGTCAGTTTCATAAGTAGCAACGAAGCCTTTGATACACTAGATCAGTGGTCCCAACTTTTTTGGTACCAGGGACTGGTTTCCTAGAAGACAATTTTTCCACAGATTGGAGTTGGTGGGGAATGGTTTCAGGATGATTCAAGCACATTACATTCAAGCTCACCTCCTGCTGTGCAGCCTGGTTCCTAGCAGGCCCAACCTGTACTTGTCCGCAGCCCGGAGGTTGCGGACCCCCGCACGAGATGTCTCAAATCTTAGTTTGGAGAAGTTAATTTTCATGCAGTGGAGAAAACTATGCAAAAGCAATAGTGATGGTTTGCTGTCCTGATAAATTTCATAAAATGGCTTGAGAGGGCCTACTTGCCTTTTTGGTTGTAACACCCAAGCACACCTTCTCTTTTCTGCTGTAGACTCTCTACCAACAAAGGCAGATGGGATTAGCCACGGGGAGAGAAGCATGGACCACCCCCAGATAGATCATCTTCAAGGTCTGATCTATACATACTGCTGAAGGACAGAAGGTAGCAGCCAGCCCCATTAAGCGAGATGGCCTTAGGAAATGCACCCCTGCCTCCTTTCCCGGTTTCACTTTGTATTTTCAATCTTCACCACATACACCCTGCATTACCTCGTTAGGGTAGTGCTTCAGGAAGATGTTTACATTTCTCCCACAACATAGAGCTGTCTCGTTTCTACAACTTGAAACAAATGTTGTAAAAATAGTCCTTGGCATCCTTGGGGGTGGGAGTAATATACTCATTAGCTATGTTTTATTTCTGGATTTCATTTTTTAGCTTTGCATATATTCTCCCATAGCCAACTCTGTAACAATTCTGTTCCCTGTCTTTATTATACTTGTTTGCCTGTTGTTTCCTCTATGCCTAGTTATTAAACATGATTTTCCTTTCTGTCTGATAATAGTTGGAGACAGACATTCAGCTTACTAAAGTACATAGATTATAAAATGGTGGAACAGGTGAAGAACACTACCACTGAGGGCAAATATTTATTCTTCTTTGGGCACAAGGGAATAGAAATAAGGAATTACATGGGTAAGCCACAAGCAGGCAGGCCTTAAGCAAAAATATTGAAAAAATGTGAAGATAGCATCTGCCAGATATAAGTTTGGTCTTAGCAGTGACCTTGTAGCTGAACTAAGATCACATTACCATTTCTGGAACTCTGAATTTATTTTTAAAGGTATTTCTAAACACACCTCACCTTCTGAACAAGGGCCTATGCTGTGCAGGTGCAGGAAACAATCTGCCTAGTGACACGAATACACTGCCCCTCAAAGTTACTGTCCTTTTACTTTACCTCAATATATCCTGCTGCTTCAAAAATAAATAAAATGTATACTACATCAGAATGTTAATGACTTTGGCTCCATTAATCTCTAAACCATACAAGTGGCAAAGTGGAGAAACAATTTTATTTTTGGCCTTTTTATTATTCTAGCAATTTGGGGCTTCCACTCTTACTTCTATTCAGTTAACCCACTGATATCATTATATCTGACCCCAACTGATAAAAACCATTCTTAAACATCACTCAATTCTGTTGAAGACCATGGTCCTCCTGTCCCCAAGGCAGCTCCTATAAAGAGAGGGAAAAGCCTCTCTCTGTATACAAATTGAACCAACATCAAACGATGAAAAATCAGTCTCTGTCAAGTCAGGCAGGAGGGAGTGTCAGGCTTGTAAAACCAAACCTGGAACCTGCCTGCAGTCCTCTGAACAGCAGAAACCATTCCCTCTCCCCTATACCTCTGTAACCTAATTCTACTTTTTTTTAAAGGACATCTCCCCTAATTCCCACCTTCAATAAATATCCAGTCTAAATTATTCTCCACCCAGTTATTTTTTTCACAAGCTCCATGGGGAAGATTTACCCTGAGACATAGTGAAGAGAATGGGGATTTTGGAAAGAGATAAAAAGGTACAAGGCAAAGTGGTCCCAGTATCAGAAATGAAAACATTCTGCTTCCTGTGTGACTCAACAATGAAGCAGGTAAAAGAGAGCTGAAATATTTGTTGAGACTGGGACATACTGAGATTTTAGCTGCATTACGCTCGGACTTGTGCTCAGAGAGAAAAGGAGAGGTGCAAGGCAGCCTTGTACTCCAGGAAAAACGGTGGGATGAGGGGGTGCATTGGAATCAATTCAATCAAAATTTTTCACTCCTCCTTTCCAGTCCTCCTATACACAGGGAACTCAAGTCTGGCCTCTCTGTAGTATACTAAAGGAAAAATCAGCAGACGAGAGCAACATCCTTTACCCAGCCCATGGTCTGGGCCAGATCTTAGCACTGTTTTCACTGAGGCTGGAGGTCTGGATTTTTTGCCCATTGAACCCCTACATTTGTGCCTTATGCTCATCCTACCTGGTCTACCCTCATAACATCCAGGTTTCCCCCAACCTCAAGAACACAAAGCTTTTCAGTTCTTTGCCACAAGGTAATTTTAAAAATGTGGTTTCTTTGTTTAAACAGTTACTAAGTTGGTTGTACTTTAGTAACAGACTGCCCCTTCCATAGCCCTCCATTCAGTCCTGTATGATCACATCATCATCGCTGTCATCCTCTTCCTCCTCCTCCTCTTCCTCCTCATCTTCTGGCACTTCTTCCTCCTCCTCTTCCTCCTCTTCATCCAGACAAACCACCACCTCAGCTGGCTCAGGTAATCGAGAATCAAACCAATCCAGTACTTGCTGGGTGCTAAGCCTTGACTCCTGACTCAGTTGAGGGATATCACTTTCCCGTAGCTGTTGGTGGGCTGCCCAGTACCTCTCCAAGGGCCGTATATCTGGCGGAGGTGGGGGCATTGGCAGAGGTGGTGTCTCAGCCCATTCATTCAAGGAGCGGGTTGAAGGCGATGGTGTGGGAACTGCTGGGTCCTGGAAACTAGGGGCACCGGGTACTGCATTATCCCGAAACCATTTTAGTTGCCCGTGCTTCAAGGCATAGCGTGTGTCACCAAACCACTGAATAATCTCAGGCCGAGGTAAACCAGTGATCTGTTCTAATTTATGGTAATCCTCACGGCGTGCCCATTGACACTGTAAAAAAAACGATTTGAGGATAGCCAACTGCTCTTTGGTTTTGCGCTTGGTCTTTCGCTGGCGTTGGGTATCTGGGGAAAGGTACTCAGCAGGGCCAACCCTATCTAGTACTGAGTTAGGCCTGAGCCTCTGGGGCCAGGCTGGCTCCACATGTGGGGGAAGAGCCTGTTCACTGGGTGACAGTGGCTGTGGGAGACAGCCCAGTGGCTGGAGGGGTACAGAGGTGGCTGTAGTTCCATTAGCCAGTACCTGGAAAGAGGAAGAAGAGGTAGAAGAAGGAGGAGTCACATTAGATGCTGACCCCTGCTTACAACTACTGGCAGATAATGAGGTTGGTGGGGGCTTATCTGGAGCATGTGGCTGGTGGACAGCTGTGGAGTGGTTCCAGGAAGCAGGACCAAGGCCATGAGACTGGTCAGGACCCCTGCCTGTCTGCTCCTTAGGGAGGCCACTGCTTTGAAGATCCTGCCAAAATTCTGACTGGTGAGAGAGTACTCCACTGCCAGGTGCAACCAGGGGCTCCTTGCTTTCTGATGACTCAGTGGCTCTGAGGGGTCCTCAGGCTCTACCTTTAATCCTTTCATCTGGGTGGGCTCACTAAGAGTCAGGGGCACTATTCCAAGACTAACTTGTTCTGGAGGTGGCAGTGGAGAAGGCACCTCCTCCGGGGGCCGCCCTGCATGATGAGTAAAAGAAAGAAGGGATTTGAAATGAAGTTGGTCCCTGTGATAAACCACTCGGGCTCGAGTCTCTTCTATTTCTTCAGATGACCAGCTGATACCACAGCGGAGGCGCTGGGCCATGAACCAAGTCTTGACTTTCTCCATCTGCAGCCCATAGCGTAGGCAGAGAAGGGCAATGTCAGCTAGACTAGGATAGGGGAAGTAGCTGAAGGTTTGTAGCAGGTGTTCATTGCCATCCAGCTCACTGGTCTGGGCTGCTTGAGTCCACACAAGCTGGAGGTCCTCAGAGATTGGAGGGAGACAGATGAGCCCCGCATGGGAGGTATTAAGACTGCTGGCCTCTTTGTTAGGAGGCATGGTGCTTTCTGCTTTGTGCCCTTCAGAGATAGCTGTAACAAGAAGAGAAAAAGCTCAATCATTGGGGTCCTCTTTTGGCTCACTGGTCAATTTCTACCAAACAAAATGCTGGATTCCAAAACAATCAACTTTCTATGTGTACTGTGCTGTTTTGTTTTTAAAGTGCCCTAACAGTTTCTTATTTACTTTCTTTCATAACCCTATCAGTTATCAGAGCCTGCTAAAATTCCCATTGTGTGAATGAAAAAAAACAAAGTCCTAATTATCCTAAGTAACGCGACTAATGAGTGCTTTTACCTTAGATGAAAATCTGTCTTTAGAAGAAGGACTTTCAGCCAGGATGGAGGTGCAGGTAAACACACTGTGCCTCCTCGAACAACCAAAATAAGGACAACAATTTAAAACAAAAAACAACCAGTATTGATGGAAAATTGAACTGTATGGAAGTCCGACAACCAAGGAGTTAAAGTAGACATATTCATCCAGACTGGTTGGAGAGCAAAGTGGTGGCTGGTGGACCCTGGGCACACATGGTGGCGGGCAGACTAAGCAAGGTGGTGGATTGTGGAGCGCAGTGCAGTGCACAAGGCAGCAGGCGGTCCCACATTCGTGTGCAGATAAACCAGGCAAAACAGGAGACAGATCGCGCAACCCAGGGTCCCAGCGCCGGGAAATAAAGCCTCAAAACACCTATTGAAAACACCTGTGAGGGTTAAGGTGCCGGGAGAGACTCCCAGCCTCACAGGAGAGTTCACTGGAGCGACCCACTGGGTCCTAGAATGTACATAAGCCCACCCACACGGGAATCAGCACCAGAAGGGCCCAATTTGCTTGTGAGAAGCAGGGGAAGAGACTGAAATCCGACAGAGAGCCAAGCAAGCACCATTGTTACCTCTCGGACCCCGGCCGCACATTCAGCACCACAACCCAGTGATGTGGGTTGCCCCGCCATGGTGAACACCTAAGGCTCCACCCCTTACTACATAACAGGTGTGTCTAAACAAACAAACAAAAAAAATGGCCCAAACGAAGAACAGGTCAAAGCTCCACAGCAAATACAACTAAGCAATGAAGAGATAGCCAATCTATCAGATGCACAATTCAAAACATTGGTAATCAGGATGCTCACAGAATTGGTTAAATTTAGTAGCAAATTAGATGAAAGAATGAAGACCATGCTAAGTGAAATAAAGGAAAATGTATAGGGAACCAATAGTGATGGGAAGGAAACTGGGACTCAAATCAATGGAGTGGACCAGAAGGAAGAAAGAAGCATCCAGTCAGAAAAGAATGAAGAAACAAGAATTCAAAAAATTGAGGAGAGGCTTAGGAACCTCCAGGACATCTTTAAACATTCCAACATCCGAATTATAGAAGTACCAGAAGGAGAAGAGGAAGAGCAACAGGTGGAAAAGTTATCTGAACAAATAATAAAGGAGAACTTCCCCATTCTGGCAAAGGAAATAGACTCCCAGGAAGTCCACGAAGCTCAGAGAGTCCCAAAGTTGTTGGACCCAAGGAGGAACACACCAAGGCACATCATAATTACATTAGCCAAGATTAAAGATAAGGAGAGAATCTTAAAAGCAGCAAGACAAAAGGAGAGAGTTACCTACCTACAAAGGAGTTTCCATCAGACTGTCAGCTGATTTCTCAAAAGAGAACTTGCAGGCAAGAAGGGGCTGGAAAGACGTATTCCAAGTCATAAAAGGCAAGGACCTATATCCCAGATTACTCTATCCAGCAAAGCTTTCATTTAGAATGGAAGGGCAGATAAAGTGCTTCTCAGATAAGGTGAAGTTAAAGGGGTTTATCATCACCAAGCCCTTATTTTATGAAATGTTAAAGGAACTTATCTAAGAAAAAGATAAAAAATATGAACAGTAAAATGATAACAAACTCACAACTATCAACAACTGAACCTAAAAAAACAAAAACAAACTAAGCAAACAACTAGAAAAGGGGTCCTGGCTGGTATAGCTCAGTGGATTGAGCACAGGCTGCAAACCAAATGGCCATAGGTTTGATTCCCAGTCAGGGCACATGCCTGAGTTTCAGGCCAAGTCCCCAGTGGGGAGCATGCGAGAGGCAACCACACACTGATGTTTCTCTCCCTTTCTCTCCTTCCCTTCCCCTCTAAAATCTTAAAAAAAAAAAAAAGCCAACTAGAAAAGGAACAGATTCATAGAAATGGGGATCACATGGAGGGTTATCAGTGTTATCAGTGGAGAAGGAAGGGAGGAAAATGGGGGAAACAGTACAGGGAGTAAGAAGCGTAATTGGCCCTGGCTGGTGTGGCTCGTGGATTGAGCACTGGCCTGTTGCTGGTTAAATTCCCAGTCAGGGCACATGCCTAGGTTGCGGGCCAGGCTAGGTGTCCAGTGAGGGGTGTGCATGGGGCAACATTGATTTTTCCTCTCCCTCTCTTTCTCCCTCCCTTCCCTTCCCTTCTCTCTAAAAAATAAATAAATCTTAACATAATTGGTAGGCACAAAGTAGACAGGGGGAGGTTAAGAATTGTATGGAAATGAAGAAGCCAAAGAACTTATATGTATGACCCATGGGCAGGAACTACGGCGGGGGAATGATGGTGGGGGAGGTACACAGTGGAAGAGAATAAAAGGAGAAAAAAAATGGGACAACTGTAATAGTATAATCAATAAAATATATTTTTTAAAAATTAAAATGTAAAAAAAAATTAAGTAGGGCCCTGGCTGGTGTGGTTCAGTGGGTTGAGTACCAGCCAGCAAACTGAAAGGTCCCTGGTTTGATTCCCAGTCAGGGCACACGCCTGGGTTGTGATAGTGTACATCTCACACACTGATGTTTCTCTCCCTCTTTTTCCCTCCCTTCCCCTCTCTCTAAAAATAAATAAAACCTTTAAAAAAAAAGAAAAACAAGCATCCTTATATAGCCTTTACCTTTCTAAGTTAAACTTATTTCACCAAGTTCATGGAACACAAGTCACAAAATGAAGGCTCAATCAACCACAGAAACAAAGGAGCAGTGATCTCCTCTTGTTACATATGTGTTAGCTCCTAACAGTTAATTTTTTATCTCTAGAATGTGAAGATGGGTTGGAAATACAACATATGAAAATCTAGAAGGTAAGTCAGCACTGTTTCTCAGCCCAATTCCCAGATCTCTTTTCTTTCCCTTCTCAGTGGTGGAGTGTTGGGGAGAAGAGACAAGACTTACCTTTAAGCCCTAAAACCAAACCCGAGAGCTTTAGTTTTTCTCTCTCAGTAGGACGAGAGAGAGGTCAGATATCTGGGATAAATGGGGCTTACCCCTCCCCCAACCCCTGTGAGGACAGAGAGGAATGTTCCCTTTCCCCAAATCATCCTCAGAACAAAGGTTATCCCCTCCCCCCAGCCTTTGTCTCTTCCAACTGCTCAGTCTCTCTCCAGGGAGCCTAGAGAGCTACCTCAGAATTTAACAAGCCCCTCCACACGGGGTGGAAAGCCTGCAGCTCTCATCTCTTCAGGCCGGCTTTCTTCTCAGGCTCAGGTGAGCAGATTCATAAATTGTAACCAGTTCCTGCAAACCACCCAGCAGCACCACTGGTTCTGGGTGTGGGGACTCCAAGGATAGCCCCTGACCATGCTTCATTTTTGAAATACCTGCTCAAGTTATTTCCCAGGATAATCCTGTTGACTGAATTTTAATTCAGCTCCCTGTGTGGGTTTTAGAGACTTTAACACATCTGTCAGCCTTTACCCTTAAAGAGATCTCATTTGAATTTACAGATACTACTTCTAATGTGTTAAAGATGGGACAGAATTCCTATGTAAATGCTACACATGAACCAAGAAAAATCTCAAGTCCAGAAAGTTACAAATAGAGCAGCATACTAAAAAGTTTTATACAATGATTAGATTTTAAAGTGTCACCATTCGCTTTTAAACAAGCAAATCTTAACTGAAGGCCATGCAGATCCCAAAGGCAATATATACTGAAGAGAACCTTAAGAAGGTAAATGGAGGCAGTATGGCACAGTGTGTAGAAATCTGATTCTTGAGTATGGCCAATCTGCAGTCTAAACCCCAACTCTGCCACCAGCTATATGAGCTTGGGCAAAAGTTACTGAACTTACATGAGCCTGTTTCCAGGCTCCATGTATAACAAATGGAGACAGTGCTGGGTAACTAACAAAGTTAATTATTTTTACTGAGCACCTACTATGTGCTAGGCCTCATGGGTAGGCAGGGCCTAAAGCAGCTGTTGGAGGTGGAAGTCTGGAGTGAAGCAAATCAGAGATTAATCAAAGCACTACCATTTCCTACAGTGGGGCTGGTCCTTGGGAAAGTTATTTAACCCCTCTGAGCTTTAGTCTCCCATTAGAAAAAAGGGAGATCATAACTACCTACTTCACAAGTTTATGACTAAGAAAAAATGTACTTGACATTATGCTAGAACAAAGGCTCAATAAATGCCAGCTTTTACTATTACAGCCTCATGAGATGGTTCTGATATAAGGTAATGCTCCTCCTAGACAACAGAGGAAATGAGACATAGACTGAACCTTTTAAAATCACTGTTTCCAATCTGCTTTGACAGAGTCCTAATTCTAACAAGCACAAGAGGAGACAAGAGTGTGTCTGTGGTTTTATACTTCTTACCTTTTGAAAGTTGGATATAAATCCAGAAAGGATTTTGCTGTTTTTTAAAAAGTATGAAAATCACTGCTTTAGAACTGAATCCATAATTTGGACGTAAGTCCTTTTTGATTACCAGGTGAAGTGCCAGTGTGTAGCTCTACTTTTGCCCTCCAGGTTCATCCCAGACACAGCTGAGTGAGTGGCCTGTGAGGAAATGCTTCCACAGCCAAGTCTAAACCTCTAGGAACACCACCAAACCTAATCTGGAGAATACTTATGCTTGCAGTATCTGACATCTACTTAACCTTATTTGTGTCCTGTTCAAGGATACACCACCACTTTGGATATGAGAAAGACGTAGCACAAAGGACTAAAGCAGTCCAGTATGAGGATGGACTGCCAGACAGGAAAAAGGCAGGTACAGCTCTAAGCCTAGGAGGAGGCATTCTGTTTTCATTTCTTCAGATTCTCATGGCATCTTCTCGATATATCAATGAACATTCAGTAATGCAAATACCATATTGGTGTACTGTATATGTTGACTGTTTTCCAACTACACAAAACACAAGTTATGGAAGACTTCTAATACAGATTGGTGGCTTAAATTAAGCCATAGCTGTATAGCTGGCTTTGAAATAGGAAGAAACTACAACCATAGAGTGTGACTCATGAATAATCATAACAAGTAGGGTAGACCCTATAGTGATCAAAACCAAAGGCCGACTCTCCAGTGACTTGTGCCTCCATTCGGAAAGGGTAGGAAAAAAAAGGTAATCAAAGCTGCAAAAATGACTCCTACAGGCAGAGGTAGCAGTGGTGGTGGGATTATCAATTCTGAATAATTACTCAATTTGTATCCTTATTAAATATGCCAGATATGCCCTACTGCTCCTTAAAGTCACTAATAAAACACACGGGATATAGCCCCTTTTCCTTTTGGACCTTCCAGGCCCCTGAGCAGATGGCAGAAAAGAATGGGCTGCCTTAAATCTCCAGCCTAGGTGTTCACACAGTCCTAGGAAAAAAGGTGTTCAGAACTTCAGGCTTGAGCCTAGGCTCACGGTTAAAGTAGGAGAGATGGTTCAAGTGACAGCCTAGATATGATCCTGCTAAATTTTCTAAATCTTTATTCAGAGAATTGAAGCACTAGTTGCAATGTGTTTTGCTGATATAGTTTTAAGAGCCTTAAAGGACTTCTAGTGATATTCAATTTATGTGCTTCTCAACTTTTTAGATCATGAACCACTTTATGAATGAGGTAAAAGTTATGGGCCCTCAGAAAATCATGACTACTCCTCCAGCCTCAAATAAACATTCACAGTTACACATTATATATGTAATCTCAGGCGATGCACTGGCTACTCAGAAGTCCAGCTTAAGAACCTCTGTCTAATGTTCTCCCAACTTAATAAAGGCAATGATGGTAAGTGCTTGATGTGAACAAACAGCTTGATGTGAATGAATGGCAAAAGTGGATGGAAGACTCAAGAGAATTTAAATAAGTGGGTATGGTGACATTATCAATAGTTGGACAGAGTGAAAGAGAGGACCAAGAGCCTGGCTTCACTGACCCACTGGATTATAAGACCAATACCCACAGTGCACTGGATACTAGAGGTTGGAAGGCTACTGTCTAGTGTGCCCAAATCACCTTCCTTCTGATGCCCTGTGTCTGTGGGCCGGCTATGTGTGCTTCCAAACCTGCTTATGCCCCTTGTTGTTCTGTATTTATATAACAATTAAACACCACATAAACGTATGAAAAATTAGTGCATTAAAAATGGTTCCTATGAAGACAAAATCAAATGCTTGGGAAGACATAACACAAAGGATATACATTTTAAAAATTCTTGAGAGTAGGCAAGACAACTATAAAAGACTGGAGGGGCAGGGGACTTAAAAATATCTCAGAAAGGATTCTGCATTGAGATTGCTTCAAGTGTTTGAAGTTCTCACTCCACTTTAAAGAAGCCAAACCTGAAAATCATAGATGATGAGAGGCAGTGGCTCCCACACCAGATCACATTAGAACTACCTGGGAAACTTAAAGAGGGGCACCCTCCTCATTTTGACTTAATTAGTCTGGACTGGGGCTCTAGCATCAGCAGTTTTAAAAAGTCCTCAGGGTGCAGCCAGATTTGAGATTTGCTTGTGTAGTTTATTCTAGAAAGACAGTTGAGAACTCCAATCATCAGACTTCTACAAAGAAAACGCGGGGACTACCCCAAACAGGTTGGTGAAATGAATATACTTTTAATGGTGATGTTTAGCTATGTATGCATCATTTTTAAAACTCCCAACTTTAACTGGCTTTTTAATTTTTTTCCAATTAGTGCCATCTACCTATCCTAGTCATATAAAAGGGCTTCACAGGTGTGAAAAGGAAGTTCGTGTGATAAAAGATCTCCTGATTTGGGCCCATCTTACCAAACCGGTCTCAGCTTGAGTCTTCTTTTGGTTTTTTAGTCTCAGATTAGGACGCAACACCAGGAACCTCTGAGGACTCGCGTTCTCACTTTCTTGGTTGGTTTTCTGAATACATCTGGGTAAGCGGGTCAAAAGGGGAGTTTCTCCTAAACCTTCATTCTCAAAGACGACTGCTACCCAGAAGTAAGGCCAGGTTTCTGTGCGTGTGTTGAGGTCTCCAGGAGATAGTCATGAGGAGGAGGGAGGCCTGGGAAGGAAACATTTCTCCTATTCTCATTTCACAGGCAGTCTAGAAGGCTCCAAACTGGGTCAGAGAACAAAAAGTTTCTGCACTTGGGGCGACGAGCCCCAGGGAGCAAGCGAATCTCAATCCTCCCCTCGCCAAGGGCGTCCCAACCCAGGCTTCCCCTCCTCCTTACACACCCACTCAATCCTCTCCCAGTTACAACAGGGAACCTAAGAGTCTATAGGATAGAGAGAGAACCGAGCGAGTTAGAAACTCGCATTCTACCCCCCACCGCGCAGGGATAGGGTTCCGAAGGTCGCAGATCGTACAGTGGGGCTGGGAGGGGAAGTCGTAGGGGCTAGGGAATCACTCACCGCGGTCCGGCCCGGGCGGCCGCTCCCAGACTCGCACCATGGGCCGGGCGAAGAAGGGGAGAAAGGGCAGGGGGCCTCCGAGGTGGAAGTGGGGTTCCCGCCCGGTGCGGCCTGCTCCGAGCCCACCCGCACAGAGGGTCGGGACCACTACTGCCCCTCCCGCCCCGAGAGCGCGCCCGTCTAGCCTAGCCTTGCTCTTTCTGTTGGAGGCGGGGCGGTTGGGTGGGGCGGGATCCAGGGGCGGTACGTAGGTGGCCCGAGTTGCGATTCGTGGACTCGGGTGGGCGGGCGCCGGAGGAACACACTGAGCTGGCCATTGGCTGCGTGGGTCTCAGCTGAAGTCGGCAATTGGCTGCGTGGGCCTCAGCCGGAGTGGCTATTGGGTGCGTGGGGCAGGGAAGATGTCCTCCGCGGCCAGGATACCTTCCCCCACCCTCGACCTAGCGGCGCCGGAGCTTCGGAATACGCGAGGCCACGTTCCTCCGGAAGTTCCCCAAGGAATTCACAACACTTTGCCGAACTGTCTAGAAGGCCTACAACTACTTCGCATTTGTTTGCTCAAGAGGGAAGGTTTTTTCCGCATCCCTTTAACAGCCTTACACGCAAGCGCGCCTTTCCAGCAAACGGGGCAACCGCGGCTAGCAGCGTCACTGTGAATGAAGCGCCAAAAGCAACCGGGAACTCGTTCTTGAAATGGATCAAATAAATGTCATGCCACCCAGAAAGACGAGGAGGATACTAGGAGCGTGACATTTTCTGCTTCCGGGGTCCGGCTGGCACCCGACAGGTGTTCCCATGGAAGCGCTGGAGGGGTCACCTCGTTGGGATCTACCAGATCCCGTTACCTCCTTGTGCGTAGCAAAGAAAACCTGGAGCTCTGCCTCATATTTAAGGGGCTTAGTCTTCGCGATCAAAAAGCAGATGACAATGAAATGGACTTTCCACAATGCAATATTCCACACGCTCTGGAGTTCCAGGCCAAAAGTTTCTACAGTTAGGATGCCGAGTCTTCTAAAACTTGGGAACAGTTCTTTTTGTAGTTTCTCTCCTATTTTATGCTGGTCTTTGAAAAAGTCTCTTCCCTATTCAGGTCAGTCAGTAGACCTATTTTTTTCCCACTGGCCCTGTGTTTGCCTCTGCCACTCTGCTCTCCCTCATTATGTTTAGTAACAACCTCAAATCCTAAGAGCCAGCCCGACGTCCTTCAAATTAATATTGCAAAAACATAAGAGTAGGCAACTGAAAGACATACTAGTGCAACAGAAAGACTTTACAGTTGTGAGAAAGCAAAACAGTTTATTCTTGTATTATGTATTAATTATTGTATTATTTTCCATACAACTGTAAACCCACTTTGGTCCCAACTGTATATATAGCGTTAGAGTTAGAAGCTTTTGATCCCTCAGGGTTTAAGCCAGGGCTAGTGATACATATCAGGACCTTCTCAATCATGATTATTATAATGCCCCAATGAGCAGCAGCAGCCCTCAGTTTTCAGTGAAGAGGTCATTCTCTCATAATCCAAACAATTTAATTAGACTGCATTGACTGGGAAGAACATATGCTTGTTTGGCTTGAAAGCCAGGCAGGGACTGGCTGTGGGAATCTAGTGCCTGACCCTAGAGGATTCAGTCATTCTGGGCAGACTCAAAAGATTTAGTTATGGAGTACAGGCTGATGCCTCCTTCTTTTCTGTGAGTTTCACTCTAAAGCTTTAGAAGATGGAGTGCACTAGGTTGGGGAATGGAAGAAAGGAGGAGGCTGACAATATTAGAAAAGGGAGGCTCCCACGTTTAGCAGCACAATAACACTCCCAGATCTTCCAGGGACTGATGCTGAACAGTGAAAATTCATTCTATCTTCCTCAATGTAGGAATATAATCCCCCATGGTTGGCAGAAATCCTCTCTCCCTTTGCATGGCTCAGACATTAGGAGGACTGACCAGAGGCACATTTACCTTCTAGAAAAGGAAGATGAGTTTCACAGGCCATTTCCAAAAGCACTGGAGGAGCCCCAGCAATGCATTAACATGGTCATTGGTGATTTTTTTTTTAATATATTTTATTGATTATGCTATTACAGTTGTCCCATTTCCCCCTTCTCTCCCCTCCACCCTGTACCCCCCTCCCACCCACATTTCCCCCTTTAGTTCATGTCCATGTGTCATACTTATGAGTTCTTTAGTTTCTACATTTCCCATACTATTCTTGCCCTCCCCCTATCTATTTTCAACCTACATTCTATGCTACTTATTCTCTATACCTTTTCCCCCTCTCTCCTCCTCCCACCCCCCTGCTGCTAACCCTCCATGTGATCTCCATTTCTGTGGTTCTGTTCCTGTTCTAGTTGTTTACTTAGTTTCTTTTGGTTTTGCTTTAGGTGTGGTTGTTAATATTTGTGAGTTTGCTGTCCTTTTACTATACATGTCTTTTCTTTATCTTCTTTTCTTAGATAAGTCCCTTTAGCATTTCATAAAATAAGGGCTTGGTGATGATGAACTCCTTTAACTTGACCTTATCTGAGAAGCACTTTATCTGCCCTTCCATTCTAAATGAAAGCTTTGCTGGATAGAGCAATCTGGGTTGTAGGTCCTTGTCTTTCATGACTTGGAATATTTCTTTCCAGCCCCTTCTTGCCTGGAAGGTCTCTTTGGAGAAATCAGCTGACAGTCTGATGGGAACTCCTTTGTAGGTTACTGTCCCCTTACCTCTTGCTGCTTCTAGGATTCTCTCCTTCGTTTTTACCTTGGCTAATGTAATTATGATGTGCCTTGGTGTGTTTCTTCTTGGGTCCAACTTCTTTGGGGCTCTCTGAGCTTCTTGGATTTCTTGGAAGACTGTTCCCTTTGCCAGATTGGGGAAGTTCTCCTTTATTATTTGTTTAAATACATGTTCAATCTGTTGCTTTTCCCCTTCCGATTCTGGTACCCCTATAATTCGGATATTGGAACGTTTAAAGGTGTCTTGGATGCTCTTAATCTTTTCCTCAATTTTTTGAATTCTTATTTCATCATGCTTTCCTGCTTGGTTGATTCTATCTTCCTTCTGGTCCACTGTATTGTTTTGAGACTCATATTCCTTCCTTTCACTATTGGCTCTCCTCCGCGTGTCTTCCTGCATCTGTTTTATGGTAATCTGCATTCTTTCATCTAAATTTCGTCCAAAATCAACCAGTTCCGTGAGCTTTCTGATCACCAGTGTTTTGAACTGCGCATCTGATAGATTGGCTAGTTCTTGGTCGCTCAAAAGGCTCAGTCCTGGGGGACTGATCTGCTCTGTTGAAAACATAGTTTTTTGTTTTTTGTTTTTCCCCGTCTCTCCTTTTTTTTTTTCCGGTCTGGTTGCTCTTGTTACGGTGGGGGGCGGAGCCTTAGGTGCTCACCGGGGCTGGGCACCCCAGTCGCTAGATTGTGACGTTATATGTGGGGGTGGGGTGGGCGGGGGAAAACAATGGCGGTAGTTCCGTTCCCCTGGACTCAGACCCTTGTCTGGGCTTCTGGGCCGCGAGTTCTGCCCTGGTCCACAATCGCTACCCCTCTGGGTCTGCCAGCCGCAGCTTGCGTACTCAGGGATCACCGCTGCCTTCTTGCGCCCCAGGA